>NC_140381.1:16817500-16820000 GCF_054491055.1 Hypomesus nipponensis
CCAGATGCATGAGAAGCCAACGCGCCAAAACCTAAGTCCAACTTGAATGGAAGTCTATGGGAGGATGACCAGAGGCATGGCTTTTGAATGGGAGTCAATGGGAGGATGACCAGAGGCATGAGAAGCCAACGCGCCAAAACCTAAGTCCAACTTGAATGGAAGTCTATGGGAGGATGACCAGAGGCATGACTTTTGAATGGGAGTCAATGGGAGGATGACCAGATGCATGAGAAGCCAACGCGCCAAAACCTAAGTCCAACTTGAATGGAAGTCTATGGGAGGATGACCAGAGGCATGACTTTTGAATGGGAGTCAATGGGAGGATGACCAGATGCATGAGAAGCGAACGCGCCAAAACCTAAGTCCAACTTGAATGGAAGTCTATGGGAGGATGACCAGAGGCATGGCTTTTGAATGGGAGTCAATGGGAGGATGACCAGATGCATGAGAAGCGAACGCGCCAAAACCTAAGTCCAACTTGAATGGAAGTCTATGGGAGGATGACCAGAGGCATACATTTTGAATGGGAGTCAATGGGAGGAAGACCAGATGCATGAGAAGCCAACGCGCCAAAACCTAAGTCCAACTTGAATGGAAGTCTATGGGAGGATGACCAGAGGCATGGCTTTTGAATGGGAGTCAATGGGAGGAAGACCAGATGCATACATTTTGAATGGGAGTCTATGGGAGGATGACCAGATGCATACATTTTGAATGGGAGTCTATGGGAGGATGACCAGATGCATACATTTTGAATGGGAGTCAATGGGAGGATGACCAGATGCATACATTTTGAATGGGAGTCTATGGGAGGATGACCAGAGGCACAAAATTCCACAAGGATGACCAGGGGCACAGAGTTCTTAAAGTTGCGTTTAATGGGTTTTAACACAGGGGGTGTGCTTAATAGTGGGTGCACAGGTCCCCCCGGAGGTCAGGTAGTGTGGGGGGTCCCCCCCGGAGGTGGGCTCCCCGGCCTGGGGGCGCTGTTTCCCCGGGAGTCCGCGGTGGGTGTGGGGGGTCCCTTGGGAGCCCAGACCATGAGCCCAGGGAGGCGGTGGAGTGTGTGGGTCCCCTTGGATCCCAAGGGTGGGGGTGCAGGGATCCCGTGGTGCCTTGGGCGGACGATTTTGCCCCGTGTGAGGGTGTGTTTGTCTGGTTGAATGTGGATAGTTTGTGAAATTCACAGTTGTGCGCCCGAACGTGGGATTTGGACGGGGACGGTTTTAGAATTCAAGTTGGAGCCTGGGGCAGCGGGCTGAGTGTTTTTCCTCCCGGCAAAAGGTGTCATTTTTTCGGGGGGTCGATTTGAAATTTCGTTTCGCTCGCTGCGTCTCGCACGCGCGCGCACGACCCCGGGACCTTCTCGGGCTGTCGTCCCCCGGCCCGTGGCTATCCAACGAGCCCACCCTCGAGGCCGTGAGTGCCCGCAAAGTGGCACTAGCTCTGCACGGAGACCCTTTTCCCAGCTTCCAAAAGAGTGCATTGAAGGGGGGGAGTGGTGCTTTGAAAATTGACAGTAGCTCGCCCGAACGTGGGATTTGGACGGGGACGGTTTCAGAATTCAAGTTGGACTCGTGGGAGAACGTGGCCACGCCATATACCCCCCCAAAATAGCACCCCCATTTCGACAGCTCCATTTGAAATTTTCTTTTTCCTCCCGTTTCCCCCGTGCTCAATGCATTTCAACGGGGATCATTTTGTCACTTTAGTCAGAGCGAGAGGCACGCGCTCGAGTGCCACTTTTATTCATTTTGACCATTTCCGCGACGCGGGCTCCGTTTGAAATTTTGACTCGGCTCCCGTTTCCGTCCCGTAGCTCGGATCCGGCCCGGGACGACTTTGTTATTCGAGTTGGGGCTAGGCGCACGCGGGCACGTCGTCGTGTCTCGGCCTTTTTCGCACGCACGAGCCTGTAGCTCTGTTTGAAGTTTTGTTTCGCTTCCCATGTCGCGCACGCGCGCGTGCGCAACGGGGCGCACAGTTAGTCGTCGTGTCCCCGACGTTGGCTTTCCAACGAGCCTATTTTCGTCGAAATCCGTCGAACGGCACCGGAGTTACCCGTGTGTGTCACTTTTCCAGCCTCCGAGGCAGTCTCCCAGCTTCCAGCTTACAAACTTTCCATTGTCGCGGCCCCCAGTCCACCAGACAGCTACCGGCGTGATATTAGAAACCGACTTGTGAAAGACTTGCAAGTCAATGGAGGTTACACGGAGCCTCCATAGGGCCCTTCCTGAAGCCCAGTGCCACGCTTTGGTGACCACGCTCACGGGGATCTCCCCTTTCACTTGACTATCACGGATGTGCGCGAGCACACGGTTCTCACGAACCGAGCGGTCTTCCCTGGGCCGCTACCCGCGTTTGAGGCACCGCAGGCGGGTACCCCGGTGGGCGCGAGACCCCTGGAGGTCAAAAAAATATAATTTTTTTTCAAAGTCCCCGGTCGAGCTCTGGATCATGCCCCCCGGCCCTGGCACTTCCCGGGGGGGCCCCCACGCGC
>NC_140381.1:16852500-16855000 GCF_054491055.1 Hypomesus nipponensis
GAGTCAATGGGAGGATGACCAGATGCATGAGAAGCCAACGCGCCAAAACCTAAGTCCAACTTGAATGGAAGTCTATGGGAGGATGACCAGAGGCATGACTTTTGAATGGGAGTCAATGGGAGGATGACCAGATGCATGAGAAGCGAACGCGCCAAAACCTAAGTCCAACTTGAATGGAAGTCTATGGGAGGATGACCAGAGGCATGGCTTTTGAATGGGAGTCAATGGGAGGATGACCAGATGCATGAGAAGCGAACGCGCCAAAACCTAAGTCCAACTTGAATGGAAGTCTATGGGAGGATGACCAGAGGCATACATTTTGAATGGGAGTCAATGGGAGGAAGACCAGATGCATGAGAAGCCAACGCGCCAAAACCTAAGTCCAACTTGAATGGAAGTCTATGGGAGGATGACCAGAGGCATGGCTTTTGAATGGGAGTCAATGGGAGGAAGACCAGATGCATACATTTTGAATGGGAGTCTATGGGAGGATGACCAGATGCATACATTTTGAATGGGAGTCTATGGGAGGATGACCAGATGCATACATTTTGAATGGGAGTCAATGGGAGGATGACCAGATGCATACATTTTGAATGGGAGTCTATGGGAGGATGACCAGAGGCACAAAATTCCACAAGGATGACCAGGGGCACAGAGTTCTTAAAGTTGCGTTTAATGGGTTTTAACACAGGGGGTGTGCTTAATAGTGGGTGCACAGGTCCCCCCGGAGGTCAGGTAGTGTGGGGGGTCCCCCCCGGAGGTGGGCTCCCCGGCCTGGGGGCGCTGTTTCCCCGGGAGTCCGCGGTGGGTGTGGGGGGTCCCTTGGGAGCCCAGACCATGAGCCCAGGGAGGCGGTGGAGTGTGTGGGTCCCCTTGGATCCCAAGGGTGGGGGTGCAGGGATCCCGTGGTGCCTTGGGCGGACGATTTTGCCCCGTGTGAGGGTGTGTTTGTCTGGTTGAATGTGGATAGTTTGTGAAATTCACAGTTGTGCGCCCGAACGTGGGATTTGGACGGGGACGGTTTTAGAATTCAAGTTGGAGCCTGGGGCAGCGGGCTGAGTGTTTTTCCTCCCGGCAAAAGGTGTCATTTTTTCGGGGGGTCGATTTGAAATTTCGTTTCGCTCGCTGCGTCTCGCACGCGCGCGCACGACCCCGGGACCTTCTCGGGCTGTCGTCCCCCGGCCCGTGGCTATCCAACGAGCCCACCCTCGAGGCCGTGAGTGCCCGCAAAGTGGCACTAGCTCTGCACGGAGACCCTTTTCCCAGCTTCCAAAAGAGTGCATTGAAGGGGGGGAGTGGTGCTTTGAAAATTGACAGTAGCTCGCCCGAACGTGGGATTTGGACGGGGACGGTTTCAGAATTCAAGTTGGACTCGTGGGAGAACGTGGCCACGCCATATACCCCCCCAAAATAGCACCCCCATTTCGACAGCTCCATTTGAAATTTTCTTTTTCCTCCCGTTTCCCCCGTGCTCAATGCATTTCAACGGGGATCATTTTGTCACTTTAGTCAGAGCGAGAGGCACGCGCTCGAGTGCCACTTTTATTCATTTTGACCATTTCCGCGACGCGGGCTCCGTTTGAAATTTTGACTCGGCTCCCGTTTCCGTCCCGTAGCTCGGATCCGGCCCGGGACGACTTTGTTATTCGAGTTGGGGCTAGGCGCACGCGGGCACGTCGTCGTGTCTCGGCCTTTTTCGCACGCACGAGCCTGTAGCTCTGTTTGAAGTTTTGTTTCGCTTCCCATGTCGCGCACGCGCGCGTGCGCAACGGGGCGCACAGTTAGTCGTCGTGTCCCCGACGTTGGCTTTCCAACGAGCCTATTTTCGTCGAAATCCGTCGAACGGCACCGGAGTTACCCGTGTGTGTCACTTTTCCAGCCTCCGAGGCAGTCTCCCAGCTTCCAGCTTACAAACTTTCCATTGTCGCGGCCCCCAGTCCACCAGACAGCTACCGGCGTGATATTAGAAACCGACTTGTGAAAGACTTGCAAGTCAATGGAGGTTACACGGAGCCTCCATAGGGCCCTTCCTGAAGCCCAGTGCCACGCTTTGGTGACCACGCTCACGGGGATCTCCCCTTTCACTTGACTATCACGGATGTGCGCGAGCACACGGTTCTCACGAACCGAGCGGTCTTCCCTGGGCCGCTACCCGCGTTTGAGGCACCGCAGGCGGGTACCCCGGTGGGCGCGAGACCCCTGGAGGTCAAAAAAATATAATTTTTTTTCAAAGTCCCCGGTCGAGCTCTGGATCATGCCCCCCGGCCCTGGCACTTCCCGGGGGGGCCCCCACGCGCACGGCGGCCGGTGGGTGGCGCTCTTTTTTCGAAATTTTTTTTTCCCCAGTTTTGAAGCCCAGGCATGGTCCAGGCCCCCACCCCCGACCCGGGCGGCCCCGAGTGGCCGACAGGGGGCGCTTTTTTCGGGCAGATTTTTTTTTTCGCCGTTTGAAGCTCCGGACAGGGCCAGAACCACACCCCCCGTCTCAGGCACTTCC
>NC_140381.1:16865000-16873045 GCF_054491055.1 Hypomesus nipponensis
GGGTTAGGGTTAGGGTTAGGGTTAGGGTTAGGGTTAGGGTTAGGGTTAGGGTTAGGGTTAGGGTTAGGGTTAGGGTTAGGGTTAGGGTTAGGGTTAGGGTTAGGGTTAGGGTTAGGGTTAGGGTTAGGGTTAGGGTTAGGGTTAGGGTTAGGGTTAGGGTTAGGGTTAGGGTTAGGGTTAGGGTTAGGGTTAGGGTTAGGGTTAGGGTTAGGGTTAGGGTTAGGGTTAGGGTTAGGGTTAGGGTTAGGGTTAGGGTTAGGGTTAGGGTTAGGGTTAGGGTTAGGGTTAGGGTTAGGGTTAGGGTTAGGGTTAGGGTTAGGGTTAGGGTTAGGGTTAGGGTTAGGGTTAGGGTTAGGGTTAGGGTTAGGGTTAGGGTTAGGGTTAGGGTTAGGGTTAGGGTTAGGGTTAGGGTTAGGGTTAGGGTTAGGGTTAGGGTTAGGGTTAGGGTTAGGGTTAGGGTTAGGGTTAGGGTTAGGGTTAGGGTTAGGGTTAGGGTTAGGGTTAGGGTTAGGGTTAGGGTTAGGGTTAGGGTTAGGGTTAGGGTTAGGGTTAGGGTTAGGGTTAGGGTTAGGGTTAGGGTTAGGGTTAGGGTTAGGGTTAGGGTTAGGGTTAGGGTTAGGGTTAGGGTTAGGGTTAGGGTTAGGGTTAGGGTTAGGGTTAGGGTTAGGGTTAGGGTTAGGGTTAGGGTTAGGGTTAGGGTTAGGGTTAGGGTTAGGGTTAGGGTTAGGGTTAGGGTTAGGGTTAGGGTTAGGGTTAGGGTTAGGGTTAGGGTTAGGGTTAGGGTTAGGGTTAGGGTTAGGGTTAGGGTTAGGGTTAGGGTTAGGGTTAGGGTTAGGGTTAGGGTTAGGGTTAGGGTTAGGGTTAGGGTTAGGGTTAGGGTTAGGGTTAGGGTTAGGGTTAGGGTTAGGGTTAGGGTTAGGGTTAGGGTTAGGGTTAGGGTTAGGGTTAGGGTTAGGGTTAGGGTTAGGGTTAGGGTTAGGGTTAGGGTTAGGGTTAGGGTTAGGGTTAGGGTTAGGGTTAGGGTTAGGGTTAGGGTTAGGGTTAGGGTTAGGGTTAGGGTTAGGGTTAGGGTTAGGGTTAGGGTTAGGGTTAGGGTTAGGGTTAGGGTTAGGGTTAGGGTTAGGGTTAGGGTTAGGGTTAGGGTTAGGGTTAGGGTTAGGGTTAGGGTTAGGGTTAGGGTTAGGGTTAGGGTTAGGGTTAGGGTTAGGGTTAGGGTTAGGGTTAGGGTTAGGGTTAGGGTTAGGGTTAGGGTTAGGGTTAGGGTTAGGGTTAGGGTTAGGGTTAGGGTTAGGGTTAGGGTTAGGGTTAGGGTTAGGGTTAGGGTTAGGGTTAGGGTTAGGGTTAGGGTTAGGGTTAGGGTTAGGGTTAGGGTTAGGGTTAGGGTTAGGGTTAGGGTTAGGGTTAGGGTTAGGGTTAGGGTTAGGGTTAGGGTTAGGGTTAGGGTTAGGGTTAGGGTTAGGGTTAGGGTTAGGGTTAGGGTTAGGGTTAGGGTTAGGGTTAGGGTTAGGGTTAGGGTTAGGGTTAGGGTTAGGGTTAGGGTTAGGGTTAGGGTTAGGGTTAGGGTTAGGGTTAGGGTTAGGGTTAGGGTTAGGGTTAGGGTTAGGGTTAGGGTTAGGGTTAGGGTTAGGGTTAGGGTTAGGGTTAGGGTTAGGGTTAGGGTTAGGGTTAGGGTTAGGGTTAGGGTTAGGGTTAGGGTTAGGGTTAGGGTTAGGGTTAGGGTTAGGGTTAGGGTTAGGGTTAGGGTTAGGGTTAGGGTTAGGGTTAGGGTTAGGGTTAGGGTTAGGGTTAGGGTTAGGGTTAGGGTTAGGGTTAGGGTTAGGGTTAGGGTTAGGGTTAGGGTTAGGGTTAGGGTTAGGGTTAGGGTTAGGGTTAGGGTTAGGGTTAGGGTTAGGGTTAGGGTTAGGGTTAGGGTTAGGGTTAGGGTTAGGGTTAGGGTTAGGGTTAGGGTTAGGGTTAGGGTTAGGGTTAGGGTTAGGGTTAGGGTTAGGGTTAGGGTTAGGGTTAGGGTTAGGGTTAGGGTTAGGGTTAGGGTTAGGGTTAGGGTTAGGGTTAGGGTTAGGGTTAGGGTTAGGGTTAGGGTTAGGGTTAGGGTTAGGGTTAGGGTTAGGGTTAGGGTTAGGGTTAGGGTTAGGGTTAGGGTTAGGGTTAGGGTTAGGGTTAGGGTTAGGGTTAGGGTTAGGGTTAGGGTTAGGGTTAGGGTTAGGGTTAGGGTTAGGGTTAGGGTTAGGGTTAGGGTTAGGGTTAGGGTTAGGGTTAGGGTTAGGGTTAGGGTTAGGGTTAGGGTTAGGGTTAGGGTTAGGGTTAGGGTTAGGGTTAGGGTTAGGGTTAGGGTTAGGGTTAGGGTTAGGGTTAGGGTTAGGGTTAGGGTTAGGGTTAGGGTTAGGGTTAGGGTTAGGGTTAGGGTTAGGGTTAGGGTTAGGGTTAGGGTTAGGGTTAGGGTTAGGGTTAGGGTTAGGGTTAGGGTTAGGGTTAGGGTTAGGGTTAGGGTTAGGGTTAGGGTTAGGGTTAGGGTTAGGGTTAGGGTTAGGGTTAGGGTTAGGGTTAGGGTTAGGGTTAGGGTTAGGGTTAGGGTTAGGGTTAGGGTTAGGGTTAGGGTTAGGGTTAGGGTTAGGGTTAGGGTTAGGGTTAGGGTTAGGGTTAGGGTTAGGGTTAGGGTTAGGGTTAGGGTTAGGGTTAGGGTTAGGGTTAGGGTTAGGGTTAGGGTTAGGGTTAGGGTTAGGGTTAGGGTTAGGGTTAGGGTTAGGGTTAGGGTTAGGGTTAGGGTTAGGGTTAGGGTTAGGGTTAGGGTTAGGGTTAGGGTTAGGGTTAGGGTTAGGGTTAGGGTTAGGGTTAGGGTTAGGGTTAGGGTTAGGGTTAGGGTTAGGGTTAGGGTTAGGGTTAGGGTTAGGGTTAGGGTTAGGGTTAGGGTTAGGGTTAGGGTTAGGGTTAGGGTTAGGGTTAGGGTTAGGGTTAGGGTTAGGGTTAGGGTTAGGGTTAGGGTTAGGGTTAGGGTTAGGGTTAGGGTTAGGGTTAGGGTTAGGGTTAGGGTTAGGGTTAGGGTTAGGGTTAGGGTTAGGGTTAGGGTTAGGGTTAGGGTTAGGGTTAGGGTTAGGGTTAGGGTTAGGGTTAGGGTTAGGGTTAGGGTTAGGGTTAGGGTTAGGGTTAGGGTTAGGGTTAGGGTTAGGGTTAGGGTTAGGGTTAGGGTTAGGGTTAGGGTTAGGGTTAGGGTTAGGGTTAGGGTTAGGGTTAGGGTTAGGGTTAGGGTTAGGGTTAGGGTTAGGGTTAGGGTTAGGGTTAGGGTTAGGGTTAGGGTTAGGGTTAGGGTTAGGGTTAGGGTTAGGGTTAGGGTTAGGGTTAGGGTTAGGGTTAGGGTTAGGGTTAGGGTTAGGGTTAGGGTTAGGGTTAGGGTTAGGGTTAGGGTTAGGGTTAGGGTTAGGGTTAGGGTTAGGGTTAGGGTTAGGGTTAGGGTTAGGGTTAGGGTTAGGGTTAGGGTTAGGGTTAGGGTTAGGGTTAGGGTTAGGGTTAGGGTTAGGGTTAGGGTTAGGGTTAGGGTTAGGGTTAGGGTTAGGGTTAGGGTTAGGGTTAGGGTTAGGGTTAGGGTTAGGGTTAGGGTTAGGGTTAGGGTTAGGGTTAGGGTTAGGGTTAGGGTTAGGGTTAGGGTTAGGGTTAGGGTTAGGGTTAGGGTTAGGGTTAGGGTTAGGGTTAGGGTTAGGGTTAGGGTTAGGGTTAGGGTTAGGGTTAGGGTTAGGGTTAGGGTTAGGGTTAGGGTTAGGGTTAGGGTTAGGGTTAGGGTTAGGGTTAGGGTTAGGGTTAGGGTTAGGGTTAGGGTTAGGGTTAGGGTTAGGGTTAGGGTTAGGGTTAGGGTTAGGGTTAGGGTTAGGGTTAGGGTTAGGGTTAGGGTTAGGGTTTAGGGTTAGGGTTAGGGTTAGGGTTAGGGTTAGGGTTAGGGTTAGGGTTAGGGTTAGGGTTAGGGTTTAGGGTTAGGGTTAGGGTTAGGGTTAGGGTTAGGGTTAGGGTTAGGGTTAGGGTTAGGGTTAGGGTTAGGGTTAGGGTTAGGGTTAGGGTTAGGGTTAGGGTTAGGGTTAGGGTTAGGGTTAGGGTTAGGGTTAGGGTTAGGGTTAGGGTTAGGGTTAGGGTTAGGGTTAGGGTTAGGGTTAGGGTTAGGGTTAGGGTTAGGGTTAGGGTTAGGGTTAGGGTTAGGGTTAGGGTTAGGGTTAGGGTTAGGGTTAGGGTTAGGGTTAGGGTTAGGGTTAGGGTTAGGGTTAGGGTTAGGGTTAGGGTTAGGGTTAGGGTTAGGGTTAGGGTTAGGGTTAGGGTTAGGGTTAGGGTTAGGGTTAGGGTTAGGGTTAGGGTTAGGGTTAGGGTTAGGGTTAGGGTTAGGGTTAGGGTTAGGGTTAGGGTTAGGGTTAGGGTTAGGGTTAGGGTTAGGGTTAGGGTTAGGGTTAGGGTTAGGGTTAGGGTTAGGGTTAGGGTTAGGGTTAGGGTTAGGGTTAGGGTTAGGGTTAGGGTTAGGGTTAGGGTTAGGGTTAGGGTTAGGGTTAGGGTTAGGGTTAGGGTTAGGGTTAGGGTTAGGGTTAGGGTTAGGGTTAGGGTTAGGGTTAGGGTTAGGGTTAGGGTTAGGGTTAGGGTTAGGGTTAGGGTTAGGGTTAGGGTTAGGGTTAGGGTTAGGGTTAGGGTTAGGGTTAGGGTTAGGGTTAGGGTTAGGGTTAGGGTTAGGGTTAGGGTTAGGGTTAGGGTTAGGGTTAGGGTTAGGGTTAGGGTTAGGGTTAGGGTTAGGGTTAGGGTTAGGGTTAGGGTTAGGGTTAGGGTTAGGGTTAGGGTTAGGGTTAGGGTTAGGGTTAGGGTTAGGGTTAGGGTTAGGGTTAGGGTTAGGGTTAGGGTTAGGGTTAGGGTTAGGGTTAGGGTTAGGGTTAGGGTTAGGGTTAGGGTTAGGGTTAGGGTTAGGGTTAGGGTTAGGGTTAGGGTTAGGGTTAGGGTTAGGGTTAGGGTTAGGGTTAGGGTTAGGGTTAGGGTTAGGGTTAGGGTTAGGGTTAGGGTTAGGGTTAGGGTTAGGGTTAGGGTTAGGGTTAGGGTTAGGGTTAGGGTTAGGGTTAGGGTTAGGGTTAGGGTTAGGGTTAGGGTTAGGGTTAGAGGGTTAGGGTTAGGGTTAGGGTTAGGGTTAGGGTTAGGGTTAGGGTTAGGGTTAGGGTTAGGGTTAGGGTTAGGGTTAGGGTTAGGGTTAGGGTTAGGGTTAGGGTTAGGGTTAGGGTTAGGGTTAGGGTTCCATTCCATTAGGGTTAGGGTTAGGGTTCCATTCCATTTTAGGGTTAGGGTTAGGGTTAGGGTTAGGGTTAGGGTTAGGGTTAGGGTTAGGGTTAGGGTTAGGGTTAGGGTTAGGGTTAGGGTTAGGGTTAGGGTTAGGGTTAGGGTTAGGGTTAGGGTTAGGGTTAGGGTTAGGGTTAGGGTTAGGGTTAGGGTTAGGGTTAGGGTTAGGGTTAGGGTTAGGGTTAGGGTTAGGGTTAGGGTTAGGGTTAGGGTTAGGGTTAGGGTTAGGGTTAGGGTTAGGGTTAGGGTTAGGGTTAGGGTTAGGGTTAGGGTTAGGGTTAGGGTTAGGGTTAGGGTTAGGGTTAGGGTTAGGGTTAGGGTTAGGGTTAGGGTTAGGGTTAGGGTTAGGGTTAGGGTTAGGGTTAGGGTTAGGGTTAGGGTTAGGGTTAGGGTTAGGGTTAGGGTTAGGGTTAGGGTTAGGGTTAGGGTTAGGGTTAGGGTTAGGGTTAGGGTTAGGGTTAGGGTTAGGGTTAGGGTTAGGGTTAGGGTTAGGGTTAGGGTTAGGGTTAGGGTTAGGGTTAGGGTTAGGGTTAGGGTTAGGGTTAGGGTTAGGGTTAGGGTTAGGGTTAGGGTTAGGGTTAGGGTTAGGGTTAGGGTTAGGGTTAGGGTTAGGGTTAGGGTTAGGGTTAGGGTTAGGGTTAGGGTTAGGGTTAGGGTTAGGGTTAGGGTTAGGGTTAGGGTTAGGGTTAGGGTTAGGGTTAGGGTTAGGGTTAGGGTTAGGGTTAGGGTTAGGGTTAGGGTTAGGGTTAGGGTTAGGGTTAGGGTTAGGGTTAGGGTTAGGGTTAGGGTTAGGGTTAGGGTTAGGGTTAGGGTTAGGGTTAGGGTTAGGGTTAGGGTTAGGGTTAGGGTTAGGGTTAGGGTTAGGGTTAGGGTTAGGGTTAGGGTTAGGGTTAGGGTTAGGGTTAGGGTTAGGGTTAGGGTTAGGGTTAGGGTTAGGGTTAGGGTTAGGGTTAGGGTTAGGGTTAGGGTTAGGGTTAGGGTTAGGGTTAGGGTTAGGGTTAGGGTTAGGGTTAGGGTTAGGGTTAGGGTTAGGGTTAGGGTTAGGGTTAGGGTTAGGGTTAGGGTTAGGGTTAGGGTTAGGGTTAGGGTTAGGGTTAGGGTTAGGGTTAGGGTTAGGGTTAGGGTTAGGGTTAGGGTTAGGGTTAGGGTTAGGGTTAGGGTTAGGGTTAGGGTTAGGGTTAGGGTTAGGGTTAGGGTTAGGGTTAGGGTTAGGGTTAGGGTTAGGGTTAGGGTTAGGGTTAGGGTTAGGGTTAGGGTTAGGGTTAGGGTTAGGGTTAGGGTTAGGGTTAGGGTTAGGGTTAGGGTTAGGGTTAGGGTTAGGGTTAGGGTTAGGGTTAGGGTTAGGGTTAGGGTTAGGGTTAGGGTTAGGGTTAGGGTTAGGGTTAGGGTTAGGGTTAGGGTTAGGGTTAGGGTTAGGGTTAGGGTTAGGGTTAGGGTTAGGGTTAGGGTTAGGGTTAGGGTTAGGGTTAGGGTTAGGGTTAGGGTTAGGGTTAGGGTTAGGGTTAGGGTTAGGGTTAGGGTTAGGGTTAGGGTTAGGGTTAGGGTTAGGGTTAGGGTTAGGGTTAGGGTTAGGGTTAGGGTTAGGGTTAGGGTTAGGGTTAGGGTTAGGGTTAGGGTTAGGGTTAGGGTTAGGGTTAGGGTTAGGGTTAGGGTTAGGGTTAGGGTTAGGGTTAGGGTTAGGGTTAGGGTTAGGGTTAGGGTTAGGGTTAGGGTTAGGGTTAGGGTTAGGGTTAGGGTTAGGGTTAGGGTTAGGGTTAGGGTTAGGGTTAGGGTTAGGGTTAGGGTTAGGGTTAGGGTTAGGGTTAGGGTTAGGGTTAGGGTTAGGGTTAGGGTTAGGGTTAGGGTTAGGGTTAGGGTTAGGGTTAGGGTTAGGGTTAGGGTTAGGGTTAGGGTTAGGGTTAGGGTTAGGGTTAGGGTTAGGGTTAGGGTTAGGGTTAGGGTTAGGGTTAGGGTTAGGGTTAGGGTTAGGGTTAGGGTTAGGGTTAGGGTTAGGGTTAGGGTTAGGGTTAGGGTTAGGGTTAGGGTTAGGGTTAGGGTTAGGGTTAGGGTTAGGGTTAGGGTTAGGGTTAGGGTTAGGGTTAGGGTTAGGGTTAGGGTTAGGGTTAGGGTTAGGGTTAGGGTTAGGGTTAGGGTTAGGGTTAGGGTTAGGGTTAGGGTTAGGGTTAGGGTTAGGGTTAGGGTTAGGGTTAGGGTTAGGGTTAGGGTTAGGGTTAGGGTTAGGGTTAGGGTTAGGGTTAGGGTTAGGGTTAGGGTTAGGGTTAGGGTTAGGGTTAGGGTTAGGGTTAGGGTTAGGGTTAGGGTTAGGGTTAGGGTTAGGGTTAGGGTTAGGGTTAGGGTTAGGGTTAGGGTTAGGGTTAGGGTTAGGGTTAGGGTTAGGGTTAGGGTTAGGGTTAGGGTTAGGGTTAGGGTTAGGGTTAGGGTTAGGGTTAGGGTTAGGGTTAGGGTTAGGGTTAGGGTTAGGGTTAGGGTTAGGGTTAGGGTTAGGGTTAGGGTTAGGGTTAGGGTTAGGGTTAGGGTTAGGGTTAGGGTTAGGGTTAGGGTTAGGGTTAGGGTTAGGGTTAGGGTTAGGGTTAGGGTTAGGGTTAGGGTTAGGGTTAGGGTTAGGGTTAGGGTTAGGGTTAGGGTTAGGGTTAGGGTTAGGGTTAGGGTTAGGGTTAGGGTTAGGGTTAGGGTTAGGGTTAGGGTTAGGGTTAGGGTTAGGGTTAGGGTTAGGGTTAGGGTTAGGGTTAGGGTTAGGGTTAGGGTTAGGGTTAGGGTTAGGG
>NC_140382.1:0-190000 GCF_054491055.1 Hypomesus nipponensis
CCCTAATTGCCCTAACCCTAACCCTAACCCTAACCCTAACCCTAACCCTAACCCTAACCCTAACCCTAACCCTAACCCTAACCCTAACCCTAACCCTAACCCTAACCCTAACCCTAACCCTAACCCTAACCCTAACCCTAACCCTAACCCTAACCCTAACCCTAACCCTAACCCTAACCCTAACCCTAACCCTAACCCTAACCCTAACCCTAACCCTAACCCTAACCCTAACCCTAACCCTAACCCTAACCCTAACCCTAACCCTAACCCTAACCCTAACCCTAACCCTAACCCTAACCCTAACCCTAACCCTAACCCTAACCCTAACCCTAACCCTAACCCTAACCCTAACCCTAACCCTAACCCTAACCCTAACCCTAACCCTAACCCTAACCCTAACCCTAACCCTAACCCTAACCCTAACCCTAACCCTAACCCTAACCCTAACCCTAACCCTAACCCTAACCCTAACCCTAACCCTAACCCTAACCCTAACCCTAACCCTAACCCTAACCCTAACCCTAACCCTAACCCTAACCCTAACCCTAACCCTAACCCTAACCCTAACCCTAACCCTAACCCTAACCCTAACCCTAACCCTAACCCTAACCCTAACCCTAACCCTAACCCTAACCCTAACCCTAACCCTAACCCTAACCCTAACCCTAACCCTAACCCTAACCCTAACCCTAACCCTAACCCTAACCCTAACCCTAACCCTAACCCTAACCCTAACCCTAACCCTAACCCTAACCCTAACCCTAACCCTAACCCTAACCCTAACCCTAACCCTAACCCTAACCCTAACCCTAACCCTAACCCTAACCCTAACCCTAACCCTAACCCTAACCCTAACCCTAACCCTAACCCTAACCCTAACCCTAACCCTAACCCTAACCCTAACCCTAACCCTAACCCTAACCCTAACCCTAACCCTAACCCTAACCCTAACCCTAACCCTAACCCTAACCCTAACCCTAACCCTAACCCTAACCCTAACCCTAACCCTAACCCTAACCCTAACCCTAACCCTAACCCTAACCCTAACCCTAACCCTAACCCTAACCCTAACCCTAACCCTAACCCTAACCCTAACCCTAACCCTAACCCTAACCCTAACCCTAACCCTAACCCTAACCCTAACCCTAACCCTAACCCTAACCCTAACCCTAACCCTAACCCTAACCCTAACCCTAACCCTAACCCTAACCCTAACCCTAACCCTAACCCTAACCCTAACCCTAACCCTAACCCTAACCCTAACCCTAACCCTAACCCTAACCCTAACCCTAACCCTAACCCTAACCCTAACCCTAACCCTAACCCTAACCCTAACCCTAACCCTAACCCTAACCCTAACCCTAACCCTAACCCTAACCCTAACCCTAACCCTAACCCTAACCCTAACCCTAACCCTAACCCTAACCCTAACCCTAACCCTAACCCTAACCCTAACCCTAACCCTAACCCTAACCCTAACCCTAACCCTAACCCTAACCCTAACCCTAACCCTAACCCTAACCCTAACCCTAACCCTAACCCTAACCCTAACCCTAACCCTAACCCTAACCCTAACCCTAACCCTAACCCTAACCCTAACCCTAACCCTAACCCTAACCCTAACCCTAACCCTAACCCTAACCCTAACCCTAACCCTAACCCTAACCCTAACCCTAACCCTAACCCTAACCCTAACCCTAACCCTAACCCTAACCCTAACCCTAACCCTAACCCTAACCCTAACCCTAACCCTAACCCTAACCCTAACCCTAACCCTAACCCTAACCCTAACCCTAACCCTAACCCTAACCCTAACCCTAACCCTAACCCTAACCCTAACCCTAACCCTAACCCTAACCCTAACCCTAACCCTAACCCTAACCCTAACCCTAACCCTAACCCTAACCCTAACCCTAACCCTAACCCTAACCCTAACCCTAACCCTAACCCTAACCCTAACCCTAACCCTAACCCTAACCCTAACCCTAACCCTAACCCTAACCCTAACCCTAACCCTAACCCTAACCCTAACCCTAACCCTAACCCTAACCCTAACCCTAACCCTAACCCTAACCCTAACCCTAACCCTAACCCTAACCCTAACCCTAACCCTAACCCTAACCCTAACCCTAACCCTAACCCTAACCCTAACCCTAACCCTAACCCTAACCCTAACCCTAACCCTAACCCTAACCCTAACCCTAACCCTAACCCTAACCCTAACCCTAACCCTAACCCTAACCCTAACCCTAACCCTAACCCTAACCCTAACCCTAACCCTAACCCTAACCCTAACCCTAACCCTAACCCTAACCCTAACCCTAACCCTAACCCTAACCCTAACCCTAACCCTAACCCTAACCCTAACCCTAACCCTAACCCTAACCCTAACCCTAACCCTAACCCTAACCCTAACCCTAACCCTAACCCTAACCCTAACCCTAACCCTAACCCTAACCCTAACCCTAACCCTAACCCTAACCCTAACCCTAACCCTAACCCTAACCCTAACCCTAAACCCTAACCCTAACCCTAACCCTAACCCTAACCCTAACCCTAACCCTAACCCTAACCCTAACCCTAACCCTAACCCTAACCCTAACCCTAACCCTAACCCTAACCCTAACCCTAACCCTAACCCTAACCCTAACCCTAACCCTAACCCTAACCCTAACCCTAACCCTAACCCTAACCCTAACCCTAACCCTAACCCTAACCCTAACCCTAACCCTAACCCTAACCCTAACCCTAACCCTAACCCTAACCCTAACCCTAACCCTAACCCTAACCCTAACCCTAACCCTAACCCTAACCCTAACCCTAACCCTAACCCTAACCCTAACCCTAACCCTAACCCTAACCCTAACCCTAACCCTAACCCTAACCCTAACCCTAACCCTAACCCTAACCCTAACCCTAACCCTAACCCTAACCCTAAACCCTAACCCTAACCCTAACCCTAACCCTAACCCTAACCCTAACCCTAACCCTAACCCTAACCCTAACCCTAACCCTAACCCTAACCCTAACCCTAACCCTAACCCTAACCCTAACCCTAACCCTAACCCTAACCCTAACCCTAACCCTAACCCTAACCCTAACCCTAACCCTAACCCTAACCCTAACCCTAACCCTAACCCTAACCCTAACCCTAACCCTAACCCTAACCCTAACCCTAACCCTAACCCTAACCCTAACCCTAACCCTAACCCTAACCCTAACCCTAACCCTAACCCTAACCCTAACCCTAACCCTAACCCTAACCCTAACCCTAACCCTAACCCTAACCCTAACCCTAACCCTAACCCTAACCCTAACCCTAACCCTAACCCTAACCCTAACCCTAACCCTAACCCTAACCCTAACCCTAACCCTAACCCTAACCCTAACCCTAACCCTAACCCTAACCCTAACCCTAACCCTAACCCTAACCCTAACCCTAACCCTAACCCTAACCCTAACCCTAACCCTAACCCTAACCCTAACCCTAACCCTAACCCTAACCCTAACCCTAACCCTAACCCTAACCCTAACCCTAACCCTAACCCTAACCCTAACCCTAACCCTAACCCTAACCCTAACCCTAACCCTAACCCTAACCCTAACCCTAACCCTAACCCTAACCCTAACCCTAACCCTAACCCTAACCCTAACCCTAACCCTAACCCTAACCCTAACCCTAACCCTAACCCTAACCCTAACCCTAACCCTAACCCTAACCCTAACCCTAACCCTAACCCTAACCCTAACCCTAACCCTAACCCTAACCCTAACCCTAACCCTAACCTAACCCTAACCCTAACCCTAACCCTAACCCTAACCCTAACCCTAACCCTAACCCTAACCCTAACCCTAACCCTAACCCTAACCCTAACCCTAACCCTAACCCTAACCCTAACCCTAACCCTAACCCTAACCCTAACCCTAACCCTAACCCTAACCCTAACCCTAACCCTAACCCTAACCCTAACCCTAACCCTAACCCTAACCCTAACCCTAACCCTAACCCTAACCCTAACCCTAACCCTAACCCTAACCCTAACCCTAACCTAACCCTAACCCTAACCCTAACCTAACCCTAACCCTAACCCTAACCCTAACCCTAACCCTAACCCTAACCCTAACCCTAACCCTAACCCTAACCCTAACCCTAACCCTAACCCTAACCCTAACCCTAACCCTAACCCTAACCCTAACCCTAACCCTAACCCTAACCCTAACCCTAACCCTAACCCTAACCCTAACCCTAACCCTAACCCTAACCCTAACCCTAACCCTAACCCTAACCCTAACCCTAACCCTAACCCTAACCCTAACCCTAACCCTAACCCTAACCCTAACCCTAACCCTAACCCTAACCCTAACCCTAACCCTAACCCTAACCCTAACCCTAACCCTAACCCTAACCCTAACCCTAACCCTAACCCTAACCCTAACCCTAACCCTAACCCTAACCCTAACCCTAACCCTAACCCTAACCCTAACCCTAACCCTAACCCTAACCCTAACCCTAACCCTAACCCTAACCCTAACCCTAACCCTAACCCTAACCCTAACCCTAACCCTAACCCTAACCCTAACCCTAACCCTAACCCTAACCCTAACCCTAACCCTAACCCTAACCCTAACCCTAACCCTAACCCTAACCCTAACCCTAACCCTAACCCTAACCCTAACCCTAACCCTAACCCTAACCCTAACCCTAACCCTAACCCTAACCCTAACCCTAACCCTAACCCTAACCCTAACCCTAACCCTAACCCTAACCCTAACCCTAACCCTAACCCTAACCCTAACCCATGCTCGTGTCATGGATCTCGCCTCTCCTGTCCACCCACATCCCATACTGATTATCACACACGTTTCTTTCTTCTCTAGGTTTCCCACGCGGATGGTGTTGTTTGTTTTCCTTTCAATTTTTTGCTTGTCTTGGGTCTTTCTCTCTCACCTTGCTCCCTCCTGAGTCTCCTGTCTCCTTACCTGTCCACTTTTCTTACTCTGCTCTCCCTGCTCTTACCTAAACTTAAGTCTTGTCTCTGGGTCCCCTCTTCTACTGCCCCCCTATCTTTACCCTTACCTCAACCCCTCCTGCTTCTTGCCTGACCCCAACCCCTCCTCTGCTCTAACCCTACCCCCTTCTGACCTTGCCTGTGGTTTCGGTGTCTACGGCTTTCTCTGAGCCCCCCCTCCTATCTCTAATCCATACACTTTTTCCTCCACAGATCCGTTACTGTTCTGCATCCACCCTAATCTGTGCACTTTTTCTTCTACAGATCCTTCTGGTTTCCTCATCTAACATATACACACACACACACACACACACTCTCCATCAATACATTCTCTCTCTCTCTCTCTCTCTCTCTCTATCCTCTTTTCACTAGATGATTAATGGAGATGACCGATTCTGGTCGGGCGCCCACGGACACAGGGGGTACGAACACCCCCCTTTTTGTGGTCGTCACCCCTGAGTTCTTGATAGTCCGTAGTCGTAGGCCCGGCCCTTGTCCTGCGTACGTGGTTTCATTTCTTACTTTGTCACCTGACGAGCTCTTAGGAGAGCGAAACTGCAGTCGTGGCCGGTCAGGGCTCCGCATATCTCTGTTTAATGTTGTGGCACGGGCCTGCAGGAGGCACCGCCCGGGGAGTGGAGTTCTGCGTTTTTGACCACTTTTATTTTGGCTCCGAGGAGCCCCCTCTCTTGCTCTGCCTACCGCACGCACACTCATCTCTCCTCTCAATCTCTCCTCTCCTCTCAATCTCTCCTCTCACTATCTCTCCTCTCACTCTCTCTCCTCTCACTCTATCTCTCCTCTCACTCTCTCTCCTCTCACTCTCTCTCCTCTCACTCTCTCTCCTCTCACTCTATCTCTCCTCTCACTCTATCTCTCCTCTCACTCTCTCTCCTCTCACTCTCTCTCCTCTCACTCTCTCTCCTCTCACTCTCTCTCCTCTCACTCTCTCTCCTCTCACTCTCTCTCCTCTCACTCTATCTCTCCTCTCAATCTCTCCTCTCGCTCCCACACCTCCACGCGCACCCTCTCTCCCCTTCTGATGTCCTGCCTTCCCCATACTCACGTATGTCTGCGGTGCTCGCCTCCCGAGCACCCCCATTTTGCTTTCACGGCACTCACGTGTCCCGTCCACTAACTCGTTCTCTCTCTCTCCAGCGGCACGCGAGGTGCAGAGGTCCTCTACCCTTCAAACTCGCCCTGGTTTTGGTATAGGTTATGTATAATCTCTCTTTCAGGCAGGCCCCCCTCAGATTTTCAGATTAAGTTAGCTACCGGGCCCAGGTATGACACGCACTCACACACTCACGTGCATCCATTCACTCACGACCGTGCCCCTTCTCTTCGAGAGGACTCGGATTGGACTCCGCTGAATCATCGTTGCCTGGGGGCTGGACCGAGGGGGACTTGGTCCTCCGTATAGCCTGTGATCCTGTCGTCTCTGACGATCGAGCTGCCACAGCTCCCTCTTTCGGTGATGTACTGGGAAAGCACATCATCTGGCCCTCGCACGGCAACGGTGGGGTCTTTTGACCCCCTCCGGCCGTAGGCCCAGGCTACGGTCCAGCCCACCCTACCACTTCCTTTTAAAGCGGCCCTGACATGGCTACGGTTGATCTTCACACCGGCCTCGGGCTTGGGCCACGGTTCCACCGGCTCTACTGCTTTACTAGTCGCTCCTCCCGACCGGGCTCGGGGGGAGACGACGGGAGTGACAGGACGAGACAAGACACCTTTGGCTTCGCGCACTCGGCGCTTCGCGCCTCGGCGCTCGCGCTTGGGATTGGAGAAGATGAACGCCTCCCTCGTGGGGACAGAAGACTCCGGAGCATGCTCTTGCTTAGACCTGGTGCGCACACGTCCATCAGTGGATACGGGGGTGGGTTATCCATGTACCCGTCGGTTGCTCACGTCCTCTTAGTGCTTAGGCATTTACCTACCTCGGGAGCGAGCGTGACAAGGTCTACAGGCCTGGGACTCCTTTGGGGTCCTGGAGGGGGTCCATTCCCCTACCCCCTCTGGTGGAAGATCTACATGGCTCTAGAATACTTGTGCATTTACCCTTAGCCTATGCGGGTCGAAGCACTGAACTGCTTGGCGATGGGGTCATCTGAATACAAATCCTAACCGGCCCGCGTATGTAGGGCCATGCCTTGAGGCCTCATTGGGGGGCCACCGGATTGCCCCTCAGGGGAATGTCGGATTCCTTGTTGCGTGAGCCCCACCTCTCTCCACGGGCGCTCAGTCCCCACGTGTAACACAGCGTAGTCTGGAAGATGGACGCTTCCCCCTCGAGCGCGCCTCGGTCCTCCCTGGGCTGGACACGGACTGTGAGTGTTGGCACTGTCTCGCACCAGTGTGCGGACGAAGAAGATTGTCCTCGTGGGATCGGGAGGGAGACCGGCTTACAATGGGGTCGACTCAGCGAGGGAAACGGTGTTGAAATGGCGTAACTGCACGTGACCACTCACGGCCTTTCATCTCATCCTGCCATATCCTCGCGGTTACATTGGAGACCCAGCGGGCGGGCCAACGAAACGCCTCTACGGGGTACACGGCTATAGTCCCAAGGGGACCGGGCCTCGCACGCCCTTACACACACAACACATTATTTTAGCTGGGGTCCAGTTGGGAGCCGTGGGGGGCTCCTCCCCTCACGCCGCCCTCTGGCCGGAGTACGGAGATGTACTCTGCACCACTGACGGTCAGGAGGCCACCCTGCTATAGCCTTGCCCCCAACTATACCACGCCCCCGCAGAAGAAGGCCCTCCTAAACGGGGGGCTCGACCTGCTGGGCACTCCATTTGACCTTTGACCTCTGGCCTCTCCACTCCTCTCGGCCTCCCCCGTCTTCTAGGGACGGCACGGGGCCTACGCTCGCAGTCGGAACGGGTCTCGTCACATCATGGAGTGTCAGGCCCAGCTTTCCTGTGTCCGCTGGACCGGCCGCGGGCGTGTCCTGGACCCGCCCCCAGACGGTCTCTCTGGATCCATGGGTGTGAGCCAGGCCACGCTCCCCCCGGTGCCACGCCTACCCGGGGCAGGACACCACCGAGCCACGCTTCGCCGATGACGAGACTCCTGGGAGGGAGACAGCACTTCCTGTCATGGGCAAAACACACCGTCATTGATGCGTTGCACTACGCATCTGACCTCTCTTCCTATCTAGGCCTCAATCGACAAACTGTCCTGGACGTCCTCCGCATTCACTCCGCAAACGTCTGTTCTAGACGGGGGTGTCTGTCTGCTAGGGTATCGTCGAATAGGCCTAATAGCAGTACGTAGGGGGAGGACTTCTCAGGGCGGCGATCTGGCGTAGTGTGGAACCAGTTGTTCTCTGTCATCGGGAGACTCGTTAACGGTAGTCTGACCGCATCCCTCAGGATTTGAACTCACTTCTACCATGACGGGTCCTACGTCTGTGTTGCACTGCGCCTTTCTTCAACCCCGGGCTGACCATGCTCACAGCTCGGTTTCATCTACCCGCCGTCCCTCCTGGGACCCGGGAGGACGTGTCCGCACTGGATCAAACTACACAAGCAGAGCTGCTCCACCGACTTTTTATGGCATCATCCACTGGACAGTTTCTGCTCTCTGACCGTCTCTGGCCTTTGGCTCTGGGAGGTCGCGTTCTACGGCCGCGTCTTTTAACCTCTGGATGCTCGGGCCTCCTGTGGAGCCTCTGGCTCACTGCAGGAGCCTGGGTCCGCCGTTGCTGGGGTGTTGCTAAAAGGGGTGGTGGTGCTCGGGAATATCGGATGTGACCTGAGTGCCTAAACCTATGGCTGGAGCCTGGGCAGCGGTTTGGGCCGGGCACTTCTGTTTGTATGGGTGGTGTGTGCGCGCGGGGGAAGATCAGTTTGTGACCCTTTGCCAGGCTGGGGGAATATCGGACGTGACCCTTAAACACCCTGCACCGTAGGTGGCTGTTGTGTCTGGAGGACCTGGCGTGCGTGTGGCGTTGACCTTTGGGAGCCTCTGACCTTTGACCTCTGGGTAGTAGACCTGCTCTCTTTGGATTTTGCCTACGCTGGGACTGGCATGGACTGGACTTCCTCAACGTTCCTCCTCCTGGGGCCATGTGTAAGTCCTTCCACCACACCTCCATGCTCGTGTCATGGATCTCGCCTCTCCTGTCCACCCACATCCCATACTGATTATCACACACGTTTCTTTCTTCTCTAGGTTTCCCACGCGGATGGTGTTGTTTGTTTTCCTTTCAATTTTTTGCTTGTCTTGGGTCTTTCTCTCTCACCTTGCTCCCTCCTGAGTCTCCTGTCTCCTTACCTGTCCACTTTTCTTACTCTGCTCTCCCTGCTCTTACCTAAACTTAAGTCTTGTCTCTGGGTCCCCTCTTCTACTGCCCCCCTATCTTTACCCTTACCTCAACCCCTCCTGCTTCTTGCCTGACCCCAACCCCTCCTCTGCTCTAACCCTACCCCCTTCTGACCTTGCCTGTGGTTTCGGTGTCTACGGCTTTCTCTGAGCCCCCCCTCCTATCTCTAATCCATACACTTTTTCCTCCACAGATCCGTTACTGTTCTGCATCCACCCTAATCTGTGCACTTTTTCTTCTACAGATCCTTCTGGTTTCCTCATCTAACATATACACACACACACACACACACACTCTCCATCAATACATTCTCTCTCTCTCTCTCTCTCTCTCCTCTATCCTCTTTTCACTAGATGATTAATGGAGATGACCGATTCTGGTCGGGCGCCCACGGACACAGGGGGTACGAACACCCCCCTTTTTGTGGTCGTCACCCCTGAGTTCTTGATAGTCCGTAGTCGTAGGCCCGGCCCTTGTCCTGCGTACGTGGTTTCATTTCTTACTTTGTCACCTGACGAGCTCTTAGGAGAGCGAAACTGCAGTCGTGGCCGGTCAGGGCTCCGCATATCTCTGTTTAATGTTGTGGCACGGGCCTGCAGGAGGCACCGCCCGGGGAGTGGAGTTCTGCGTTTTTGACCACTTTTATTTTGGCTCCGAGGAGCCCCCTCTCTTGCTCTGCCTACCGCACGCACACTCATCTCTCCTCTCAATCTCTCCTCTCCTCTCAATCTCTCCTCTCACTATCTCTCCTCTCACTCTCTCTCCTCTCACTCTATCTCTCCTCTCACTCTCTCTCCTCTCACTCTCTCTCCTCTCACTCTCTCTCCTCTCACTCTATCTCTCCTCTCACTCTATCTCTCCTCTCACTCTCTCTCCTCTCACTCTCTCTCCTCTCACTCTCTCTCCTCTCACTCTCTCTCCTCTCACTCTCTCTCCTCTCACTCTCTCTCCTCTCACTCTATCTCTCCTCTCAATCTCTCCTCTCGCTCCCACACCTCCACGCGCACCCTCTCTCCCCTTCTGATGTCCTGCCTTCCCCATACTCACGTATGTCTGCGGTGCTCGCCTCCCGAGCACCCCCATTTTGCTTTCACGGCACTCACGTGTCCCGTCCACTAACTCGTTCTCTCTCTCTCCAGCGGCACGCGAGGTGCAGAGGTCCTCTACCCTTCAAACTCGCCCTGGTTTTGGTATAGGTTATGTATAATCTCTCTTTCAGGCAGGCCCCCCTCAGATTTTCAGATTAAGTTAGCTACCGGGCCCAGGTATGACACGCACTCACACACTCACGTGCATCCATTCACTCACGACCGTGCCCCTTCTCTTCGAGAGGACTCGGATTGGACTCCGCTGAATCATCGTTGCCTGGGGGCTGGACCGAGGGGGACTTGGTCCTCCGTATAGCCTGTGATCCTGTCGTCTCTGACGATCGAGCTGCCACAGCTCCCTCTTTCGGTGATGTACTGGGAAAGCACATCATCTGGCCCTCGCACGGCAACGGTGGGGTCTTTTGACCCCCTCCGGCCGTAGGCCCAGGCTACGGTCCAGCCCACCCTACCACTTCCTTTTAAAGCGGCCCTGACATGGCTACGGTTGATCTTCACACCGGCCTCGGGCTTGGGCCACGGTTCCACCGGCTCTACTGCTTTACTAGTCGCTCCTCCCGACCGGGCTCGGGGGGAGACGACGGGAGTGACAGGACGAGACAAGACACCTTTGGCTTCGCGCACTCGGCGCTTCGCGCCTCGGCGCTCGCGCTTGGGATTGGAGAAGATGAACGCCTCCCTCGTGGGGACAGAAGACTCCGGAGCATGCTCTTGCTTAGACCTGGTGCGCACACGTCCATCAGTGGATACGGGGGTGGGTTATCCATGTACCCGTCGGTTGCTCACGTCCTCTTAGTGCTTAGGCATTTACCTACCTCGGGAGCGAGCGTGACAAGGTCTACAGGCCTGGGACTCCTTTGGGGTCCTGGAGGGGGTCCATTCCCCTACCCCCTCTGGTGGAAGATCTACATGGCTCTAGAATACTTGTGCATTTACCCTTAGCCTATGCGGGTCGAAGCACTGAACTGCTTGGCGATGGGGTCATCTGAATACAAATCCTAACCGGCCCGCGTATGTAGGGCCATGCCTTGAGGCCTCATTGGGGGGCCACCGGATTGCCCCTCAGGGGAATGTCGGATTCCTTGTTGCGTGAGCCCCACCTCTCTCCACGGGCGCTCAGTCCCCACGTGTAACACAGCGTAGTCTGGAAGATGGACGCTTCCCCCTCGAGCGCGCCTCGGTCCTCCCTGGGCTGGACACGGACTGTGAGTGTTGGCACTGTCTCGCACCAGTGTGCGGACGAAGAAGATTGTCCTCGTGGGATCGGGAGGGAGACCGGCTTACAATGGGGTCGACTCAGCGAGGGAAACGGTGTTGAAATGGCGTAACTGCACGTGACCACTCACGGCCTTTCATCTCATCCTGCCATATCCTCGCGGTTACATTGGAGACCCAGCGGGCGGGCCAACGAAACGCCTCTACGGGGTACACGGCTATAGTCCCAAGGGGACCGGGCCTCGCACGCCCTTACACACACAACACATTATTTTAGCTGGGGTCCAGTTGGGAGCCGTGGGGGGCTCCTCCCCTCACGCCGCCCTCTGGCCGGAGTACGGAGATGTACTCTGCACCACTGACGGTCAGGAGGCCACCCTGCTATAGCCTTGCCCCCAACTATACCACGCCCCCGCAGAAGAAGGCCCTCCTAAACGGGGGGGCTCGACCTGCTGGGCACTCCATTTGACCTTTGACCTCTGGCCTCTCCACTCCTCTCGGCCTCCCCCGTCTTCTAGGGACGGCACGGGGCCTACGCTCGCAGTCGGAACGGGTCTCGTCACATCATGGAGTGTCAGGCCCAGCTTTCCTGTGTCCGCTGGACCGGCCGCGGGCGTGTCCTGGACCCGCCCCCAGACGGTCTCTCTGGATCCATGGGTGTGAGCCAGGCCACGCTCCCCCCGGTGCCACGCCTACCCGGGGCAGGACACCACCGAGCCACGCTTCGCCGATGACGAGACTCCTGGGAGGGAGACAGCACTTCCTGTCATGGGCAAAACACACCGTCATTGATGCGTTGCACTACGCATCTGACCTCTCTTCCTATCTAGGCCTCAATCGACAAACTGTCCTGGACGTCCTCCGCATTCACTCCGCAAACGTCTGTTCTAGACGGGGGTGTCTGTCTGCTAGGGTATCGTCGAATAGGCCTAATAGCAGTACGTAGGGGGAGGACTTCTCAGGGCGGCGATCTGGCGTAGTGTGGAACCAGTTGTTCTCTGTCATCGGGAGACTCGTTAACGGTAGTCTGACCGCATCCCTCAGGATTTGAACTCACTTCTACCATGACGGGTCCTACGTCTGTGTTGCACTGCGCCTTTCTTCAACCCCGGGCTGACCATGCTCACAGCTCGGTTTCATCTACCCGCCGTCCCTCCTGGGACCCGGGAGGACGTGTCCGCACTGGATCAAACTACACAAGCAGAGCTGCTCCACCGACTTTTTATGGCATCATCCACTGGACAGTTTCTGCTCTCTGACCGTCTCTGGCCTTTGGCTCTGGGAGGTCGCGTTCTACGGCCGCGTCTTTTAACCTCTGGATGCTCGGGCCTCCTGTGGAGCCTCTGGCTCACTGCAGGAGCCTGGGTCCGCCGTTGCTGGGGTGTTGCTAAAAGGGGTGGTGGTGCTCGGGAATATCGGATGTGACCTGAGTGCCTAAACCTATGGCTGGAGCCTGGGCAGCGGTTTGGGCCGGGCACTTCTGTTTGTATGGGTGGTGTGTGCGCGCGGGGGAAGATCAGTTTGTGACCCTTTGCCAGGCTGGGGGAATATCGGACGTGACCCTTAAACACCCTGCACCGTAGGTGGCTGTTGTGTCTGGAGGACCTGGCGTGCGTGTGGCGTTGACCTTTGGGAGCCTCTGACCTTTGACCTCTGGGTAGTAGACCTGCTCTCTTTGGATTTTGCCTACGCTGGGACTGGCATGGACTGGACTTCCTCAACGTTCCTCCTCCTGGGGCCATGTGTGAGTCCTTCCACCACACCTCCATGCTCGTGTCATGGATCTCGCCTCTCCTGTCCACCCACATCCCATACTGATTATCACACACGTTTCTTTCTTCTCTAGGTTTCCCACGCGGATGGTGTTGTTTGTTTTCCTTTCAATTTTTTGCTTGTCTTGGGTCTTTCTCTCTCACCTTGCTCCCTCCTGAGTCTCCTGTCTCCTTACCTGTCCACTTTTCTTACTCTGCTCTCCCTGCTCTTACCTAAACTTAAGTCTTGTCTCTGGGTCCCCTCTTCTACTGCCCCCCTATCTTTACCCTTACCTCAACCCCTCCTGCTTCTTGCCTGACCCCAACCCCTCCTCTGCTCTAACCCTACCCCCTTCTGACCTTGCCTGTGGTTTCGGTGTCTACGGCTTTCTCTGAGCCCCCCCTCCTATCTCTAATCCATACACTTTTTCCTCCACAGATCCGTTACTGTTCTGCATCCACCCTAATCTGTGCACTTTTTCTTCTACAGATCCTTCTGGTTTCCTCATCTAACATATACACACACACACACACACACACTCTCCATCAATACATTCTCTCTCTCTCTCTCTCTCTCTCCTCTATCCTCTTTTCACTAGATGATTAATGGAGATGACCGATTCTGGTCGGGCGCCCACGGACACAGGGGGTACGAACACCCCCCTTTTTGTGGTCGTCACCCCTGAGTTCTTGATAGTCCGTAGTCGTAGGCCCGGCCCTTGTCCTGCGTACGTGGTTTCATTTCTTACTTTGTCACCTGACGAGCTCTTAGGAGAGCGAAACTGCAGTCGTGGCCGGTCAGGGCTCCGCATATCTCTGTTTAATGTTGTGGCACGGGCCTGCAGGAGGCACCGCCCGGGGAGTGGAGTTCTGCGTTTTTGACCACTTTTATTTTGGCTCCGAGGAGCCCCCTCTCTTGCTCTGCCTACCGCACGCACACTCATCTCTCCTCTCAATCTCTCCTCTCCTCTCAATCTCTCCTCTCACTATCTCTCCTCTCACTCTCTCTCCTCTCACTCTATCTCTCCTCTCACTCTCTCTCCTCTCACTCTCTCTCCTCTCACTCTCTCTCCTCTCACTCTATCTCTCCTCTCACTCTATCTCTCCTCTCACTCTCTCTCCTCTCACTCTCTCTCCTCTCACTCTCTCTCCTCTCACTCTCTCTCCTCTCACTCTCTCTCCTCTCACTCTATCTCTCCTCTCAATCTCTCCTCTCGCTCCCACACCTCCACGCGCACCCTCTCTCCCCTTCTGATGTCCTGCCTTCCCCATACTCACGTATGTCTGCGGTGCTCGCCTCCCGAGCACCCCCATTTTGCTTTCACGGCACTCACGTGTCCCGTCCACTAACTCGTTCTCTCTCTCTCCAGCGGCACGCGAGGTGCAGAGGTCCTCTACCCTTCAAACTCGCCCTGGTTTTGGTATAGGTTATGTATAATCTCTCTTTCAGGCAGGCCCCCCTCAGATTTTCAGATTAAGTTAGCTACCGGGCCCAGGTATGACACGCACTCACACACTCACGTGCATCCATTCACTCACGACCGTGCCCCTTCTCTTCGAGAGGACTCGGATTGGACTCCGCTGAATCATCGTTGCCTGGGGGCTGGACCGAGGGGGACTTGGTCCTCCGTATAGCCTGTGATCCTGTCGTCTCTGACGATCGAGCTGCCACAGCTCCCTCTTTCGGTGATGTACTGGGAAAGCACATCATCTGGCCCTCGCACGGCAACGGTGGGGTCTTTTGACCCCCTCCGGCCGTAGGCCCAGGCTACGGTCCAGCCCACCCTACCACTTCCTTTTAAAGCGGCCCTGACATGGCTACGGTTGATCTTCACACCGGCCTCGGGCTTGGGCCACGGTTCCACCGGCTCTACTGCTTTACTAGTCGCTCCTCCCGACCGGGCTCGGGGGGAGACGACGGGAGTGACAGGACGAGACAAGACACCTTTGGCTTCGCGCACTCGGCGCTTCGCGCCTCGGCGCTCGCGCTTGGGATTGGAGAAGATGAACGCCTCCCTCGTGGGGACAGAAGACTCCGGAGCATGCTCTTGCTTAGACCTGGTGCGCACACGTCCATCAGTGGATACGGGGGTGGGTTATCCATGTACCCGTCGGTTGCTCACGTCCTCTTAGTGCTTAGGCATTTACCTACCTCGGGAGCGAGCGTGACAAGGTCTACAGGCCTGGGACTCCTTTGGGGTCCTGGAGGGGGTCCATTCCCCTACCCCCTCTGGTGGAAGATCTACATGGCTCTAGAATACTTGTGCATTTACCCTTAGCCTATGCGGGTCGAAGCACTGAACTGCTTGGCGATGGGGTCATCTGAATACAAATCCTAACCGGCCCGCGTATGTAGGGCCATGCCTTGAGGCCTCATTGGGGGGCCACCGGATTGCCCCTCAGGGGAATGTCGGATTCCTTGTTGCGTGAGCCCCACCTCTCTCCACGGGCGCTCAGTCCCCACGTGTAACACAGCGTAGTCTGGAAGATGGACGCTTCCCCCTCGAGCGCGCCTCGGTCCTCCCTGGGCTGGACACGGACTGTGAGTGTTGGCACTGTCTCGCACCAGTGTGCGGACGAAGAAGATTGTCCTCGTGGGATCGGGAGGGAGACCGGCTTACAATGGGGTCGACTCAGCGAGGGAAACGGTGTTGAAATGGCGTAACTGCACGTGACCACTCACGGCCTTTCATCTCATCCTGCCATATCCTCGCGGTTACATTGGAGACCCAGCGGGCGGGCCAACGAAACGCCTCTACGGGGTACACGGCTATAGTCCCAAGGGGACCGGGCCTCGCACGCCCTTACACACACAACACATTATTTTAGCTGGGGTCCAGTTGGGAGCCGTGGGGGGCTCCTCCCCTCACGCCGCCCTCTGGCCGGAGTACGGAGATGTACTCTGCACCACTGACGGTCAGGAGGCCACCCTGCTATAGCCTTGCCCCCAACTATACCACGCCCCCGCAGAAGAAGGCCCTCCTAAACGGGGGGGCTCGACCTGCTGGGCACTCCATTTGACCTTTGACCTCTGGCCTCTCCACTCCTCTCGGCCTCCCCCGTCTTCTAGGGACGGCACGGGGCCTACGCTCGCAGTCGGAACGGGTCTCGTCACATCATGGAGTGTCAGGCCCAGCTTTCCTGTGTCCGCTGGACCGGCCGCGGGCGTGTCCTGGACCCGCCCCCAGACGGTCTCTCTGGATCCATGGGTGTGAGCCAGGCCACGCTCCCCCCGGTGCCACGCCTACCCGGGGCAGGACACCACCGAGCCACGCTTCGCCGATGACGAGACTCCTGGGAGGGAGACAGCACTTCCTGTCATGGGCAAAACACACCGTCATTGATGCGTTGCACTACGCATCTGACCTCTCTTCCTATCTAGGCCTCAATCGACAAACTGTCCTGGACGTCCTCCGCATTCACTCCGCAAACGTCTGTTCTAGACGGGGGTGTCTGTCTGCTAGGGTATCGTCGAATAGGCCTAATAGCAGTACGTAGGGGGAGGACTTCTCAGGGCGGCGATCTGGCGTAGTGTGGAACCAGTTGTTCTCTGTCATCGGGAGACTCGTTAACGGTAGTCTGACCGCATCCCTCAGGATTTGAACTCACTTCTACCATGACGGGTCCTACGTCTGTGTTGCACTGCGCCTTTCTTCAACCCCGGGCTGACCATGCTCACAGCTCGGTTTCATCTACCCGCCGTCCCTCCTGGGACCCGGGAGGACGTGTCCGCACTGGATCAAACTACACAAGCAGAGCTGCTCCACCGACTTTTTATGGCATCATCCACTGGACAGTTTCTGCTCTCTGACCGTCTCTGGCCTTTGGCTCTGGGAGGTCGCGTTCTACGGCCGCGTCTTTTAACCTCTGGATGCTCGGGCCTCCTGTGGAGCCTCTGGCTCACTGCAGGAGCCTGGGTCCGCCGTTGCTGGGGTGTTGCTAAAAGGGGTGGTGGTGCTCGGGAATATCGGATGTGACCTGAGTGCCTAAACCTATGGCTGGAGCCTGGGCAGCGGTTTGGGCCGGGCACTTCTGTTTGTATGGGTGGTGTGTGCGCGCGGGGGAAGATCAGTTTGTGACCCTTTGCCAGGCTGGGGGAATATCGGACGTGACCCTTAAACACCCTGCACCGTAGGTGGCTGTTGTGTCTGGAGGACCTGGCGTGCGTGTGGCGTTGACCTTTGGGAGCCTCTGACCTTTGACCTCTGGGTAGTAGACCTGCTCTCTTTGGATTTTGCCTACGCTGGGACTGGCATGGACTGGACTTCCTCAACGTTCCTCCTCCTGGGGCCATGTGTGAGTCCTTCCACCACACCTCCATGCTCGTGTCATGGATCTCGCCTCTCCTGTCCACCCACATCCCATACTGATTATCACACACGTTTCTTTCTTCTCTAGGTTTCCCACGCGGATGGTGTTGTTTGTTTTCCTTTCAATTTTTTGCTTGTCTTGGGTCTTTCTCTCTCACCTTGCTCCCTCCTGAGTCTCCTGTCTCCTTACCTGTCCACTTTTCTTACTCTGCTCTCCCTGCTCTTACCTAAACTTAAGTCTTGTCTCTGGGTCCCCTCTTCTACTGCCCCCCTATCTTTACCCTTACCTCAACCCCTCCTGCTTCTTGCCTGACCCCAACCCCTCCTCTGCTCTAACCCTACCCCCTTCTGACCTTGCCTGTGGTTTCGGTGTCTACGGCTTTCTCTGAGCCCCCCCTCCTATCTCTAATCCATACACTTTTTCCTCCACAGATCCGTTACTGTTCTGCATCCACCCTAATCTGTGCACTTTTTCTTCTACAGATCCTTCTGGTTTCCTCATCTAACATATACACACACACACACACACACACTCTCCATCAATACATTCTCTCTCTCTCTCTCTCTCTCTCCTCTATCCTCTTTTCACTAGATGATTAATGGAGATGACCGATTCTGGTCGGGCGCCCACGGACACAGGGGGTACGAACACCCCCCTTTTTGTGGTCGTCACCCCTGAGTTCTTGATAGTCCGTAGTCGTAGGCCCGGCCCTTGTCCTGCGTACGTGGTTTCATTTCTTACTTTGTCACCTGACGAGCTCTTAGGAGAGCGAAACTGCAGTCGTGGCCGGTCAGGGCTCCGCATATCTCTGTTTAATGTTGTGGCACGGGCCTGCAGGAGGCACCGCCCGGGGAGTGGAGTTCTGCGTTTTTGACCACTTTTATTTTGGCTCCGAGGAGCCCCCTCTCTTGCTCTGCCTACCGCACGCACACTCATCTCTCCTCTCAATCTCTCCTCTCCTCTCAATCTCTCCTCTCACTATCTCTCCTCTCACTCTCTCTCCTCTCACTCTATCTCTCCTCTCACTCTCTCTCCTCTCACTCTCTCTCCTCTCACTCTCTCTCCTCTCACTCTATCTCTCCTCTCACTCTATCTCTCCTCTCACTCTCTCTCCTCTCACTCTCTCTCCTCTCACTCTCTCTCCTCTCACTCTCTCTCCTCTCACTCTCTCTCCTCTCACTCTCTCTCCTCTCACTCTATCTCTCCTCTCAATCTCTCCTCTCGCTCCCACACCTCCACGCGCACCCTCTCTCCCCTTCTGATGTCCTGCCTTCCCCATACTCACGTATGTCTGCGGTGCTCGCCTCCCGAGCACCCCCATTTTGCTTTCACGGCACTCACGTGTCCCGTCCACTAACTCGTTCTCTCTCTCTCCAGCGGCACGCGAGGTGCAGAGGTCCTCTACCCTTCAAACTCGCCCTGGTTTTGGTATAGGTTATGTATAATCTCTCTTTCAGGCAGGCCCCCCTCAGATTTTCAGATTAAGTTAGCTACCGGGCCCAGGTATGACACGCACTCACACACTCACGTGCATCCATTCACTCACGACCGTGCCCCTTCTCTTCGAGAGGACTCGGATTGGACTCCGCTGAATCATCGTTGCCTGGGGGCTGGACCGAGGGGGACTTGGTCCTCCGTATAGCCTGTGATCCTGTCGTCTCTGACGATCGAGCTGCCACAGCTCCCTCTTTCGGTGATGTACTGGGAAAGCACATCATCTGGCCCTCGCACGGCAACGGTGGGGTCTTTTGACCCCCTCCGGCCGTAGGCCCAGGCTACGGTCCAGCCCACCCTACCACTTCCTTTTAAAGCGGCCCTGACATGGCTACGGTTGATCTTCACACCGGCCTCGGGCTTGGGCCACGGTTCCACCGGCTCTACTGCTTTACTAGTCGCTCCTCCCGACCGGGCTCGGGGGGAGACGACGGGAGTGACAGGACGAGACAAGACACCTTTGGCTTCGCGCACTCGGCGCTTCGCGCCTCGGCGCTCGCGCTTGGGATTGGAGAAGATGAACGCCTCCCTCGTGGGGACAGAAGACTCCGGAGCATGCTCTTGCTTAGACCTGGTGCGCACACGTCCATCAGTGGATACGGGGGTGGGTTATCCATGTACCCGTCGGTTGCTCACGTCCTCTTAGTGCTTAGGCATTTACCTACCTCGGGAGCGAGCGTGACAAGGTCTACAGGCCTGGGACTCCTTTGGGGTCCTGGAGGGGGTCCATTCCCCTACCCCCTCTGGTGGAAGATCTACATGGCTCTAGAATACTTGTGCATTTACCCTTAGCCTATGCGGGTCGAAGCACTGAACTGCTTGGCGATGGGGTCATCTGAATACAAATCCTAACCGGCCCGCGTATGTAGGGCCATGCCTTGAGGCCTCATTGGGGGGCCACCGGATTGCCCCTCAGGGGAATGTCGGATTCCTTGTTGCGTGAGCCCCACCTCTCTCCACGGGCGCTCAGTCCCCACGTGTAACACAGCGTAGTCTGGAAGATGGACGCTTCCCCCTCGAGCGCGCCTCGGTCCTCCCTGGGCTGGACACGGACTGTGAGTGTTGGCACTGTCTCGCACCAGTGTGCGGACGAAGAAGATTGTCCTCGTGGGATCGGGAGGGAGACCGGCTTACAATGGGGTCGACTCAGCGAGGGAAACGGTGTTGAAATGGCGTAACTGCACGTGACCACTCACGGCCTTTCATCTCATCCTGCCATATCCTCGCGGTTACATTGGAGACCCAGCGGGCGGGCCAACGAAACGCCTCTACGGGGTACACGGCTATAGTCCCAAGGGGACCGGGCCTCGCACGCCCTTACACACACAACACATTATTTTAGCTGGGGTCCAGTTGGGAGCCGTGGGGGGCTCCTCCCCTCACGCCGCCCTCTGGCCGGAGTACGGAGATGTACTCTGCACCACTGACGGTCAGGAGGCCACCCTGCTATAGCCTTGCCCCCAACTATACCACGCCCCCGCAGAAGAAGGCCCTCCTAAACGGGGGGGCTCGACCTGCTGGGCACTCCATTTGACCTTTGACCTCTGGCCTCTCCACTCCTCTCGGCCTCCCCCGTCTTCTAGGGACGGCACGGGGCCTACGCTCGCAGTCGGAACGGGTCTCGTCACATCATGGAGTGTCAGGCCCAGCTTTCCTGTGTCCGCTGGACCGGCCGCGGGCGTGTCCTGGACCCGCCCCCAGACGGTCTCTCTGGATCCATGGGTGTGAGCCAGGCCACGCTCCCCCCGGTGCCACGCCTACCCGGGGCAGGACACCACCGAGCCACGCTTCGCCGATGACGAGACTCCTGGGAGGGAGACAGCACTTCCTGTCATGGGCAAAACACACCGTCATTGATGCGTTGCACTACGCATCTGACCTCTCTTCCTATCTAGGCCTCAATCGACAAACTGTCCTGGACGTCCTCCGCATTCACTCCGCAAACGTCTGTTCTAGACGGGGGTGTCTGTCTGCTAGGGTATCGTCGAATAGGCCTAATAGCAGTACGTAGGGGGAGGACTTCTCAGGGCGGCGATCTGGCGTAGTGTGGAACCAGTTGTTCTCTGTCATCGGGAGACTCGTTAACGGTAGTCTGACCGCATCCCTCAGGATTTGAACTCACTTCTACCATGACGGGTCCTACGTCTGTGTTGCACTGCGCCTTTCTTCAACCCCGGGCTGACCATGCTCACAGCTCGGTTTCATCTACCCGCCGTCCCTCCTGGGACCCGGGAGGACGTGTCCGCACTGGATCAAACTACACAAGCAGAGCTGCTCCACCGACTTTTTATGGCATCATCCACTGGACAGTTTCTGCTCTCTGACCGTCTCTGGCCTTTGGCTCTGGGAGGTCGCGTTCTACGGCCGCGTCTTTTAACCTCTGGATGCTCGGGCCTCCTGTGGAGCCTCTGGCTCACTGCAGGAGCCTGGGTCCGCCGTTGCTGGGGTGTTGCTAAAAGGGGTGGTGGTGCTCGGGAATATCGGATGTGACCTGAGTGCCTAAACCTATGGCTGGAGCCTGGGCAGCGGTTTGGGCCGGGCACTTCTGTTTGTATGGGTGGTGTGTGCGCGCGGGGGAAGATCAGTTTGTGACCCTTTGCCAGGCTGGGGGAATATCGGACGTGACCCTTAAACACCCTGCACCGTAGGTGGCTGTTGTGTCTGGAGGACCTGGCGTGCGTGTGGCGTTGACCTTTGGGAGCCTCTGACCTTTGACCTCTGGGTAGTAGACCTGCTCTCTTTGGATTTTGCCTACGCTGGGACTGGCATGGACTGGACTTCCTCAACGTTCCTCCTCCTGGGGCCATGTGTTAGTCCTTCCACCACACCTCCATGCTCGTGTCATGGATCTCGCCTCTCCTGTCCACCCACATCCCATACTGATTATCACACACGTTTCTTTCTTCTCTAGGTTTCCCACGCGGATGGTGTTGTTTGTTTTCCTTTCAATTTTTTGCTTGTCTTGGGTCTTTCTCTCTCACCTTGCTCCCTCCTGAGTCTCCTGTCTCCTTACCTGTCCACTTTTCTTACTCTGCTCTCCCTGCTCTTACCTAAACTTAAGTCTTGTCTCTGGGTCCCCTCTTCTACTGCCCCCCTATCTTTACCCTTACCTCAACCCCTCCTGCTTCTTGCCTGACCCCAACCCCTCCTCTGCTCTAACCCTACCCCCTTCTGACCTTGCCTGTGGTTTCGGTGTCTACGGCTTTCTCTGAGCCCCCCCTCCTATCTCTAATCCATACACTTTTTCCTCCACAGATCCGTTACTGTTCTGCATCCACCCTAATCTGTGCACTTTTTCTTCTACAGATCCTTCTGGTTTCCTCATCTAACATATACACACACACACACACACACACTCTCCATCAATACATTCTCTCTCTCTCTCTCTCTCTCTCCTCTATCCTCTTTTCACTAGATGATTAATGGAGATGACCGATTCTGGTCGGGCGCCCACGGACACAGGGGGTACGAACACCCCCCTTTTTGTGGTCGTCACCCCTGAGTTCTTGATAGTCCGTAGTCGTAGGCCCGGCCCTTGTCCTGCGTACGTGGTTTCATTTCTTACTTTGTCACCTGACGAGCTCTTAGGAGAGCGAAACTGCAGTCGTGGCCGGTCAGGGCTCCGCATATCTCTGTTTAATGTTGTGGCACGGGCCTGCAGGAGGCACCGCCCGGGGAGTGGAGTTCTGCGTTTTTGACCACTTTTATTTTGGCTCCGAGGAGCCCCCTCTCTTGCTCTGCCTACCGCACGCACACTCATCTCTCCTCTCAATCTCTCCTCTCCTCTCAATCTCTCCTCTCACTATCTCTCCTCTCACTCTCTCTCCTCTCACTCTATCTCTCCTCTCACTCTCTCTCCTCTCACTCTCTCTCCTCTCACTCTCTCTCCTCTCACTCTATCTCTCCTCTCACTCTATCTCTCCTCTCACTCTCTCTCCTCTCACTCTCTCTCCTCTCACTCTCTCTCCTCTCACTCTCTCTCCTCTCACTCTCTCTCCTCTCACTCTCTCTCCTCTCACTCTATCTCTCCTCTCAATCTCTCCTCTCGCTCCCACACCTCCACGCGCACCCTCTCTCCCCTTCTGATGTCCTGCCTTCCCCATACTCACGTATGTCTGCGGTGCTCGCCTCCCGAGCACCCCCATTTTGCTTTCACGGCACTCACGTGTCCCGTCCACTAACTCGTTCTCTCTCTCTCCAGCGGCACGCGAGGTGCAGAGGTCCTCTACCCTTCAAACTCGCCCTGGTTTTGGTATAGGTTATGTATAATCTCTCTTTCAGGCAGGCCCCCCTCAGATTTTCAGATTAAGTTAGCTACCGGGCCCAGGTATGACACGCACTCACACACTCACGTGCATCCATTCACTCACGACCGTGCCCCTTCTCTTCGAGAGGACTCGGATTGGACTCCGCTGAATCATCGTTGCCTGGGGGCTGGACCGAGGGGGACTTGGTCCTCCGTATAGCCTGTGATCCTGTCGTCTCTGACGATCGAGCTGCCACAGCTCCCTCTTTCGGTGATGTACTGGGAAAGCACATCATCTGGCCCTCGCACGGCAACGGTGGGGTCTTTTGACCCCCTCCGGCCGTAGGCCCAGGCTACGGTCCAGCCCACCCTACCACTTCCTTTTAAAGCGGCCCTGACATGGCTACGGTTGATCTTCACACCGGCCTCGGGCTTGGGCCACGGTTCCACCGGCTCTACTGCTTTACTAGTCGCTCCTCCCGACCGGGCTCGGGGGGAGACGACGGGAGTGACAGGACGAGACAAGACACCTTTGGCTTCGCGCACTCGGCGCTTCGCGCCTCGGCGCTCGCGCTTGGGATTGGAGAAGATGAACGCCTCCCTCGTGGGGACAGAAGACTCCGGAGCATGCTCTTGCTTAGACCTGGTGCGCACACGTCCATCAGTGGATACGGGGGTGGGTTATCCATGTACCCGTCGGTTGCTCACGTCCTCTTAGTGCTTAGGCATTTACCTACCTCGGGAGCGAGCGTGACAAGGTCTACAGGCCTGGGACTCCTTTGGGGTCCTGGAGGGGGTCCATTCCCCTACCCCCTCTGGTGGAAGATCTACATGGCTCTAGAATACTTGTGCATTTACCCTTAGCCTATGCGGGTCGAAGCACTGAACTGCTTGGCGATGGGGTCATCTGAATACAAATCCTAACCGGCCCGCGTATGTAGGGCCATGCCTTGAGGCCTCATTGGGGGGCCACCGGATTGCCCCTCAGGGGAATGTCGGATTCCTTGTTGCGTGAGCCCCACCTCTCTCCACGGGCGCTCAGTCCCCACGTGTAACACAGCGTAGTCTGGAAGATGGACGCTTCCCCCTCGAGCGCGCCTCGGTCCTCCCTGGGCTGGACACGGACTGTGAGTGTTGGCACTGTCTCGCACCAGTGTGCGGACGAAGAAGATTGTCCTCGTGGGATCGGGAGGGAGACCGGCTTACAATGGGGTCGACTCAGCGAGGGAAACGGTGTTGAAATGGCGTAACTGCACGTGACCACTCACGGCCTTTCATCTCATCCTGCCATATCCTCGCGGTTACATTGGAGACCCAGCGGGCGGGCCAACGAAACGCCTCTACGGGGTACACGGCTATAGTCCCAAGGGGACCGGGCCTCGCACGCCCTTACACACACAACACATTATTTTAGCTGGGGTCCAGTTGGGAGCCGTGGGGGGCTCCTCCCCTCACGCCGCCCTCTGGCCGGAGTACGGAGATGTACTCTGCACCACTGACGGTCAGGAGGCCACCCTGCTATAGCCTTGCCCCCAACTATACCACGCCCCCGCAGAAGAAGGCCCTCCTAAACGGGGGGGCTCGACCTGCTGGGCACTCCATTTGACCTTTGACCTCTGGCCTCTCCACTCCTCTCGGCCTCCCCCGTCTTCTAGGGACGGCACGGGGCCTACGCTCGCAGTCGGAACGGGTCTCGTCACATCATGGAGTGTCAGGCCCAGCTTTCCTGTGTCCGCTGGACCGGCCGCGGGCGTGTCCTGGACCCGCCCCCAGACGGTCTCTCTGGATCCATGGGTGTGAGCCAGGCCACGCTCCCCCCGGTGCCACGCCTACCCGGGGCAGGACACCACCGAGCCACGCTTCGCCGATGACGAGACTCCTGGGAGGGAGACAGCACTTCCTGTCATGGGCAAAACACACCGTCATTGATGCGTTGCACTACGCATCTGACCTCTCTTCCTATCTAGGCCTCAATCGACAAACTGTCCTGGACGTCCTCCGCATTCACTCCGCAAACGTCTGTTCTAGACGGGGGTGTCTGTCTGCTAGGGTATCGTCGAATAGGCCTAATAGCAGTACGTAGGGGGAGGACTTCTCAGGGCGGCGATCTGGCGTAGTGTGGAACCAGTTGTTCTCTGTCATCGGGAGACTCGTTAACGGTAGTCTGACCGCATCCCTCAGGATTTGAACTCACTTCTACCATGACGGGTCCTACGTCTGTGTTGCACTGCGCCTTTCTTCAACCCCGGGCTGACCATGCTCACAGCTCGGTTTCATCTACCCGCCGTCCCTCCTGGGACCCGGGAGGACGTGTCCGCACTGGATCAAACTACACAAGCAGAGCTGCTCCACCGACTTTTTATGGCATCATCCACTGGACAGTTTCTGCTCTCTGACCGTCTCTGGCCTTTGGCTCTGGGAGGTCGCGTTCTACGGCCGCGTCTTTTAACCTCTGGATGCTCGGGCCTCCTGTGGAGCCTCTGGCTCACTGCAGGAGCCTGGGTCCGCCGTTGCTGGGGTGTTGCTAAAAGGGGTGGTGGTGCTCGGGAATATCGGATGTGACCTGAGTGCCTAAACCTATGGCTGGAGCCTGGGCAGCGGTTTGGGCCGGGCACTTCTGTTTGTATGGGTGGTGTGTGCGCGCGGGGGAAGATCAGTTTGTGACCCTTTGCCAGGCTGGGGGAATATCGGACGTGACCCTTAAACACCCTGCACCGTAGGTGGCTGTTGTGTCTGGAGGACCTGGCGTGCGTGTGGCGTTGACCTTTGGGAGCCTCTGACCTTTGACCTCTGGGTAGTAGACCTGCTCTCTTTGGATTTTGCCTACGCTGGGACTGGCATGGACTGGACTTCCTCAACGTTCCTCCTCCTGGGGCCATGTGTAAGTCCTTCCACCACACCTCCATGCTCGTGTCATGGATCTCGCCTCTCCTGTCCACCCACATCCCATACTGATTATCACACACGTTTCTTTCTTCTCTAGGTTTCCCACGCGGATGGTGTTGTTTGTTTTCCTTTCAATTTTTTGCTTGTCTTGGGTCTTTCTCTCTCACCTTGCTCCCTCCTGAGTCTCCTGTCTCCTTACCTGTCCACTTTTCTTACTCTGCTCTCCCTGCTCTTACCTAAACTTAAGTCTTGTCTCTGGGTCCCCTCTTCTACTGCCCCCCTATCTTTACCCTTACCTCAACCCCTCCTGCTTCTTGCCTGACCCCAACCCCTCCTCTGCTCTAACCCTACCCCCTTCTGACCTTGCCTGTGGTTTCGGTGTCTACGGCTTTCTCTGAGCCCCCCCTCCTATCTCTAATCCATACACTTTTTCCTCCACAGATCCGTTACTGTTCTGCATCCACCCTAATCTGTGCACTTTTTCTTCTACAGATCCTTCTGGTTTCCTCATCTAACATATACACACACACACACACACACACTCTCCATCAATACATTCTCTCTCTCTCTCTCTCTCTCTCTCTCTATCCTCTTTTCACTAGATGATTAATGGAGATGACCGATTCTGGTCGGGCGCCCACGGACACAGGGGGTACGAACACCCCCCTTTTTGTGGTCGTCACCCCTGAGTTCTTGATAGTCCGTAGTCGTAGGCCCGGCCCTTGTCCTGCGTACGTGGTTTCATTTCTTACTTTGTCACCTGACGAGCTCTTAGGAGAGCGAAACTGCAGTCGTGGCCGGTCAGGGCTCCGCATATCTCTGTTTAATGTTGTGGCACGGGCCTGCAGGAGGCACCGCCCGGGGAGTGGAGTTCTGCGTTTTTGACCACTTTTATTTTGGCTCCGAGGAGCCCCCTCTCTTGCTCTGCCTACCGCACGCACACTCATCTCTCCTCTCAATCTCTCCTCTCCTCTCAATCTCTCCTCTCACTATCTCTCCTCTCACTCTCTCTCCTCTCACTCTATCTCTCCTCTCACTCTCTCTCCTCTCACTCTCTCTCCTCTCACTCTCTCTCCTCTCACTCTCTCTCCTCTCACTCTATCTCTCCTCTCACTCTATCTCTCCTCTCACTCTCTCTCCTCTCACTCTCTCTCCTCTCACTCTCTCTCCTCTCACTCTCTCTCCTCTCACTCTCTCTCCTCTCACTCTCTCTCCTCTCTCACTCTATCTCTCCTCTCAATCTCTCCTCTCGCTCCCACACCTCCACGCGCACCCTCTCTCCCCTTCTGATGTCCTGCCTTCCCCATACTCACGTATGTCTGCGGTGCTCGCCTCCCGAGCACCCCCATTTTGCTTTCACGGCACTCACGTGTCCCGTCCACTAACTCGTTCTCTCTCTCTCCAGCGGCACGCGAGGTGCAGAGGTCCTCTACCCTTCAAACTCGCCCTGGTTTTGGTATAGGTTATGTATAATCTCTCTTTCAGGCAGGCCCCCCTCAGATTTTCAGATTAAGTTAGCTACCGGGCCCAGGTATGACACGCACTCACACACTCACGTGCATCCATTCACTCACGACCGTGCCCCTTCTCTTCGAGAGGACTCGGATTGGACTCCGCTGAATCATCGTTGCCTGGGGGCTGGACCGAGGGGGACTTGGTCCTCCGTATAGCCTGTGATCCTGTCGTCTCTGACGATCGAGCTGCCACAGCTCCCTCTTTCGGTGATGTACTGGGAAAGCACATCATCTGGCCCTCGCACGGCAACGGTGGGGTCTTTTGACCCCCTCCGGCCGTAGGCCCAGGCTACGGTCCAGCCCACCCTACCACTTCCTTTTAAAGCGGCCCTGACATGGCTACGGTTGATCTTCACACCGGCCTCGGGCTTGGGCCACGGTTCCACCGGCTCTACTGCTTTACTAGTCGCTCCTCCCGACCGGGCTCGGGGGGAGACGACGGGAGTGACAGGACGAGACAAGACACCTTTGGCTTCGCGCACTCGGCGCTTCGCGCCTCGGCGCTCGCGCTTGGGATTGGAGAAGATGAACGCCTCCCTCGTGGGGACAGAAGACTCCGGAGCATGCTCTTGCTTAGACCTGGTGCGCACACGTCCATCAGTGGATACGGGGGTGGGTTATCCATGTACCCGTCGGTTGCTCACGTCCTCTTAGTGCTTAGGCATTTACCTACCTCGGGAGCGAGCGTGACAAGGTCTACAGGCCTGGGACTCCTTTGGGGTCCTGGAGGGGGTCCATTCCCCTACCCCCTCTGGTGGAAGATCTACATGGCTCTAGAATACTTGTGCATTTACCCTTAGCCTATGCGGGTCGAAGCACTGAACTGCTTGGCGATGGGGTCATCTGAATACAAATCCTAACCGGCCCGCGTATGTAGGGCCATGCCTTGAGGCCTCATTGGGGGGCCACCGGATTGCCCCTCAGGGGAATGTCGGATTCCTTGTTGCGTGAGCCCCACCTCTCTCCACGGGCGCTCAGTCCCCACGTGTAACACAGCGTAGTCTGGAAGATGGACGCTTCCCCCTCGAGCGCGCCTCGGTCCTCCCTGGGCTGGACACGGACTGTGAGTGTTGGCACTGTCTCGCACCAGTGTGCGGACGAAGAAGATTGTCCTCGTGGGATCGGGAGGGAGACCGGCTTACAATGGGGTCGACTCAGCGAGGGAAACGGTGTTGAAATGGCGTAACTGCACGTGACCACTCACGGCCTTTCATCTCATCCTGCCATATCCTCGCGGTTACATTGGAGACCCAGCGGGCGGGCCAACGAAACGCCTCTACGGGGTACACGGCTATAGTCCCAAGGGGACCGGGCCTCGCACGCCCTTACACACACAACACATTATTTTAGCTGGGGTCCAGTTGGGAGCCGTGGGGGGCTCCTCCCCTCACGCCGCCCTCTGGCCGGAGTACGGAGATGTACTCTGCACCACTGACGGTCAGGAGGCCACCCTGCTATAGCCTTGCCCCCAACTATACCACGCCCCCGCAGAAGAAGGCCCTCCTAAACGGGGGGGCTCGACCTGCTGGGCACTCCATTTGACCTTTGACCTCTGGCCTCTCCACTCCTCTCGGCCTCCCCCGTCTTCTAGGGACGGCACGGGGCCTACGCTCGCAGTCGGAACGGGTCTCGTCACATCATGGAGTGTCAGGCCCAGCTTTCCTGTGTCCGCTGGACCGGCCGCGGGCGTGTCCTGGACCCGCCCCCAGACGGTCTCTCTGGATCCATGGGTGTGAGCCAGGCCACGCTCCCCCCGGTGCCACGCCTACCCGGGGCAGGACACCACCGAGCCACGCTTCGCCGATGACGAGACTCCTGGGAGGGAGACAGCACTTCCTGTCATGGGCAAAACACACCGTCATTGATGCGTTGCACTACGCATCTGACCTCTCTTCCTATCTAGGCCTCAATCGACAAACTGTCCTGGACGTCCTCCGCATTCACTCCGCAAACGTCTGTTCTAGACGGGGGTGTCTGTCTGCTAGGGTATCGTCGAATAGGCCTAATAGCAGTACGTAGGGGGAGGACTTCTCAGGGCGGCGATCTGGCGTAGTGTGGAACCAGTTGTTCTCTGTCATCGGGAGACTCGTTAACGGTAGTCTGACCGCATCCCTCAGGATTTGAACTCACTTCTACCATGACGGGTCCTACGTCTGTGTTGCACTGCGCCTTTCTTCAACCCCGGGCTGACCATGCTCACAGCTCGGTTTCATCTACCCGCCGTCCCTCCTGGGACCCGGGAGGACGTGTCCGCACTGGATCAAACTACACAAGCAGAGCTGCTCCACCGACTTTTTATGGCATCATCCACTGGACAGTTTCTGCTCTCTGACCGTCTCTGGCCTTTGGCTCTGGGAGGTCGCGTTCTACGGCCGCGTCTTTTAACCTCTGGATGCTCGGGCCTCCTGTGGAGCCTCTGGCTCACTGCAGGAGCCTGGGTCCGCCGTTGCTGGGGTGTTGCTAAAAGGGGTGGTGGTGCTCGGGAATATCGGATGTGACCTGAGTGCCTAAACCTATGGCTGGAGCCTGGGCAGCGGTTTGGGCCGGGCACTTCTGTTTGTATGGGTGGTGTGTGCGCGCGGGGGAAGATCAGTTTGTGACCCTTTGCCAGGCTGGGGGAATATCGGACGTGACCCTTAAACACCCTGCACCGTAGGTGGCTGTTGTGTCTGGAGGACCTGGCGTGCGTGTGGCGTTGACCTTTGGGAGCCTCTGACCTTTGACCTCTGGGTAGTAGACCTGCTCTCTTTGGATTTTGCCTACGCTGGGACTGGCATGGACTGGACTTCCTCAACGTTCCTCCTCCTGGGGCCATGTGTTAGTCCTTCCACCACACCTCCATGCTCGTGTCATGGATCTCGCCTCTCCTGTCCACCCACATCCCATACTGATTATCACACACGTTTCTTTCTTCTCTAGGTTTCCCACGCGGATGGTGTTGTTTGTTTTCCTTTCAATTTTTTGCTTGTCTTGGGTCTTTCTCTCTCACCTTGCTCCCTCCTGAGTCTCCTGTCTCCTTACCTGTCCACTTTTCTTACTCTGCTCTCCCTGCTCTTACCTAAACTTAAGTCTTGTCTCTGGGTCCCCTCTTCTACTGCCCCCCTATCTTTACCCTTACCTCAACCCCTCCTGCTTCTTGCCTGACCCCAACCCCTCCTCTGCTCTAACCCTACCCCCTTCTGACCTTGCCTGTGGTTTCGGTGTCTACGGCTTTCTCTGAGCCCCCCCTCCTATCTCTAATCCATACACTTTTTCCTCCACAGATCCGTTACTGTTCTGCATCCACCCTAATCTGTGCACTTTTTCTTCTACAGATCCTTCTGGTTTCCTCATCTAACATATACACACACACACACACACACACTCTCCATCAATACATTCTCTCTCTCTCTCTCTCTCTCTCCTCTATCCTCTTTTCACTAGATGATTAATGGAGATGACCGATTCTGGTCGGGCGCCCACGGACACAGGGGGTACGAACACCCCCCTTTTTGTGGTCGTCACCCCTGAGTTCTTGATAGTCCGTAGTCGTAGGCCCGGCCCTTGTCCTGCGTACGTGGTTTCATTTCTTACTTTGTCACCTGACGAGCTCTTAGGAGAGCGAAACTGCAGTCGTGGCCGGTCAGGGCTCCGCATATCTCTGTTTAATGTTGTGGCACGGGCCTGCAGGAGGCACCGCCCGGGGAGTGGAGTTCTGCGTTTTTGACCACTTTTATTTTGGCTCCGAGGAGCCCCCTCTCTTGCTCTGCCTACCGCACGCACACTCATCTCTCCTCTCAATCTCTCCTCTCCTCTCAATCTCTCCTCTCACTATCTCTCCTCTCACTCTCTCTCCTCTCACTCTATCTCTCCTCTCACTCTCTCTCCTCTCACTCTCTCTCCTCTCACTCTCTCTCCTCTCACTCTATCTCTCCTCTCACTCTATCTCTCCTCTCACTCTCTCTCCTCTCACTCTCTCTCCTCTCACTCTCTCTCCTCTCACTCTCTCTCCTCTCACTCTCTCTCCTCTCACTCTCTCTCCTCTCACTCTATCTCTCCTCTCAATCTCTCCTCTCGCTCCCACACCTCCACGCGCACCCTCTCTCCCCTTCTGATGTCCTGCCTTCCCCATACTCACGTATGTCTGCGGTGCTCGCCTCCCGAGCACCCCCATTTTGCTTTCACGGCACTCACGTGTCCCGTCCACTAACTCGTTCTCTCTCTCTCCAGCGGCACGCGAGGTGCAGAGGTCCTCTACCCTTCAAACTCGCCCTGGTTTTGGTATAGGTTATGTATAATCTCTCTTTCAGGCAGGCCCCCCTCAGATTTTCAGATTAAGTTAGCTACCGGGCCCAGGTATGACACGCACTCACACACTCACGTGCATCCATTCACTCACGACCGTGCCCCTTCTCTTCGAGAGGACTCGGATTGGACTCCGCTGAATCATCGTTGCCTGGGGGCTGGACCGAGGGGGACTTGGTCCTCCGTATAGCCTGTGATCCTGTCGTCTCTGACGATCGAGCTGCCACAGCTCCCTCTTTCGGTGATGTACTGGGAAAGCACATCATCTGGCCCTCGCACGGCAACGGTGGGGTCTTTTGACCCCCTCCGGCCGTAGGCCCAGGCTACGGTCCAGCCCACCCTACCACTTCCTTTTAAAGCGGCCCTGACATGGCTACGGTTGATCTTCACACCGGCCTCGGGCTTGGGCCACGGTTCCACCGGCTCTACTGCTTTACTAGTCGCTCCTCCCGACCGGGCTCGGGGGGAGACGACGGGAGTGACAGGACGAGACAAGACACCTTTGGCTTCGCGCACTCGGCGCTTCGCGCCTCGGCGCTCGCGCTTGGGATTGGAGAAGATGAACGCCTCCCTCGTGGGGACAGAAGACTCCGGAGCATGCTCTTGCTTAGACCTGGTGCGCACACGTCCATCAGTGGATACGGGGGTGGGTTATCCATGTACCCGTCGGTTGCTCACGTCCTCTTAGTGCTTAGGCATTTACCTACCTCGGGAGCGAGCGTGACAAGGTCTACAGGCCTGGGACTCCTTTGGGGTCCTGGAGGGGGTCCATTCCCCTACCCCCTCTGGTGGAAGATCTACATGGCTCTAGAATACTTGTGCATTTACCCTTAGCCTATGCGGGTCGAAGCACTGAACTGCTTGGCGATGGGGTCATCTGAATACAAATCCTAACCGGCCCGCGTATGTAGGGCCATGCCTTGAGGCCTCATTGGGGGGCCACCGGATTGCCCCTCAGGGGAATGTCGGATTCCTTGTTGCGTGAGCCCCACCTCTCTCCACGGGCGCTCAGTCCCCACGTGTAACACAGCGTAGTCTGGAAGATGGACGCTTCCCCCTCGAGCGCGCCTCGGTCCTCCCTGGGCTGGACACGGACTGTGAGTGTTGGCACTGTCTCGCACCAGTGTGCGGACGAAGAAGATTGTCCTCGTGGGATCGGGAGGGAGACCGGCTTACAATGGGGTCGACTCAGCGAGGGAAACGGTGTTGAAATGGCGTAACTGCACGTGACCACTCACGGCCTTTCATCTCATCCTGCCATATCCTCGCGGTTACATTGGAGACCCAGCGGGCGGGCCAACGAAACGCCTCTACGGGGTACACGGCTATAGTCCCAAGGGGACCGGGCCTCGCACGCCCTTACACACACAACACATTATTTTAGCTGGGGTCCAGTTGGGAGCCGTGGGGGGCTCCTCCCCTCACGCCGCCCTCTGGCCGGAGTACGGAGATGTACTCTGCACCACTGACGGTCAGGAGGCCACCCTGCTATAGCCTTGCCCCCAACTATACCACGCCCCCGCAGAAGAAGGCCCTCCTAAACGGGGGGGCTCGACCTGCTGGGCACTCCATTTGACCTTTGACCTCTGGCCTCTCCACTCCTCTCGGCCTCCCCCGTCTTCTAGGGACGGCACGGGGCCTACGCTCGCAGTCGGAACGGGTCTCGTCACATCATGGAGTGTCAGGCCCAGCTTTCCTGTGTCCGCTGGACCGGCCGCGGGCGTGTCCTGGACCCGCCCCCAGACGGTCTCTCTGGATCCATGGGTGTGAGCCAGGCCACGCTCCCCCGGTGCCACGCCTACCCGGGGCAGGACACCACCGAGCCACGCTTCGCCGATGACGAGACTCCTGGGAGGGAGACAGCACTTCCTGTCATGGGCAAAACACACCGTCATTGATGCGTTGCACTACGCATCTGACCTCTCTTCCTATCTAGGCCTCAATCGACAAACTGTCCTGGACGTCCTCCGCATTCACTCCGCAAACGTCTGTTCTAGACGGGGGTGTCTGTCTGCTAGGGTATCGTCGAATAGGCCTAATAGCAGTACGTAGGGGGAGGACTTCTCAGGGCGGCGATCTGGCGTAGTGTGGAACCAGTTGTTCTCTGTCATCGGGAGACTCGTTAACGGTAGTCTGACCGCATCCCTCAGGATTTGAACTCACTTCTACCATGACGGGTCCTACGTCTGTGTTGCACTGCGCCTTTCTTCAACCCCGGGCTGACCATGCTCACAGCTCGGTTTCATCTACCCGCCGTCCCTCCTGGGACCCGGGAGGACGTGTCCGCACTGGATCAAACTACACAAGCAGAGCTGCTCCACCGACTTTTTATGGCATCATCCACTGGACAGTTTCTGCTCTCTGACCGTCTCTGGCCTTTGGCTCTGGGAGGTCGCGTTCTACGGCCGCGTCTTTTAACCTCTGGATGCTCGGGCCTCCTGTGGAGCCTCTGGCTCACTGCAGGAGCCTGGGTCCGCCGTTGCTGGGGTGTTGCTAAAAGGGGTGGTGGTGCTCGGGAATATCGGATGTGACCTGAGTGCCTAAACCTATGGCTGGAGCCTGGGCAGCGGTTTGGGCCGGGCACTTCTGTTTGTATGGGTGGTGTGTGCGCGCGGGGGAAGATCAGTTTGTGACCCTTTGCCAGGCTGGGGGAATATCGGACGTGACCCTTAAACACCCTGCACCGTAGGTGGCTGTTGTGTCTGGAGGACCTGGCGTGCGTGTGGCGTTGACCTTTGGGAGCCTCTGACCTTTGACCTCTGGGTAGTAGACCTGCTCTCTTTGGATTTTGCCTACGCTGGGACTGGCATGGACTGGACTTCCTCAACGTTCCTCCTCCTGGGGCCATGTGTGAGTCCTTCCACCACACCTCCATGCTCGTGTCATGGATCTCGCCTCTCCTGTCCACCCACATCCCATACTGATTATCACACACGTTTCTTTCTTCTCTAGGTTTCCCACGCGGATGGTGTTGTTTGTTTTCCTTTCAATTTTTTGCTTGTCTTGGGTCTTTCTCTCTCACCTTGCTCCCTCCTGAGTCTCCTGTCTCCTTACCTGTCCACTTTTCTTACTCTGCTCTCCCTGCTCTTACCTAAACTTAAGTCTTGTCTCTGGGTCCCCTCTTCTACTGCCCCCCTATCTTTACCCTTACCTCAACCCCTCCTGCTTCTTGCCTGACCCCAACCCCTCCTCTGCTCTAACCCTACCCCCTTCTGACCTTGCCTGTGGTTTCGGTGTCTACGGCTTTCTCTGAGCCCCCCCTCCTATCTCTAATCCATACACTTTTTCCTCCACAGATCCGTTACTGTTCTGCATCCACCCTAATCTGTGCACTTTTTCTTCTACAGATCCTTCTGGTTTCCTCATCTAACATATACACACACACACACACACACACTCTCCATCAATACATTCTCTCTCTCTCTCTCTCTCTCTCCTCTATCCTCTTTTCACTAGATGATTAATGGAGATGACCGATTCTGGTCGGGCGCCCACGGACACAGGGGGTACGAACACCCCCCTTTTTGTGGTCGTCACCCCTGAGTTCTTGATAGTCCGTAGTCGTAGGCCCGGCCCTTGTCCTGCGTACGTGGTTTCATTTCTTACTTTGTCACCTGACGAGCTCTTAGGAGAGCGAAACTGCAGTCGTGGCCGGTCAGGGCTCCGCATATCTCTGTTTAATGTTGTGGCACGGGCCTGCAGGAGGCACCGCCCGGGGAGTGGAGTTCTGCGTTTTTGACCACTTTTATTTTGGCTCCGAGGAGCCCCCTCTCTTGCTCTGCCTACCGCACGCACACTCATCTCTCCTCTCAATCTCTCCTCTCCTCTCAATCTCTCCTCTCACTATCTCTCCTCTCACTCTCTCTCCTCTCACTCTATCTCTCCTCTCACTCTCTCTCCTCTCACTCTCTCTCCTCTCACTCTCTCTCCTCTCACTCTATCTCTCCTCTCACTCTATCTCTCCTCTCACTCTCTCTCCTCTCACTCTCTCTCCTCTCACTCTCTCTCCTCTCACTCTCTCTCCTCTCACTCTCTCTCCTCTCACTCTATCTCTCCTCTCAATCTCTCCTCTCGCTCCCACACCTCCACGCGCACCCTCTCTCCCCTTCTGATGTCCTGCCTTCCCCATACTCACGTATGTCTGCGGTGCTCGCCTCCCGAGCACCCCCATTTTGCTTTCACGGCACTCACGTGTCCCGTCCACTAACTCGTTCTCTCTCTCTCCAGCGGCACGCGAGGTGCAGAGGTCCTCTACCCTTCAAACTCGCCCTGGTTTTGGTATAGGTTATGTATAATCTCTCTTTCAGGCAGGCCCCCCTCAGATTTTCAGATTAAGTTAGCTACCGGGCCCAGGTATGACACGCACTCACACACTCACGTGCATCCATTCACTCACGACCGTGCCCCTTCTCTTCGAGAGGACTCGGATTGGACTCCGCTGAATCATCGTTGCCTGGGGGCTGGACCGAGGGGGACTTGGTCCTCCGTATAGCCTGTGATCCTGTCGTCTCTGACGATCGAGCTGCCACAGCTCCCTCTTTCGGTGATGTACTGGGAAAGCACATCATCTGGCCCTCGCACGGCAACGGTGGGGTCTTTTGACCCCCTCCGGCCGTAGGCCCAGGCTACGGTCCAGCCCACCCTACCACTTCCTTTTAAAGCGGCCCTGACATGGCTACGGTTGATCTTCACACCGGCCTCGGGCTTGGGCCACGGTTCCACCGGCTCTACTGCTTTACTAGTCGCTCCTCCCGACCGGGCTCGGGGGGAGACGACGGGAGTGACAGGACGAGACAAGACACCTTTGGCTTCGCGCACTCGGCGCTTCGCGCCTCGGCGCTCGCGCTTGGGATTGGAGAAGATGAACGCCTCCCTCGTGGGGACAGAAGACTCCGGAGCATGCTCTTGCTTAGACCTGGTGCGCACACGTCCATCAGTGGATACGGGGGTGGGTTATCCATGTACCCGTCGGTTGCTCACGTCCTCTTAGTGCTTAGGCATTTACCTACCTCGGGAGCGAGCGTGACAAGGTCTACAGGCCTGGGACTCCTTTGGGGTCCTGGAGGGGGTCCATTCCCCTACCCCCTCTGGTGGAAGATCTACATGGCTCTAGAATACTTGTGCATTTACCCTTAGCCTATGCGGGTCGAAGCACTGAACTGCTTGGCGATGGGGTCATCTGAATACAAATCCTAACCCTAACCCTAACCCTAACCCTAACCCTAACCCTAACCCTAACCCTAACCCTAACCCTAACCCTAACCCTAACCCTAACCCGGGGTCATTTGGACGCTCTAAACACCCAGGCATGCGTCACACGTCCACGGCGTCCAACTCATATAATTCACCGGGGCTGGAAGCTTAAAGGGACCAGACACACCGGTGTGGTGCTGGTACCGACATGGCTGCTGGGCTCAGCCGTTTTATGTATCTTTTCCCCCGAAAGTAGATTGGGAAAAGTCAGACGCCACCAGGGTGTGAACCCCGGTCTCCCGTTCCATATTTACGTCTGCCATGGCGGTTATTCACACATCCAAGGCTCAGTTGAGGGTAAGACCCAATCAGGGATCAATTGGAAGTGTTCTTTACCGGGGCTGGAAGCTTAAAGGGACCAGACACACCGGTGTGGTGCTGGTACCGACATGGCTGCTGGGCTCAGCCGTTTTATGTATCTTTTCCCCCGAAAGTAGATTGGGAAAAGTCAGACGCCACCAGGGTGTGAACCCCGGTCTCCCGTTCCATATTTACGTCTGCCATGGCGGTTATTCACACATCCAAGGCTCAGTTGAGGGTAAGACCCAATCAGGGATCAATTGGAAGTGTTCTTCACCGGGGCTGGAAGCTTAAAGGGACCAGACACACCGGTGTGGTGCTGGTACCGACATGGCTGCTGGGCTCAGCCGTTTTATGTATCTTTTCCCCCGAAAGTAGATTGGGAAAAGTCAGACGCCACCAGGGTGTGAACCCCGGTCTCCCGTTCCATATTTACGTCTGCCATGGCGGTCATTCACACATCCACGGCTCAGTTGAGGGTAAGACCCAATCTGGGTCCGGGATAACTTCCCGGTTCTGGATCACGCTCGACCCCTGGTAAACCTTTGATTATGGAAACCGAGGTGGAGTAAGACGCCTTACGTCCCCGACAAAAGCTTGGATCAAGGGGTAACTTTCAATAGATCACAGCGTGTGAGCTGCTCTGCTACGTACGAAACCCTCACCCAGAATCAGGTCGATTGATACGAGTGATTTAGCAACATGTTCCCCGCGAACATGCTGTGCTCATCAGGAGCGGGGCAATCATCATCCGGCCGCACCCCAACCCTGTCACGGATGGCCCTTCGCACTGACCGAAGCCGGTTATTCAGATAGTCAAGTTCGGCGTTCGATTCATCCCGCAACGCCAGTTCTGCTACGGACCTCCACCAGAGTTTCCTCTGACTTTGCCCTGCCCAGGCATAGTTTACCATCTTTCGGGTCATATCGCACGCGCTCACGCTCCACCTCCCCGACGGTGCGGCCGAGACAGGCCGGTGGTGCGCCCAGCCCCGCAGGACCAGGATCCCACCTTAGCCGGCACGCGCCAGCCCTCACTTTCATTGCGCCGCGGGGTTTCCACTGGGTGTCACCCTCTGACTCGCGCGTGCGTTAAACTCAGGTCCGTGTTTCAAGACGGGTCGGATGGGTTGCCGACATCGCCGCTGACCCCACCCGTTTACCTCTCAACGGTTTCACGCCCTCTTGAACTCTCTCTTCAAAGTTAGTTTCATCTCTCCCTTACGGTACTTGTCGACTATCGCTCTGGATGCCCCCCACCACAATAGCATGCACCACAATACCTCGGGGGGCAATCTCAGTTCATCGTTCAACAGAGGGAGAAGAGGGAAACTAGACATTCGGTTTTAGAGGGCGGCCCGCCCGAGGAGCGAGCAACACCCCATACCTTACCCCTCACGACGGTGTACTCGGTCAGGTAGCTTTGCGAGGCGAGTGGCTGCACCCTTGCAGGAATACATGACCCACCGGATGGTTTCGGCCTTGGCTGACGTCAGCCTAGGCGTCCCTCCACCGAACAGACCGAACCCCCACCTCACTCGCTCTCCTGCCGTCCTCCGCAAGTGGCTTGGCCCTAATGTCAGCTCCTCCCACAACCGGCATGTCCAGCCTTCGTCCCATGCTCGCAGAGAGCCGACCAAGCCGGTAGAGTGCCTTCCATTGGTTCCGTACTACCATACTGGACGACCTCCCCGTTGACTAAGCCGCGCCTCATTAAGCAGGCACTGGTGCTCGACCGACCCATCGGAGATTTTTTCCACCACTCCCCCTTAAGTGTTCTGAGCTCCCCCACCACAGCTCCATGCACCACGATACCGGGGGAGTCTCAGTTCAGCGTTCAAAATTTCAGCAAATAACCCCCGACGGATATCACCCAGGCCACCCCAGCATACCCTCCCCCCGCTCCAGCACGCAGCGCACGGAGGTCTGTGCTGTCAGGGAAAAGACGGCCGAGGCAAACCCAGATGACACCGCCAGGAGCCATCACCAAAACACCCAGCCGGAGGCACCACTGCTAGAACTAGCACTGGCCCTCCTGGGTGAACGCTCACCCCTACTGGAAGACACATATCTTGCCATAACGCCCGTACAAGTACTTAGACTTGCATGGCTTAATCTTTGAGACAAGCATATACTGCTGGCAGGATCAACCAGGTAGCCTTTCTTCCAGTGCTCCGCGCGGAGCACCCAACGGGGAGGCCCCCCCGGGACCCCAAGACATACCCTCTCGTCAGCGGACACCCCCGCCACAGCTCCCCGTCCGGAGACGGAGGTCTGCGCAGTCAGAGGCCCGCGGCGGTCGGGACGGTCGAGGGGGACCCAGGAGACGCCGCCAGCAAGGACAGGCTGTTGGGGGGACGACAACCGGTAACCGACAGGGTAGGTTTCGCGAAACATCGTGTCTCTGACGCCGGCGCGTAGCGGGGTGAACAGCGCTCAGGGTGTGAGCCAGGCGTGCCACTCCCCGCACCAGAGCGCCATCATAGGACCCCTAGGACAGACGGTACAACTTGGCCTCGCACCGAACACTTCTCCCGGGAGCTATGGGGCTCGCGACGTGCGGCCCCGCGCTCGGCTGCCCGGGACATGGGACTGACCCCCTTGGAGCTGGAGGAACCGTCCACCCATCAAGGGTGGGGGACCTCCGATCGTGGTTGTCGAGGACACCAATAGGTCAGATGGATGACGATGGTCTGTGTGTACGCGGGCGCGTGGCTCCGACCGGGGCTTCCAAACGGTGAACACAAAACAGGTCCGAAAAAGCGCCCCTCACCGGCCATTCACCGGTGCGCGGGGGCCCCCCTGGAAGTGCCTGAGTCGGGGGTATGGTCCTGGCCCTGACCGGAGCTTCAAAACGGTGGAAAAAAAATTTGACCCAAAGAGGCGCCCCCCACCGGCCGCTCGCGGGTGCCCGGGTCGGGGGTATGGGCCTGGAACGGACCGGTGCTTCAAAACAGTGAAAAAAAAAAAATTCGAAAAAGAGCGCCCCCACCGGCCGTTCTCCGGTGCGCGGGGTCCCCCCTGGAAGTGCCTGAGTTGAGGGTATGGTCCTGGCCCTGACCGGAGCTTCAAAACAGTGAAAACAATTTTTTGCCCAAAAAGGCGCCCCCTATCGGCCGCTCGCGGGTGCCAGGGGTCGGGGGTAAGGCCCTGGAGCCATCCTGAGACTTCGAAAAAAAAAAAAAAAATGACCTCCAGGGGTCTCACCCACCTTGGGGTACCCGCCCACAGTGCTTCATTCGCGGGTAGCGGCCCAGGGACGACCGCTCGGTTCGTGAGAACCGTGTGCTCGCGCACATCCGTGATAGTCAAGTGAAAGGGGAGATCCCCATGAGCGTGGTCACCAAAGCGTGGCACTGGGCTTCAGGAAGGGCCCTATGGAGGCTCCGTGTAACCTCCATTGACTTGCAAGTCTTTCACAAGTCGGTTTCTAATATCACGCCGGTAGCTGTCTGGTGGACTGGGGGCCGCGACAATGGAAAGTTTGTAAGCTGGAAGCTGGGAGACTGCCTCGGAGGCTGGAAAAGTGACACACACGGGTAACTCCGGTGCCGTTCAACGGATTTCGACGAAAATAGGCTCGTTGGAAAGCCAACGTCGGGGACACGACGACTAACTGTGCGCCCCGTTGCGCACGCGCGCGTGCGCGACATGGGAAGCGAAACAAAACTTCAAACAGAGCTACAGGCTCGTGCGTGCGAAAAAGGCCGAGACACGAAGACGTGCCCGCGTGCGCCTCGCCCCAACTCGAATAACAAAGTCGTCCCGGGCCGGATCCGAGCTACGGGACGGAAACGGGAGCCGAGTCAAAATTTCAAACGGAGCCCGCGTCGCGGAAATGGTCAAAATGAAAAAAATTACTGTTTGAGCACGTGCTCCCTACTCTAACTAAAATAACAAAACAATCCCCGTTGAAATACGTTGAGCACAAAAAAAATTAGAAGCGAGTGAAAATTTCAAACAGAGCTAGAGAAATGGGGATCCTATTTTTGGGGAAAAACAACGTTGTCAGCGCTTCCCCCGCGTCTAACTTGAATAATAAAACTGTCCCCAGCGAAATCCCACGTTCGGGCGAAAAACTGTCAATTTAACACTTCCCCAAAATCCAAAAAGTCAAACATACTTTCACCCAATGCAAACTTGAAATGAATTGGGGATGGTTAAAATGCAACTCCACTTTGCGGGCACTCAGAGCCTCGAGGGTGGGCTCATTGGATAGGTATGGACCGGGGGATGAAGGATGGAGAGAGTGCAGCGGGCGCGCACGCGCACGGGAGACGCTGCGAAGGAAACAAAATTTCAAACGGAGCTACCGAAATGGAAACGCAATTTCCGGGGAGGAAAACCACTCATACCGCTGACCCTTACTGTAACTTGAATAACAAAACAGTCCCCGTTGAAATACGTTGAACGGAACGGAAACGGGAAGCGAGTGAAAATTTCAAACAGAGCTACCGAAATGGAGACACGTTTTTCGGGGAGGAAAAACACTGTCCCCGCTGCCCCAGACTCCCACTTGAATAACAAAACTGTCCCCGTCCAAATCAGACGTTCGGGCGATTTACTGTGAATTTTCAAAACACCACTCCCCAACTTTGAAGAGACTGCTTTCAAAGTTAGGAAAAGGCTCTTTGTGCAGAGGTAACTCCACTTTTCGGGCACCCAGCGCCTCGAGGGTGGGCTTGTTGGATAGGTACGGGCCGCGGGACGACAATAAGCGAAGGTCCGGCGGACGTGCACGCGCGTGCGAGACGCTGCGAGCGGAACAAAATTTCAAATCGACCTGCCGAAAAAAATGTCACTTTTTCGGGAAACAAAAACACTCTCCCCGCTGCCCCAGAGTCCAACTTGAATAACAAAACAGTCCCCGTTGAAATCCCATGTTCGGGCGATTTACTGTGAATTTTACAAACTATCCACATTCAATAAGTCAAACACACTCCCGCTCCCCGGGGGGACCCCCCCTTCCCCGGGGGACCCACCCTCCGGGGGGACCCCCCCTCCGGTACCCGAGCACCGGGGGGCCCTGTACACCCACTATTAAGCCCACCCCCTGTGTTAAAACCCATTAAACGCAACTTTAAGAACTCTGTGCCCCTGGTCATCCTTGTGGAATTTTGTGCCTCTGGTCATCCTCCCATAGACTTCCATTCAAGTTGGACTTAGGTTTTGGCGCGTTGGCTTCTCATGCATCTGGTCATCCTCCCATTGACTCCCATTCAAAAGTCATGCCTCTGGTCATCCTCCCATAGACTGCCATTCAAGTTGGACTTAGTTTTTGGAGCTTTCACTGCTCGTGCCTCTGGTCATCCTCCCATAGACTCCCATTCAAGTTGGACTTAGGTTTTGGCGCGTTGGCTTCTCATGCATCTGGTCATCCTCCCATTGACTCCCATTCAAGTTGGACTTAGTTTTTGGAGCTTTCACTGCTCGTGCCTCTGGTCATCCTCCCATTGACTCCCATTCAAGTTGGACTTAGTTTTTGGAGCTTTCACTGCTCGTGCCTCTGGTCATCCTCCCATAGACTCCCATTCAAGTTGGACTTAGGTTTTGGCACGTTGGCTTCTCATGCATCTGGTCATCCTCCCATTGACTCCCATTCAAGTTGGACTTAGTTTTTGGAGCTTTCACTGCTCGTGCCTCTGGTCATCCTCCCATTGACTCCCATTCAAGTTGGACTTAGTTTTTGGAGCTTTCACTGCTCGTGCCTCTGGTCATCCTCCCATAGACTCCCATTCAAGTTGGACTTAGGTTTTGGCACGTTGGCTTCTCATGCATCTGGTCATCCTCCCATTGACTCCCATTCAAGTTGGACTTAGTTTTTGGAGCTTTCACTGCTCGTGCCTCTGGTCATCCTCCCATAGACTCCCATTCAAGTTGGACTTAGGTTTTGGCGCGTTGGCTTCTCATGCCTCTGGTCTTCCTCCCATTGACTCCCATTCAAGTTGGACTTAGTTTTTGGAGCTTTCACTGCTAGTGCCTCTGGTCCTCCTCCCATTGACTCCCATTCAAGTTTAACTTAGGTTCTAGAGCACTTTAACAACCCCTGGTCTTACATTTAACAGACCTTTTTATCCAGAGCAACTTACAGTAGGTACGGGGACACTCCCCCCAAGGCAAGTAGGACACAACGTGACACAACTTCATGTGCACCAGCCAGGACTTGAACTGGCGACCTTCAGATTACAAGACCCATACGCTACCAACTCAACCACCTGGGTCTTCCGCCCTTTGACTCCCATTCAAGTTGGACTTAGGTTTTGGAGGGTTGGACTTAGGTTTTGGAGGGTGCAGGGGGCATGGAAAAACACTGTTCACCGTCATGGAAAAACACTGTCTAGCCGGACAATTTGCCTTGATAGAGGGCAGCTGGCCCCAATGCTCTCCAGGCATTATGGAAGATTCAAGGAAGAAGGTGGTTAGGATATGCTTGCTATGCTCGGGGAAACCTTATGCCCGACTAGATAGGCATCTTACAAAGGTTCACAAATTGCAAGTTGGCACCCGCGATTACGACAATGCTTACAGAGGACTGACATCCGAGGACGCCGTCGAGGACGATCAGCACCACCAGCCGGGGTGCTCAGATACCACCAACGCTGTACCTACCGGTCCGGAGAGCCACCACAACATGTCCAGTTCCAGCTCCAGTGGCAGCTCCAGCTCGACCGACGATGATACGGACACTGGGGACATTGTGAGCGCTTACCATGCGTACCTTGTGATCCCTCAGGCATCGAGGAAACAGATGGAAAACCTTAAAAGCACCATCAATCGAATTAAAGACTTTATGGTTCAAATTAAGAACTTTGAAGAACCAGGGGCGGTTCAGAGTTGGTTCAGCGCCCTGTCAACCCGAGGTCTGAAGGCGAGCACCCTCAAATCGTACCTCTGTGATGTCTCTGCGTTTGTGAAATGGCTCAAAGAGTATAGGCCGCCCGGCCTTTCCGTTTCGAAAAGAGTCCTCCGCCCTGTGCTCATGAAACTTTCCAAGCTTTCAAGAGATAACCGTGTCAACCTTCGAAGACAACGGTTGACCCTCACTCGTTCTCAGCAGACGGGCTTGCTGACGAGTGCAGAGATATGCGCCATTGGCACCGATTTGGATAGGTGCGTACCCGAACTACTGTTGGCCTTGGAGACGGCCGTGACCCATCGAAGCGCTAACAGGGCTGCAGCTGCTATCATTCTGCATGTAACCATATTCAACGGTGCCAGGCGCGGGGTGTTTTTGGAAATGACCCGCGACAACTTCACCTCCGCTGAGCGCCTGGAAGATATGTTCCTTGTGTCAGTGCCTGAGCACAAGACAGCCCAATATCATGGACCTGCTGTTTTAGCTCTCACGGAGGAAGAGCATGGTTGGCTCTCTCGCTTTGTACAGGCATCAACTAAGCTTCCCGGTTACCCTCGGAACACCGACCAGAGACTGTTCTTTTCGCGCAGCGGCTCGGCCATGGTCGGATTATCCAGGGACGTCCAGAGGTTGATGCATAGCTTGGGTCACCAAAGCGTCACTCTCCATCACTTACGCCATTCCATAAGTACATTGAATTGGACTCACATGTGCGGGTCGGACCGAAATTTGATAGCCAACCATATGTGCCATTCTGCGGTTACCGAAGAGAGGTTTTATGTCCGTATAGGGACACCTCTTGGCCACGTTCAGGCCCGCAAAAACATTACGTCTTTGCTGTATGCTCAAAATGTTTGAATAAAAGAGCCATTTGATTGCAACTTTTTCTCGTGTTTACATGTTTTCTGAGGCCAAGCATACACCTCTCATATCGGCCACTCATCTTCCTTAGAGGGCCGTGCGCCCTAGCCATAACCCGGGGTCATTTGGACGCTCTAAACACCCAGGCATGCGTCACACGTCCACGGCGTCCAACTCATATAATTCACCGGGGCTGGAAGCTTAAAGGGACCAGACACACCGGTGTGGTGCTGGTACCGACATGGCTGCTGGGCTCAGCCGTTTTATGTATCTTTTCCCCCGAAAGTAGATTGGGAAAAGTCAGACGCCACCAGGGTGTGAACCCCGGTCTCCCGTTCCATATTTACGTCTGCCATGGCGGTTATTCACACATCCAAGGCTCAGTTGAGGGTAAGACCCAATCAGGGATCAATTGGAAGTGTTCTTTACCGGGGCTGGAAGCTTAAAGGGACCAGACACACCGGTGTGGTGCTGGTACCGACATGGCTGCTGGGCTCAGCCGTTTTATGTATCTTTTCCCCCGAAAGTAGATTGGGAAAAGTCAGACGCCACCAGGGTGTGAACCCCGGTCTCCCGTTCCATATTTACGTCTGCCATGGCGGTTATTCACACATCCAAGGCTCAGTTGAGGGTAAGACCCAATCAGGGATCAATTGGAAGTGTTCTTCACCGGGGCTGGAAGCTTAAAGGGACCAGACACACCGGTGTGGTGCTGGTACCGACATGGCTGCTGGGCTCAGCCGTTTTATGTATCTTTTCCCCCGAAAGTAGATTGGGAAAAGTCAGACGCCACCAGGGTGTGAACCCCGGTCTCCCGTTCCATATTTACGTCTGCCATGGCGGTCATTCACACATCCACGGCTCAGTTGAGGGTAAGACCCAATCTGGGTCCGGGATAACTTCCCGGTTCTGGATCACGCTCGACCCCTGGTAAACCTTTGATTATGGAAACCGAGGTGGAGTAAGACGCCTTACGTCCCCGACAAAAGCTTGGATCAAGGGGTAACTTTCAATAGATCACAGCGTGTGAGCTGCTCTGCTACGTACGAAACCCTCACCCAGAATCAGGTCGATTGATACGAGTGATTTAGCAACATGTTCCCCGCGAACATGCTGTGCTCATCAGGAGCGGGGCAATCATCATCCGGCCGCACCCCAACCCTGTCACGGATGGCCCTTCGCACTGACCGAAGCCGGTTATTCAGATAGTCAAGTTCGGCGTTCGATTCATCCCGCAACGCCAGTTCTGCTACGGACCTCCACCAGAGTTTCCTCTGACTTTGCCCTGCCCAGGCATAGTTTACCATCTTTCGGGTCATATCGCACGCGCTCACGCTCCACCTCCCCGACGGTGCGGCCGAGACAGGCCGGTGGTGCGCCCAGCCCCGCAGGACCAGGATCCCACCTTAGCCGGCACGCGCCAGCCCTCACTTTCATTGCGCCGCGGGGTTTCCACTGGGTGTCACCCTCTGACTCGCGCGTGCGTTAAACTCAGGTCCGTGTTTCAAGACGGGTCGGATGGGTTGCCGACATCGCCGCTGACCCCACCCGTTTACCTCTCAACGGTTTCACGCCCTCTTGAACTCTCTCTTCAAAGTTAGTTTCATCTCTCCCTTACGGTACTTGTCGACTATCGCTCTGGATGCCCCCCACCACAATAGCATGCACCACAATACCTCGGGGGGCAATCTCAGTTCATCGTTCAACAGAGGGAGAAGAGGGAAACTAGACATTCGGTTTTAGAGGGCGGCCCGCCCGAGGAGCGAGCAACACCCCATACCTTACCCCTCACGACGGTGTACTCGGTCAGGTAGCTTTGCGAGGCGAGTGGCTGCACCCTTGCAGGAATACATGACCCACCGGATGGTTTCGGCCTTGGCTGACGTCAGCCTAGGCGTCCCTCCACCGAACAGACCGAACCCCCACCTCACTCGCTCTCCTGCCGTCCTCCGCAAGTGGCTTGGCCCTAATGTCAGCTCCTCCCACAACCGGCATGTCCAGCCTTCGTCCCATGCTCGCAGAGAGCCGACCAAGCCGGTAGAGTGCCTTCCATTGGTTCCGTACTACCATACTGGACGACCTCCCCGTTGACTAAGCCGCGCCTCATTAAGCAGGCACTGGTGCTCGACCGACCCATCGGAGATTTTTTCCACCACTCCCCCTTAAGTGTTCTGAGCTCCCCCACCACAGCTCCATGCACCACGATACCGGGGGAGTCTCAGTTCAGCGTTCAAAATTTCAGCAAATAACCCCCGACGGATATCACCCAGGCCACCCCAGCATACCCTCCCCCCGCTCCAGCACGCAGCGCACGGAGGTCTGTGCTGTCAGGGAAAAGACGGCCGAGGCAAACCCAGATGACACCGCCAGGAGCCATCACCAAAACACCCAGCCGGAGGCACCACTGCTAGAACTAGCACTGGCCCTCCTGGGTGAACGCTCACCCCTACTGGAAGACACATATCTTGCCATAACGCCCGTACAAGTACTTAGACTTGCATGGCTTAATCTTTGAGACAAGCATATACTGCTGGCAGGATCAACCAGGTAGCCTTTCTTCCAGTGCTCCGCGCGGAGCACCCAACGGGGAGGCCCCCCCGGGACCCCAAGACATACCCTCTCGTCAGCGGACACCCCCGCCACAGCTCCCCGTCCGGAGACGGAGGTCTGCGCAGTCAGAGGCCCGCGGCGGTCGGGACGGTCGAGGGGGACCCAGGAGACGCCGCCAGCAAGGACAGGCTGTTGGGGGGACGACAACCGGTAACCGACAGGGTAGGTTTCGCGAAACATCGTGTCTCTGACGCCGGCGCGTAGCGGGGTGAACAGCGCTCAGGGTGTGAGCCAGGCGTGCCACTCCCCGCACCAGAGCGCCATCATAGGACCCCTAGGACAGACGGTACAACTTGGCCTCGCACCGAACACTTCTCCCGGGAGCTATGGGGCTCGCGACGTGCGGCCCCGCGCTCGGCTGCCCGGGACATGGGACTGACCCCCTTGGAGCTGGAGGAACCGTCCACCCATCAAGGGTGGGGGACCTCCGATCGTGGTTGTCGAGGACACCAATAGGTCAGATGGATGACGATGGTCTGTGTGTACGCGGGCGCGTGGCTCCGACCGGGGCTTCCAAACGGTGAACACAAAACAGGTCCGAAAAAGCGCCCCTCACCGGCCATTCACCGGTGCGCGGGGGCCCCCCTGGAAGTGCCTGAGTCGGGGGTATGGTCCTGGCCCTGACCGGAGCTTCAAAACGGTGGAAAAAAAATTTGACCCAAAGAGGCGCCCCCCACCGGCCGCTCGCGGGTGCCCGGGTCGGGGGTATGGGCCTGGAACGGACCGGTGCTTCAAAACAGTGAAAAAAAAAAAATTCGAAAAAGAGCGCCCCCACCGGCCGTTCTCCGGTGCGCGGGGTCCCCCCTGGAAGTGCCTGAGTTGAGGGTATGGTCCTGGCCCTGACCGGAGCTTCAAAACAGTGAAAACAATTTTTTGCCCAAAAAGGCGCCCCCTATCGGCCGCTCGCGGGTGCCAGGGGTCGGGGGTAAGGCCCTGGAGCCATCCTGAGACTTCGAAAAAAAAAAAAAAAATGACCTCCAGGGGTCTCACCCACCTTGGGGTACCCGCCCACAGTGCTTCATTCGCGGGTAGCGGCCCAGGGACGACCGCTCGGTTCGTGAGAACCGTGTGCTCGCGCACATCCGTGATAGTCAAGTGAAAGGGGAGATCCCCATGAGCGTGGTCACCAAAGCGTGGCACTGGGCTTCAGGAAGGGCCCTATGGAGGCTCCGTGTAACCTCCATTGACTTGCAAGTCTTTCACAAGTCGGTTTCTAATATCACGCCGGTAGCTGTCTGGTGGACTGGGGGCCGCGACAATGGAAAGTTTGTAAGCTGGAAGCTGGGAGACTGCCTCGGAGGCTGGAAAAGTGACACACACGGGTAACTCCGGTGCCGTTCAACGGATTTCGACGAAAATAGGCTCGTTGGAAAGCCAACGTCGGGGACACGACGACTAACTGTGCGCCCCGTTGCGCACGCGCGCGTGCGCGACATGGGAAGCGAAACAAAACTTCAAACAGAGCTACAGGCTCGTGCGTGCGAAAAAGGCCGAGACACGAAGACGTGCCCGCGTGCGCCTCGCCCCAACTCGAATAACAAAGTCGTCCCGGGCCGGATCCGAGCTACGGGACGGAAACGGGAGCCGAGTCAAAATTTCAAACGGAGCCCGCGTCGCGGAAATGGTCAAAATGAAAAAAATTACTGTTTGAGCACGTGCTCCCTACTCTAACTAAAATAACAAAACAATCCCCGTTGAAATACGTTGAGCACAAAAAAAATTAGAAGCGAGTGAAAATTTCAAACAGAGCTAGAGAAATGGGGATCCTATTTTTGGGGAAAAACAACGTTGTCAGCGCTTCCCCCGCGTCTAACTTGAATAATAAAACTGTCCCCAGCGAAATCCCACGTTCGGGCGAAAAACTGTCAATTTAACACTTCCCCAAAATCCAAAAAGTCAAACATACTTTCACCCAATGCAAACTTGAAATGAATTGGGGATGGTTAAAATGCAACTCCACTTTGCGGGCACTCAGAGCCTCGAGGGTGGGCTCATTGGATAGGTATGGACCGGGGGATGAAGGATGGAGAGAGTGCAGCGGGCGCGCACGCGCACGGGAGACGCTGCGAAGGAAACAAAATTTCAAACGGAGCTACCGAAATGGAAACGCAATTTCCGGGGAGGAAAACCACTCATACCGCTGACCCTTACTGTAACTTGAATAACAAAACAGTCCCCGTTGAAATACGTTGAACGGAACGGAAACGGGAAGCGAGTGAAAATTTCAAACAGAGCTACCGAAATGGAGACACGTTTTTCGGGGAGGAAAAACACTGTCCCCGCTGCCCCAGACTCCCACTTGAATAACAAAACTGTCCCCGTCCAAATCAGACGTTCGGGCGATTTACTGTGAATTTTCAAAACACCACTCCCCAACTTTGAAGAGACTGCTTTCAAAGTTAGGAAAAGGCTCTTTGTGCAGAGGTAACTCCACTTTTCGGGCACCCAGCGCCTCGAGGGTGGGCTTGTTGGATAGGTACGGGCCGCGGGACGACAATAAGCGAAGGTCCGGCGGACGTGCACGCGCGTGCGAGACGCTGCGAGCGGAACAAAATTTCAAATCGACCTGCCGAAAAAAATGTCACTTTTTCGGGAAACAAAAACACTCTCCCCGCTGCCCCAGAGTCCAACTTGAATAACAAAACAGTCCCCGTTGAAATCCCATGTTCGGGCGATTTACTGTGAATTTTACAAACTATCCACATTCAATAAGTCAAACACACTCCCGCTCCCCGGGGGGACCCCCCCTTCCCCGGGGGACCCACCCTCCGGGGGGACCCCCCCTCCGGTACCCGAGCACCGGGGGGCCCTGTACACCCACTATTAAGCCCACCCCCTGTGTTAAAACCCATTAAACGCAACTTTAAGAACTCTGTGCCCCTGGTCATCCTTGTGGAATTTTGTGCCTCTGGTCATCCTCCCATAGACTTCCATTCAAGTTGGACTTAGGTTTTGGCGCGTTGGCTTCTCATGCATCTGGTCATCCTCCCATTGACTCCCATTCAAAAGTCATGCCTCTGGTCATCCTCCCATAGACTGCCATTCAAGTTGGACTTAGTTTTTGGAGCTTTCACTGCTCGTGCCTCTGGTCATCCTCCCATAGACTCCCATTCAAGTTGGACTTAGGTTTTGGCGCGTTGGCTTCTCATGCATCTGGTCATCCTCCCATTGACTCCCATTCAAGTTGGACTTAGTTTTTGGAGCTTTCACTGCTCGTGCCTCTGGTCATCCTCCCATTGACTCCCATTCAAGTTGGACTTAGTTTTTGGAGCTTTCACTGCTCGTGCCTCTGGTCATCCTCCCATAGACTCCCATTCAAGTTGGACTTAGGTTTTGGCACGTTGGCTTCTCATGCATCTGGTCATCCTCCCATTGACTCCCATTCAAGTTGGACTTAGTTTTTGGAGCTTTCACTGCTCGTGCCTCTGGTCATCCTCCCATTGACTCCCATTCAAGTTGGACTTAGTTTTTGGAGCTTTCACTGCTCGTGCCTCTGGTCATCCTCCCATAGACTCCCATTCAAGTTGGACTTAGGTTTTGGCACGTTGGCTTCTCATGCATCTGGTCATCCTCCCATTGACTCCCATTCAAGTTGGACTTAGTTTTTGGAGCTTTCACTGCTCGTGCCTCTGGTCATCCTCCCATAGACTCCCATTCAAGTTGGACTTAGGTTTTGGCGCGTTGGCTTCTCATGCCTCTGGTCTTCCTCCCATTGACTCCCATTCAAGTTGGACTTAGTTTTTGGAGCTTTCACTGCTAGTGCCTCTGGTCCTCCTCCCATTGACTCCCATTCAAGTTTAACTTAGGTTCTAGAGCACTTTAACAACCCCTGGTCTTACATTTAACAGACCTTTTTATCCAGAGCAACTTACAGTAGGTACGGGGACACTCCCCCCAAGGCAAGTAGGACACAACGTGACACAACTTCATGTGCACCAGCCAGGACTTGAACTGGCGACCTTCAGATTACAAGACCCATACGCTACCAACTCAACCACCTGGGTCTTCCGCCCTTTGACTCCCATTCAAGTTGGACTTAGGTTTTGGAGGGTTGGACTTAGGTTTTGGAGGGTGCAGGGGGCATGGAAAAACACTGTTCACCGTCATGGAAAAACACTGTCTAGCCGGACAATTTGCCTTGATAGAGGGCAGCTGGCCCCAATGCTCTCCAGGCATTATGGAAGATTCAAGGAAGAAGGTGGTTAGGATATGCTTGCTATGCTCGGGGAAACCTTATGCCCGACTAGATAGGCATCTTACAAAGGTTCACAAATTGCAAGTTGGCACCCGCGATTACGACAATGCTTACAGAGGACTGACATCCGAGGACGCCGTCGAGGACGATCAGCACCACCAGCCGGGGTGCTCAGATACCACCAACGCTGTACCTACCGGTCCGGAGAGCCACCACAACATGTCCAGTTCCAGCTCCAGTGGCAGCTCCAGCTCGACCGACGATGATACGGACACTGGGGACATTGTGAGCGCTTACCATGCGTACCTTGTGATCCCTCAGGCATCGAGGAAACAGATGGAAAACCTTAAAAGCACCATCAATCGAATTAAAGACTTTATGGTTCAAATTAAGAACTTTGAAGAACCAGGGGCGGTTCAGAGTTGGTTCAGCGCCCTGTCAACCCGAGGTCTGAAGGCGAGCACCCTCAAATCGTACCTCTGTGATGTCTCTGCGTTTGTGAAATGGCTCAAAGAGTATAGGCCGCCCGGCCTTTCCGTTTCGAAAAGAGTCCTCCGCCCTGTGCTCATGAAACTTTCCAAGCTTTCAAGAGATAACCGTGTCAACCTTCGAAGACAACGGTTGACCCTCACTCGTTCTCAGCAGACGGGCTTGCTGACGAGTGCAGAGATATGCGCCATTGGCACCGATTTGGATAGGTGCGTACCCGAACTACTGTTGGCCTTGGAGACGGCCGTGACCCATCGAAGCGCTAACAGGGCTGCAGCTGCTATCATTCTGCATGTAACCATATTCAACGGTGCCAGGCGCGGGGTGTTTTTGGAAATGACCCGCGACAACTTCACCTCCGCTGAGCGCCTGGAAGATATGTTCCTTGTGTCAGTGCCTGAGCACAAGACAGCCCAATATCATGGACCTGCTGTTTTAGCTCTCACGGAGGAAGAGCATGGTTGGCTCTCTCGCTTTGTACAGGCATCAACTAAGCTTCCCGGTTACCCTCGGAACACCGACCAGAGACTGTTCTTTTCGCGCAGCGGCTCGGCCATGGTCGGATTATCCAGGGACGTCCAGAGGTTGATGCATAGCTTGGGTCACCAAAGCGTCACTCTCCATCACTTACGCCATTCCATAAGTACATTGAATTGGACTCACATGTGCGGGTCGGACCGAAATTTGATAGCCAACCATATGTGCCATTCTGCGGTTACCGAAGAGAGGTTTTATGTCCGTATAGGGACACCTCTTGGCCACGTTCAGGCCCGCAAAAACATTACGTCTTTGCTGTATGCTCAAAATGTTTGAATAAAAGAGCCATTTGATTGCAACTTTTTCTCGTGTTTACATGTTTTCTGAGGCCAAGCATACACCTCTCATATCGGCCACTCATCTTCCTTAGAGGGCCGTGCGCCCTAGCCATAACCCGGGGTCATTTGGACGCTCTAAACACCCAGGCATGCGTCACACGTCCACGGCGTCCAACTCATATAATTCACCGGGGCTGGAAGCTTAAAGGGACCAGACACACCGGTGTGGTGCTGGTACCGACATGGCTGCTGGGCTCAGCCGTTTTATGTATCTTTTCCCCCGAAAGTAGATTGGGAAAAGTCAGACGCCACCAGGGTGTGAACCCCGGTCTCCCGTTCCATATTTACGTCTGCCATGGCGGTTATTCACACATCCAAGGCTCAGTTGAGGGTAAGACCCAATCAGGGATCAATTGGAAGTGTTCTTTACCGGGGCTGGAAGCTTAAAGGGACCAGACACACCGGTGTGGTGCTGGTACCGACATGGCTGCTGGGCTCAGCCGTTTTATGTATCTTTTCCCCCGAAAGTAGATTGGGAAAAGTCAGACGCCACCAGGGTGTGAACCCCGGTCTCCCGTTCCATATTTACGTCTGCCATGGCGGTTATTCACACATCCAAGGCTCAGTTGAGGGTAAGACCCAATCAGGGATCAATTGGAAGTGTTCTTCACCGGGGCTGGAAGCTTAAAGGGACCAGACACACCGGTGTGGTGCTGGTACCGACATGGCTGCTGGGCTCAGCCGTTTTATGTATCTTTTCCCCCGAAAGTAGATTGGGAAAAGTCAGACGCCACCAGGGTGTGAACCCCGGTCTCCCGTTCCATATTTACGTCTGCCATGGCGGTCATTCACACATCCACGGCTCAGTTGAGGGTAAGACCCAATCTGGGTCCGGGATAACTTCCCGGTTCTGGATCACGCTCGACCCCTGGTAAACCTTTGATTATGGAAACCGAGGTGGAGTAAGACGCCTTACGTCCCCGACAAAAGCTTGGATCAAGGGGTAACTTTCAATAGATCACAGCGTGTGAGCTGCTCTGCTACGTACGAAACCCTCACCCAGAATCAGGTCGATTGATACGAGTGATTTAGCAACATGTTCCCCGCGAACATGCTGTGCTCATCAGGAGCGGGGCAATCATCATCCGGCCGCACCCCAACCCTGTCACGGATGGCCCTTCGCACTGACCGAAGCCGGTTATTCAGATAGTCAAGTTCGGCGTTCGATTCATCCCGCAACGCCAGTTCTGCTACGGACCTCCACCAGAGTTTCCTCTGACTTTGCCCTGCCCAGGCATAGTTTACCATCTTTCGGGTCATATCGCACGCGCTCACGCTCCACCTCCCCGACGGTGCGGCCGAGACAGGCCGGTGGTGCGCCCAGCCCCGCAGGACCAGGATCCCACCTTAGCCGGCACGCGCCAGCCCTCACTTTCATTGCGCCGCGGGGTTTCCACTGGGTGTCACCCTCTGACTCGCGCGTGCGTTAAACTCAGGTCCGTGTTTCAAGACGGGTCGGATGGGTTGCCGACATCGCCGCTGACCCCACCCGTTTACCTCTCAACGGTTTCACGCCCTCTTGAACTCTCTCTTCAAAGTTAGTTTCATCTCTCCCTTACGGTACTTGTCGACTATCGCTCTGGATGCCCCCCACCACAATAGCATGCACCACAATACCTCGGGGGGCAATCTCAGTTCATCGTTCAACAGAGGGAGAAGAGGGAAACTAGACATTCGGTTTTAGAGGGCGGCCCGCCCGAGGAGCGAGCAACACCCCATACCTTACCCCTCACGACGGTGTACTCGGTCAGGTAGCTTTGCGAGGCGAGTGGCTGCACCCTTGCAGGAATACATGACCCACCGGATGGTTTCGGCCTTGGCTGACGTCAGCCTAGGCGTCCCTCCACCGAACAGACCGAACCCCCACCTCACTCGCTCTCCTGCCGTCCTCCGCAAGTGGCTTGGCCCTAATGTCAGCTCCTCCCACAACCGGCATGTCCAGCCTTCGTCCCATGCTCGCAGAGAGCCGACCAAGCCGGTAGAGTGCCTTCCATTGGTTCCGTACTACCATACTGGACGACCTCCCCGTTGACTAAGCCGCGCCTCATTAAGCAGGCACTGGTGCTCGACCGACCCATCGGAGATTTTTTCCACCACTCCCCCTTAAGTGTTCTGAGCTCCCCCACCACAGCTCCATGCACCACGATACCGGGGGAGTCTCAGTTCAGCGTTCAAAATTTCAGCAAATAACCCCCGACGGATATCACCCAGGCCACCCCAGCATACCCTCCCCCCGCTCCAGCACGCAGCGCACGGAGGTCTGTGCTGTCAGGGAAAAGACGGCCGAGGCAAACCCAGATGACACCGCCAGGAGCCATCACCAAAACACCCAGCCGGAGGCACCACTGCTAGAACTAGCACTGGCCCTCCTGGGTGAACGCTCACCCCTACTGGAAGACACATATCTTGCCATAACGCCCGTACAAGTACTTAGACTTGCATGGCTTAATCTTTGAGACAAGCATATACTGCTGGCAGGATCAACCAGGTAGCCTTTCTTCCAGTGCTCCGCGCGGAGCACCCAACGGGGAGGCCCCCCCGGGACCCCAAGACATACCCTCTCGTCAGCGGACACCCCCGCCACAGCTCCCCGTCCGGAGACGGAGGTCTGCGCAGTCAGAGGCCCGCGGCGGTCGGGACGGTCGAGGGGGACCCAGGAGACGCCGCCAGCAAGGACAGGCTGTTGGGGGGACGACAACCGGTAACCGACAGGGTAGGTTTCGCGAAACATCGTGTCTCTGACGCCGGCGCGTAGCGGGGTGAACAGCGCTCAGGGTGTGAGCCAGGCGTGCCACTCCCCGCACCAGAGCGCCATCATAGGACCCCTAGGACAGACGGTACAACTTGGCCTCGCACCGAACACTTCTCCCGGGAGCTATGGGGCTCGCGACGTGCGGCCCCGCGCTCGGCTGCCCGGGACATGGGACTGACCCCCTTGGAGCTGGAGGAACCGTCCACCCATCAAGGGTGGGGGACCTCCGATCGTGGTTGTCGAGGACACCAATAGGTCAGATGGATGACGATGGTCTGTGTGTACGCGGGCGCGTGGCTCCGACCGGGGCTTCCAAACGGTGAACACAAAACAGGTCCGAAAAAGCGCCCCTCACCGGCCATTCACCGGTGCGCGGGGGCCCCCCTGGAAGTGCCTGAGTCGGGGGTATGGTCCTGGCCCTGACCGGAGCTTCAAAACGGTGGAAAAAAAATTTGACCCAAAGAGGCGCCCCCCACCGGCCGCTCGCGGGTGCCCGGGTCGGGGGTATGGGCCTGGAACGGACCGGTGCTTCAAAACAGTGAAAAAAAAAAAATTCGAAAAAGAGCGCCCCCACCGGCCGTTCTCCGGTGCGCGGGGTCCCCCCTGGAAGTGCCTGAGTTGAGGGTATGGTCCTGGCCCTGACCGGAGCTTCAAAACAGTGAAAACAATTTTTTGCCCAAAAAGGCGCCCCCTATCGGCCGCTCGCGGGTGCCAGGGGTCGGGGGTAAGGCCCTGGAGCCATCCTGAGACTTCGAAAAAAAAAAAAAAAATGACCTCCAGGGGTCTCACCCACCTTGGGGTACCCGCCCACAGTGCTTCATTCGCGGGTAGCGGCCCAGGGACGACCGCTCGGTTCGTGAGAACCGTGTGCTCGCGCACATCCGTGATAGTCAAGTGAAAGGGGAGATCCCCATGAGCGTGGTCACCAAAGCGTGGCACTGGGCTTCAGGAAGGGCCCTATGGAGGCTCCGTGTAACCTCCATTGACTTGCAAGTCTTTCACAAGTCGGTTTCTAATATCACGCCGGTAGCTGTCTGGTGGACTGGGGGCCGCGACAATGGAAAGTTTGTAAGCTGGAAGCTGGGAGACTGCCTCGGAGGCTGGAAAAGTGACACACACGGGTAACTCCGGTGCCGTTCAACGGATTTCGACGAAAATAGGCTCGTTGGAAAGCCAACGTCGGGGACACGACGACTAACTGTGCGCCCCGTTGCGCACGCGCGCGTGCGCGACATGGGAAGCGAAACAAAACTTCAAACAGAGCTACAGGCTCGTGCGTGCGAAAAAGGCCGAGACACGAAGACGTGCCCGCGTGCGCCTCGCCCCAACTCGAATAACAAAGTCGTCCCGGGCCGGATCCGAGCTACGGGACGGAAACGGGAGCCGAGTCAAAATTTCAAACGGAGCCCGCGTCGCGGAAATGGTCAAAATGAAAAAAATTACTGTTTGAGCACGTGCTCCCTACTCTAACTAAAATAACAAAACAATCCCCGTTGAAATACGTTGAGCACAAAAAAAATTAGAAGCGAGTGAAAATTTCAAACAGAGCTAGAGAAATGGGGATCCTATTTTTGGGGAAAAACAACGTTGTCAGCGCTTCCCCCGCGTCTAACTTGAATAATAAAACTGTCCCCAGCGAAATCCCACGTTCGGGCGAAAAACTGTCAATTTAACACTTCCCCAAAATCCAAAAAGTCAAACATACTTTCACCCAATGCAAACTTGAAATGAATTGGGGATGGTTAAAATGCAACTCCACTTTGCGGGCACTCAGAGCCTCGAGGGTGGGCTCATTGGATAGGTATGGACCGGGGGATGAAGGATGGAGAGAGTGCAGCGGGCGCGCACGCGCACGGGAGACGCTGCGAAGGAAACAAAATTTCAAACGGAGCTACCGAAATGGAAACGCAATTTCCGGGGAGGAAAACCACTCATACCGCTGACCCTTACTGTAACTTGAATAACAAAACAGTCCCCGTTGAAATACGTTGAACGGAACGGAAACGGGAAGCGAGTGAAAATTTCAAACAGAGCTACCGAAATGGAGACACGTTTTTCGGGGAGGAAAAACACTGTCCCCGCTGCCCCAGACTCCCACTTGAATAACAAAACTGTCCCCGTCCAAATCAGACGTTCGGGCGATTTACTGTGAATTTTCAAAACACCACTCCCCAACTTTGAAGAGACTGCTTTCAAAGTTAGGAAAAGGCTCTTTGTGCAGAGGTAACTCCACTTTTCGGGCACCCAGCGCCTCGAGGGTGGGCTTGTTGGATAGGTACGGGCCGCGGGACGACAATAAGCGAAGGTCCGGCGGACGTGCACGCGCGTGCGAGACGCTGCGAGCGGAACAAAATTTCAAATCGACCTGCCGAAAAAAATGTCACTTTTTCGGGAAACAAAAACACTCTCCCCGCTGCCCCAGAGTCCAACTTGAATAACAAAACAGTCCCCGTTGAAATCCCATGTTCGGGCGATTTACTGTGAATTTTACAAACTATCCACATTCAATAAGTCAAACACACTCCCGCTCCCCGGGGGGACCCCCCCTTCCCCGGGGGACCCACCCTCCGGGGGGACCCCCCCTCCGGTACCCGAGCACCGGGGGGCCCTGTACACCCACTATTAAGCCCACCCCCTGTGTTAAAACCCATTAAACGCAACTTTAAGAACTCTGTGCCCCTGGTCATCCTTGTGGAATTTTGTGCCTCTGGTCATCCTCCCATAGACTTCCATTCAAGTTGGACTTAGGTTTTGGCGCGTTGGCTTCTCATGCATCTGGTCATCCTCCCATTGACTCCCATTCAAAAGTCATGCCTCTGGTCATCCTCCCATAGACTGCCATTCAAGTTGGACTTAGTTTTTGGAGCTTTCACTGCTCGTGCCTCTGGTCATCCTCCCATAGACTCCCATTCAAGTTGGACTTAGGTTTTGGCGCGTTGGCTTCTCATGCATCTGGTCATCCTCCCATTGACTCCCATTCAAGTTGGACTTAGTTTTTGGAGCTTTCACTGCTCGTGCCTCTGGTCATCCTCCCATTGACTCCCATTCAAGTTGGACTTAGTTTTTGGAGCTTTCACTGCTCGTGCCTCTGGTCATCCTCCCATAGACTCCCATTCAAGTTGGACTTAGGTTTTGGCACGTTGGCTTCTCATGCATCTGGTCATCCTCCCATTGACTCCCATTCAAGTTGGACTTAGTTTTTGGAGCTTTCACTGCTCGTGCCTCTGGTCATCCTCCCATTGACTCCCATTCAAGTTGGACTTAGTTTTTGGAGCTTTCACTGCTCGTGCCTCTGGTCATCCTCCCATAGACTCCCATTCAAGTTGGACTTAGGTTTTGGCACGTTGGCTTCTCATGCATCTGGTCATCCTCCCATTGACTCCCATTCAAGTTGGACTTAGTTTTTGGAGCTTTCACTGCTCGTGCCTCTGGTCATCCTCCCATAGACTCCCATTCAAGTTGGACTTAGGTTTTGGCGCGTTGGCTTCTCATGCCTCTGGTCTTCCTCCCATTGACTCCCATTCAAGTTGGACTTAGTTTTTGGAGCTTTCACTGCTAGTGCCTCTGGTCCTCCTCCCATTGACTCCCATTCAAGTTTAACTTAGGTTCTAGAGCACTTTAACAACCCCTGGTCTTACATTTAACAGACCTTTTTATCCAGAGCAACTTACAGTAGGTACGGGGACACTCCCCCCAAGGCAAGTAGGACACAACGTGACACAACTTCATGTGCACCAGCCAGGACTTGAACTGGCGACCTTCAGATTACAAGACCCATACGCTACCAACTCAACCACCTGGGTCTTCCGCCCTTTGACTCCCATTCAAGTTGGACTTAGGTTTTGGAGGGTTGGACTTAGGTTTTGGAGGGTGCAGGGGGCATGGAAAAACACTGTTCACCGTCATGGAAAAACACTGTCTAGCCGGACAATTTGCCTTGATAGAGGGCAGCTGGCCCCAATGCTCTCCAGGCATTATGGAAGATTCAAGGAAGAAGGTGGTTAGGATATGCTTGCTATGCTCGGGGAAACCTTATGCCCGACTAGATAGGCATCTTACAAAGGTTCACAAATTGCAAGTTGGCACCCGCGATTACGACAATGCTTACAGAGGACTGACATCCGAGGACGCCGTCGAGGACGATCAGCACCACCAGCCGGGGTGCTCAGATACCACCAACGCTGTACCTACCGGTCCGGAGAGCCACCACAACATGTCCAGTTCCAGCTCCAGTGGCAGCTCCAGCTCGACCGACGATGATACGGACACTGGGGACATTGTGAGCGCTTACCATGCGTACCTTGTGATCCCTCAGGCATCGAGGAAACAGATGGAAAACCTTAAAAGCACCATCAATCGAATTAAAGACTTTATGGTTCAAATTAAGAACTTTGAAGAACCAGGGGCGGTTCAGAGTTGGTTCAGCGCCCTGTCAACCCGAGGTCTGAAGGCGAGCACCCTCAAATCGTACCTCTGTGATGTCTCTGCGTTTGTGAAATGGCTCAAAGAGTATAGGCCGCCCGGCCTTTCCGTTTCGAAAAGAGTCCTCCGCCCTGTGCTCATGAAACTTTCCAAGCTTTCAAGAGATAACCGTGTCAACCTTCGAAGACAACGGTTGACCCTCACTCGTTCTCAGCAGACGGGCTTGCTGACGAGTGCAGAGATATGCGCCATTGGCACCGATTTGGATAGGTGCGTACCCGAACTACTGTTGGCCTTGGAGACGGCCGTGACCCATCGAAGCGCTAACAGGGCTGCAGCTGCTATCATTCTGCATGTAACCATATTCAACGGTGCCAGGCGCGGGGTGTTTTTGGAAATGACCCGCGACAACTTCACCTCCGCTGAGCGCCTGGAAGATATGTTCCTTGTGTCAGTGCCTGAGCACAAGACAGCCCAATATCATGGACCTGCTGTTTTAGCTCTCACGGAGGAAGAGCATGGTTGGCTCTCTCGCTTTGTACAGGCATCAACTAAGCTTCCCGGTTACCCTCGGAACACCGACCAGAGACTGTTCTTTTCGCGCAGCGGCTCGGCCATGGTCGGATTATCCAGGGACGTCCAGAGGTTGATGCATAGCTTGGGTCACCAAAGCGTCACTCTCCATCACTTACGCCATTCCATAAGTACATTGAATTGGACTCACATGTGCGGGTCGGACCGAAATTTGATAGCCAACCATATGTGCCATTCTGCGGTTACCGAAGAGAGGTTTTATGTCCGTATAGGGACACCTCTTGGCCACGTTCAGGCCCGCAAAAACATTACGTCTTTGCTGTATGCTCAAAATGTTTGAATAAAAGAGCCATTTGATTGCAACTTTTTCTCGTGTTTACATGTTTTCTGAGGCCAAGCATACACCTCTCATATCGGCCACTCATCTTCCTTAGAGGGCCGTGCGCCCTAGCCATAACCCGGGGTCATTTGGACGCTCTAAACACCCAGGCATGCGTCACACGTCCACGGCGTCCAACTCATATAATTCACCGGGGCTGGAAGCTTAAAGGGACCAGACACACCGGTGTGGTGCTGGTACCGACATGGCTGCTGGGCTCAGCCGTTTTATGTATCTTTTCCCCCGAAAGTAGATTGGGAAAAGTCAGACGCCACCAGGGTGTGAACCCCGGTCTCCCGTTCCATATTTACGTCTGCCATGGCGGTTATTCACACATCCAAGGCTCAGTTGAGGGTAAGACCCAATCAGGGATCAATTGGAAGTGTTCTTTACCGGGGCTGGAAGCTTAAAGGGACCAGACACACCGGTGTGGTGCTGGTACCGACATGGCTGCTGGGCTCAGCCGTTTTATGTATCTTTTCCCCCGAAAGTAGATTGGGAAAAGTCAGACGCCACCAGGGTGTGAACCCCGGTCTCCCGTTCCATATTTACGTCTGCCATGGCGGTTATTCACACATCCAAGGCTCAGTTGAGGGTAAGACCCAATCAGGGATCAATTGGAAGTGTTCTTCACCGGGGCTGGAAGCTTAAAGGGACCAGACACACCGGTGTGGTGCTGGTACCGACATGGCTGCTGGGCTCAGCCGTTTTATGTATCTTTTCCCCCGAAAGTAGATTGGGAAAAGTCAGACGCCACCAGGGTGTGAACCCCGGTCTCCCGTTCCATATTTACGTCTGCCATGGCGGTCATTCACACATCCACGGCTCAGTTGAGGGTAAGACCCAATCTGGGTCCGGGATAACTTCCCGGTTCTGGATCACGCTCGACCCCTGGTAAACCTTTGATTATGGAAACCGAGGTGGAGTAAGACGCCTTACGTCCCCGACAAAAGCTTGGATCAAGGGGTAACTTTCAATAGATCACAGCGTGTGAGCTGCTCTGCTACGTACGAAACCCTCACCCAGAATCAGGTCGATTGATACGAGTGATTTAGCAACATGTTCCCCGCGAACATGCTGTGCTCATCAGGAGCGGGGCAATCATCATCCGGCCGCACCCCAACCCTGTCACGGATGGCCCTTCGCACTGACCGAAGCCGGTTATTCAGATAGTCAAGTTCGGCGTTCGATTCATCCCGCAACGCCAGTTCTGCTACGGACCTCCACCAGAGTTTCCTCTGACTTTGCCCTGCCCAGGCATAGTTTACCATCTTTCGGGTCATATCGCACGCGCTCACGCTCCACCTCCCCGACGGTGCGGCCGAGACAGGCCGGTGGTGCGCCCAGCCCCGCAGGACCAGGATCCCACCTTAGCCGGCACGCGCCAGCCCTCACTTTCATTGCGCCGCGGGGTTTCCACTGGGTGTCACCCTCTGACTCGCGCGTGCGTTAAACTCAGGTCCGTGTTTCAAGACGGGTCGGATGGGTTGCCGACATCGCCGCTGACCCCACCCGTTTACCTCTCAACGGTTTCACGCCCTCTTGAACTCTCTCTTCAAAGTTAGTTTCATCTCTCCCTTACGGTACTTGTCGACTATCGCTCTGGATGCCCCCCACCACAATAGCATGCACCACAATACCTCGGGGGGCAATCTCAGTTCATCGTTCAACAGAGGGAGAAGAGGGAAACTAGACATTCGGTTTTAGAGGGCGGCCCGCCCGAGGAGCGAGCAACACCCCATACCTTACCCCTCACGACGGTGTACTCGGTCAGGTAGCTTTGCGAGGCGAGTGGCTGCACCCTTGCAGGAATACATGACCCACCGGATGGTTTCGGCCTTGGCTGACGTCAGCCTAGGCGTCCCTCCACCGAACAGACCGAACCCCCACCTCACTCGCTCTCCTGCCGTCCTCCGCAAGTGGCTTGGCCCTAATGTCAGCTCCTCCCACAACCGGCATGTCCAGCCTTCGTCCCATGCTCGCAGAGAGCCGACCAAGCCGGTAGAGTGCCTTCCATTGGTTCCGTACTACCATACTGGACGACCTCCCCGTTGACTAAGCCGCGCCTCATTAAGCAGGCACTGGTGCTCGACCGACCCATCGGAGATTTTTTCCACCACTCCCCCTTAAGTGTTCTGAGCTCCCCCACCACAGCTCCATGCACCACGATACCGGGGGAGTCTCAGTTCAGCGTTCAAAATTTCAGCAAATAACCCCCGACGGATATCACCCAGGCCACCCCAGCATACCCTCCCCCCGCTCCAGCACGCAGCGCACGGAGGTCTGTGCTGTCAGGGAAAAGACGGCCGAGGCAAACCCAGATGACACCGCCAGGAGCCATCACCAAAACACCCAGCCGGAGGCACCACTGCTAGAACTAGCACTGGCCCTCCTGGGTGAACGCTCACCCCTACTGGAAGACACATATCTTGCCATAACGCCCGTACAAGTACTTAGACTTGCATGGCTTAATCTTTGAGACAAGCATATACTGCTGGCAGGATCAACCAGGTAGCCTTTCTTCCAGTGCTCCGCGCGGAGCACCCAACGGGGAGGCCCCCCCGGGACCCCAAGACATACCCTCTCGTCAGCGGACACCCCCGCCACAGCTCCCCGTCCGGAGACGGAGGTCTGCGCAGTCAGAGGCCCGCGGCGGTCGGGACGGTCGAGGGGGACCCAGGAGACGCCGCCAGCAAGGACAGGCTGTTGGGGGGACGACAACCGGTAACCGACAGGGTAGGTTTCGCGAAACATCGTGTCTCTGACGCCGGCGCGTAGCGGGGTGAACAGCGCTCAGGGTGTGAGCCAGGCGTGCCACTCCCCGCACCAGAGCGCCATCATAGGACCCCTAGGACAGACGGTACAACTTGGCCTCGCACCGAACACTTCTCCCGGGAGCTATGGGGCTCGCGACGTGCGGCCCCGCGCTCGGCTGCCCGGGACATGGGACTGACCCCCTTGGAGCTGGAGGAACCGTCCACCCATCAAGGGTGGGGGACCTCCGATCGTGGTTGTCGAGGACACCAATAGGTCAGATGGATGACGATGGTCTGTGTGTACGCGGGCGCGTGGCTCCGACCGGGGCTTCCAAACGGTGAACACAAAACAGGTCCGAAAAAGCGCCCCTCACCGGCCATTCACCGGTGCGCGGGGGCCCCCCTGGAAGTGCCTGAGTCGGGGGTATGGTCCTGGCCCTGACCGGAGCTTCAAAACGGTGGAAAAAAAATTTGACCCAAAGAGGCGCCCCCCACCGGCCGCTCGCGGGTGCCCGGGTCGGGGGTATGGGCCTGGAACGGACCGGTGCTTCAAAACAGTGAAAAAAAAAAAATTCGAAAAAGAGCGCCCCCACCGGCCGTTCTCCGGTGCGCGGGGTCCCCCCTGGAAGTGCCTGAGTTGAGGGTATGGTCCTGGCCCTGACCGGAGCTTCAAAACAGTGAAAACAATTTTTTGCCCAAAAAGGCGCCCCCTATCGGCCGCTCGCGGGTGCCAGGGGTCGGGGGTAAGGCCCTGGAGCCATCCTGAGACTTCGAAAAAAAAAAAAAAAATGACCTCCAGGGGTCTCACCCACCTTGGGGTACCCGCCCACAGTGCTTCATTCGCGGGTAGCGGCCCAGGGACGACCGCTCGGTTCGTGAGAACCGTGTGCTCGCGCACATCCGTGATAGTCAAGTGAAAGGGGAGATCCCCATGAGCGTGGTCACCAAAGCGTGGCACTGGGCTTCAGGAAGGGCCCTATGGAGGCTCCGTGTAACCTCCATTGACTTGCAAGTCTTTCACAAGTCGGTTTCTAATATCACGCCGGTAGCTGTCTGGTGGACTGGGGGCCGCGACAATGGAAAGTTTGTAAGCTGGAAGCTGGGAGACTGCCTCGGAGGCTGGAAAAGTGACACACACGGGTAACTCCGGTGCCGTTCAACGGATTTCGACGAAAATAGGCTCGTTGGAAAGCCAACGTCGGGGACACGACGACTAACTGTGCGCCCCGTTGCGCACGCGCGCGTGCGCGACATGGGAAGCGAAACAAAACTTCAAACAGAGCTACAGGCTCGTGCGTGCGAAAAAGGCCGAGACACGAAGACGTGCCCGCGTGCGCCTCGCCCCAACTCGAATAACAAAGTCGTCCCGGGCCGGATCCGAGCTACGGGACGGAAACGGGAGCCGAGTCAAAATTTCAAACGGAGCCCGCGTCGCGGAAATGGTCAAAATGAAAAAAATTACTGTTTGAGCACGTGCTCCCTACTCTAACTAAAATAACAAAACAATCCCCGTTGAAATACGTTGAGCACAAAAAAAATTAGAAGCGAGTGAAAATTTCAAACAGAGCTAGAGAAATGGGGATCCTATTTTTGGGGAAAAACAACGTTGTCAGCGCTTCCCCCGCGTCTAACTTGAATAATAAAACTGTCCCCAGCGAAATCCCACGTTCGGGCGAAAAACTGTCAATTTAACACTTCCCCAAAATCCAAAAAGTCAAACATACTTTCACCCAATGCAAACTTGAAATGAATTGGGGATGGTTAAAATGCAACTCCACTTTGCGGGCACTCAGAGCCTCGAGGGTGGGCTCATTGGATAGGTATGGACCGGGGGATGAAGGATGGAGAGAGTGCAGCGGGCGCGCACGCGCACGGGAGACGCTGCGAAGGAAACAAAATTTCAAACGGAGCTACCGAAATGGAAACGCAATTTCCGGGGAGGAAAACCACTCATACCGCTGACCCTTACTGTAACTTGAATAACAAAACAGTCCCCGTTGAAATACGTTGAACGGAACGGAAACGGGAAGCGAGTGAAAATTTCAAACAGAGCTACCGAAATGGAGACACGTTTTTCGGGGAGGAAAAACACTGTCCCCGCTGCCCCAGACTCCCACTTGAATAACAAAACTGTCCCCGTCCAAATCAGACGTTCGGGCGATTTACTGTGAATTTTCAAAACACCACTCCCCAACTTTGAAGAGACTGCTTTCAAAGTTAGGAAAAGGCTCTTTGTGCAGAGGTAACTCCACTTTTCGGGCACCCAGCGCCTCGAGGGTGGGCTTGTTGGATAGGTACGGGCCGCGGGACGACAATAAGCGAAGGTCCGGCGGACGTGCACGCGCGTGCGAGACGCTGCGAGCGGAACAAAATTTCAAATCGACCTGCCGAAAAAAATGTCACTTTTTCGGGAAACAAAAACACTCTCCCCGCTGCCCCAGAGTCCAACTTGAATAACAAAACAGTCCCCGTTGAAATCCCATGTTCGGGCGATTTACTGTGAATTTTACAAACTATCCACATTCAATAAGTCAAACACACTCCCGCTCCCCGGGGGGACCCCCCCTTCCCCGGGGGACCCACCCTCCGGGGGGACCCCCCCTCCGGTACCCGAGCACCGGGGGGCCCTGTACACCCACTATTAAGCCCACCCCCTGTGTTAAAACCCATTAAACGCAACTTTAAGAACTCTGTGCCCCTGGTCATCCTTGTGGAATTTTGTGCCTCTGGTCATCCTCCCATAGACTTCCATTCAAGTTGGACTTAGGTTTTGGCGCGTTGGCTTCTCATGCATCTGGTCATCCTCCCATTGACTCCCATTCAAAAGTCATGCCTCTGGTCATCCTCCCATAGACTGCCATTCAAGTTGGACTTAGTTTTTGGAGCTTTCACTGCTCGTGCCTCTGGTCATCCTCCCATAGACTCCCATTCAAGTTGGACTTAGGTTTTGGCGCGTTGGCTTCTCATGCATCTGGTCATCCTCCCATTGACTCCCATTCAAGTTGGACTTAGTTTTTGGAGCTTTCACTGCTCGTGCCTCTGGTCATCCTCCCATTGACTCCCATTCAAGTTGGACTTAGTTTTTGGAGCTTTCACTGCTCGTGCCTCTGGTCATCCTCCCATAGACTCCCATTCAAGTTGGACTTAGGTTTTGGCACGTTGGCTTCTCATGCATCTGGTCATCCTCCCATTGACTCCCATTCAAGTTGGACTTAGTTTTTGGAGCTTTCACTGCTCGTGCCTCTGGTCATCCTCCCATTGACTCCCATTCAAGTTGGACTTAGTTTTTGGAGCTTTCACTGCTCGTGCCTCTGGTCATCCTCCCATAGACTCCCATTCAAGTTGGACTTAGGTTTTGGCACGTTGGCTTCTCATGCATCTGGTCATCCTCCCATTGACTCCCATTCAAGTTGGACTTAGTTTTTGGAGCTTTCACTGCTCGTGCCTCTGGTCATCCTCCCATAGACTCCCATTCAAGTTGGACTTAGGTTTTGGCGCGTTGGCTTCTCATGCCTCTGGTCTTCCTCCCATTGACTCCCATTCAAGTTGGACTTAGTTTTTGGAGCTTTCACTGCTAGTGCCTCTGGTCCTCCTCCCATTGACTCCCATTCAAGTTTAACTTAGGTTCTAGAGCACTTTAACAACCCCTGGTCTTACATTTAACAGACCTTTTTATCCAGAGCAACTTACAGTAGGTACGGGGACACTCCCCCCAAGGCAAGTAGGACACAACGTGACACAACTTCATGTGCACCAGCCAGGACTTGAACTGGCGACCTTCAGATTACAAGACCCATACGCTACCAACTCAACCACCTGGGTCTTCCGCCCTTTGACTCCCATTCAAGTTGGACTTAGGTTTTGGAGGGTTGGACTTAGGTTTTGGAGGGTGCAGGGGGCATGGAAAAACACTGTTCACCGTCATGGAAAAACACTGTCTAGCCGGACAATTTGCCTTGATAGAGGGCAGCTGGCCCCAATGCTCTCCAGGCATTATGGAAGATTCAAGGAAGAAGGTGGTTAGGATATGCTTGCTATGCTCGGGGAAACCTTATGCCCGACTAGATAGGCATCTTACAAAGGTTCACAAATTGCAAGTTGGCACCCGCGATTACGACAATGCTTACAGAGGACTGACATCCGAGGACGCCGTCGAGGACGATCAGCACCACCAGCCGGGGTGCTCAGATACCACCAACGCTGTACCTACCGGTCCGGAGAGCCACCACAACATGTCCAGTTCCAGCTCCAGTGGCAGCTCCAGCTCGACCGACGATGATACGGACACTGGGGACATTGTGAGCGCTTACCATGCGTACCTTGTGATCCCTCAGGCATCGAGGAAACAGATGGAAAACCTTAAAAGCACCATCAATCGAATTAAAGACTTTATGGTTCAAATTAAGAACTTTGAAGAACCAGGGGCGGTTCAGAGTTGGTTCAGCGCCCTGTCAACCCGAGGTCTGAAGGCGAGCACCCTCAAATCGTACCTCTGTGATGTCTCTGCGTTTGTGAAATGGCTCAAAGAGTATAGGCCGCCCGGCCTTTCCGTTTCGAAAAGAGTCCTCCGCCCTGTGCTCATGAAACTTTCCAAGCTTTCAAGAGATAACCGTGTCAACCTTCGAAGACAACGGTTGACCCTCACTCGTTCTCAGCAGACGGGCTTGCTGACGAGTGCAGAGATATGCGCCATTGGCACCGATTTGGATAGGTGCGTACCCGAACTACTGTTGGCCTTGGAGACGGCCGTGACCCATCGAAGCGCTAACAGGGCTGCAGCTGCTATCATTCTGCATGTAACCATATTCAACGGTGCCAGGCGCGGGGTGTTTTTGGAAATGACCCGCGACAACTTCACCTCCGCTGAGCGCCTGGAAGATATGTTCCTTGTGTCAGTGCCTGAGCACAAGACAGCCCAATATCATGGACCTGCTGTTTTAGCTCTCACGGAGGAAGAGCATGGTTGGCTCTCTCGCTTTGTACAGGCATCAACTAAGCTTCCCGGTTACCCTCGGAACACCGACCAGAGACTGTTCTTTTCGCGCAGCGGCTCGGCCATGGTCGGATTATCCAGGGACGTCCAGAGGTTGATGCATAGCTTGGGTCACCAAAGCGTCACTCTCCATCACTTACGCCATTCCATAAGTACATTGAATTGGACTCACATGTGCGGGTCGGACCGAAATTTGATAGCCAACCATATGTGCCATTCTGCGGTTACCGAAGAGAGGTTTTATGTCCGTATAGGGACACCTCTTGGCCACGTTCAGGCCCGCAAAAACATTACGTCTTTGCTGTATGCTCAAAATGTTTGAATAAAAGAGCCATTTGATTGCAACTTTTTCTCGTGTTTACATGTTTTCTGAGGCCAAGCATACACCTCTCATATCGGCCACTCATCTTCCTTAGAGGGCCGTGCGCCCTAGCCATAACCCGGGGTCATTTGGACGCTCTAAACACCCAGGCATGCGTCACACGTCCACGGCGTCCAACTCATATAATTCACCGGGGCTGGAAGCTTAAAGGGACCAGACACACCGGTGTGGTGCTGGTACCGACATGGCTGCTGGGCTCAGCCGTTTTATGTATCTTTTCCCCCGAAAGTAGATTGGGAAAAGTCAGACGCCACCAGGGTGTGAACCCCGGTCTCCCGTTCCATATTTACGTCTGCCATGGCGGTTATTCACACATCCAAGGCTCAGTTGAGGGTAAGACCCAATCAGGGATCAATTGGAAGTGTTCTTTACCGGGGCTGGAAGCTTAAAGGGACCAGACACACCGGTGTGGTGCTGGTACCGACATGGCTGCTGGGCTCAGCCGTTTTATGTATCTTTTCCCCCGAAAGTAGATTGGGAAAAGTCAGACGCCACCAGGGTGTGAACCCCGGTCTCCCGTTCCATATTTACGTCTGCCATGGCGGTTATTCACACATCCAAGGCTCAGTTGAGGGTAAGACCCAATCAGGGATCAATTGGAAGTGTTCTTCACCGGGGCTGGAAGCTTAAAGGGACCAGACACACCGGTGTGGTGCTGGTACCGACATGGCTGCTGGGCTCAGCCGTTTTATGTATCTTTTCCCCCGAAAGTAGATTGGGAAAAGTCAGACGCCACCAGGGTGTGAACCCCGGTCTCCCGTTCCATATTTACGTCTGCCATGGCGGTCATTCACACATCCACGGCTCAGTTGAGGGTAAGACCCAATCTGGGTCCGGGATAACTTCCCGGTTCTGGATCACGCTCGACCCCTGGTAAACCTTTGATTATGGAAACCGAGGTGGAGTAAGACGCCTTACGTCCCCGACAAAAGCTTGGATCAAGGGGTAACTTTCAATAGATCACAGCGTGTGAGCTGCTCTGCTACGTACGAAACCCTCACCCAGAATCAGGTCGATTGATACGAGTGATTTAGCAACATGTTCCCCGCGAACATGCTGTGCTCATCAGGAGCGGGGCAATCATCATCCGGCCGCACCCCAACCCTGTCACGGATGGCCCTTCGCACTGACCGAAGCCGGTTATTCAGATAGTCAAGTTCGGCGTTCGATTCATCCCGCAACGCCAGTTCTGCTACGGACCTCCACCAGAGTTTCCTCTGACTTTGCCCTGCCCAGGCATAGTTTACCATCTTTCGGGTCATATCGCACGCGCTCACGCTCCACCTCCCCGACGGTGCGGCCGAGACAGGCCGGTGGTGCGCCCAGCCCCGCAGGACCAGGATCCCACCTTAGCCGGCACGCGCCAGCCCTCACTTTCATTGCGCCGCGGGGTTTCCACTGGGTGTCACCCTCTGACTCGCGCGTGCGTTAAACTCAGGTCCGTGTTTCAAGACGGGTCGGATGGGTTGCCGACATCGCCGCTGACCCCACCCGTTTACCTCTCAACGGTTTCACGCCCTCTTGAACTCTCTCTTCAAAGTTAGTTTCATCTCTCCCTTACGGTACTTGTCGACTATCGCTCTGGATGCCCCCCACCACAATAGCATGCACCACAATACCTCGGGGGGCAATCTCAGTTCATCGTTCAACAGAGGGAGAAGAGGGAAACTAGACATTCGGTTTTAGAGGGCGGCCCGCCCGAGGAGCGAGCAACACCCCATACCTTACCCCTCACGACGGTGTACTCGGTCAGGTAGCTTTGCGAGGCGAGTGGCTGCACCCTTGCAGGAATACATGACCCACCGGATGGTTTCGGCCTTGGCTGACGTCAGCCTAGGCGTCCCTCCACCGAACAGACCGAACCCCCACCTCACTCGCTCTCCTGCCGTCCTCCGCAAGTGGCTTGGCCCTAATGTCAGCTCCTCCCACAACCGGCATGTCCAGCCTTCGTCCCATGCTCGCAGAGAGCCGACCAAGCCGGTAGAGTGCCTTCCATTGGTTCCGTACTACCATACTGGACGACCTCCCCGTTGACTAAGCCGCGCCTCATTAAGCAGGCACTGGTGCTCGACCGACCCATCGGAGATTTTTTCCACCACTCCCCCTTAAGTGTTCTGAGCTCCCCCACCACAGCTCCATGCACCACGATACCGGGGGAGTCTCAGTTCAGCGTTCAAAATTTCAGCAAATAACCCCCGACGGATATCACCCAGGCCACCCCAGCATACCCTCCCCCCGCTCCAGCACGCAGCGCACGGAGGTCTGTGCTGTCAGGGAAAAGACGGCCGAGGCAAACCCAGATGACACCGCCAGGAGCCATCACCAAAACACCCAGCCGGAGGCACCACTGCTAGAACTAGCACTGGCCCTCCTGGGTGAACGCTCACCCCTACTGGAAGACACATATCTTGCCATAACGCCCGTACAAGTACTTAGACTTGCATGGCTTAATCTTTGAGACAAGCATATACTGCTGGCAGGATCAACCAGGTAGCCTTTCTTCCAGTGCTCCGCGCGGAGCACCCAACGGGGAGGCCCCCCCGGGACCCCAAGACATACCCTCTCGTCAGCGGACACCCCCGCCACAGCTCCCCGTCCGGAGACGGAGGTCTGCGCAGTCAGAGGCCCGCGGCGGTCGGGACGGTCGAGGGGGACCCAGGAGACGCCGCCAGCAAGGACAGGCTGTTGGGGGGACGACAACCGGTAACCGACAGGGTAGGTTTCGCGAAACATCGTGTCTCTGACGCCGGCGCGTAGCGGGGTGAACAGCGCTCAGGGTGTGAGCCAGGCGTGCCACTCCCCGCACCAGAGCGCCATCATAGGACCCCTAGGACAGACGGTACAACTTGGCCTCGCACCGAACACTTCTCCCGGGAGCTATGGGGCTCGCGACGTGCGGCCCCGCGCTCGGCTGCCCGGGACATGGGACTGACCCCCTTGGAGCTGGAGGAACCGTCCACCCATCAAGGGTGGGGGACCTCCGATCGTGGTTGTCGAGGACACCAATAGGTCAGATGGATGACGATGGTCTGTGTGTACGCGGGCGCGTGGCTCCGACCGGGGCTTCCAAACGGTGAACACAAAACAGGTCCGAAAAAGCGCCCCTCACCGGCCATTCACCGGTGCGCGGGGGCCCCCCTGGAAGTGCCTGAGTCGGGGGTATGGTCCTGGCCCTGACCGGAGCTTCAAAACGGTGGAAAAAAAATTTGACCCAAAGAGGCGCCCCCCACCGGCCGCTCGCGGGTGCCCGGGTCGGGGGTATGGGCCTGGAACGGACCGGTGCTTCAAAACAGTGAAAAAAAAAAAATTCGAAAAAGAGCGCCCCCACCGGCCGTTCTCCGGTGCGCGGGGTCCCCCCTGGAAGTGCCTGAGTTGAGGGTATGGTCCTGGCCCTGACCGGAGCTTCAAAACAGTGAAAACAATTTTTTGCCCAAAAAGGCGCCCCCTATCGGCCGCTCGCGGGTGCCAGGGGTCGGGGGTAAGGCCCTGGAGCCATCCTGAGACTTCGAAAAAAAAAAAAAAAATGACCTCCAGGGGTCTCACCCACCTTGGGGTACCCGCCCACAGTGCTTCATTCGCGGGTAGCGGCCCAGGGACGACCGCTCGGTTCGTGAGAACCGTGTGCTCGCGCACATCCGTGATAGTCAAGTGAAAGGGGAGATCCCCATGAGCGTGGTCACCAAAGCGTGGCACTGGGCTTCAGGAAGGGCCCTATGGAGGCTCCGTGTAACCTCCATTGACTTGCAAGTCTTTCACAAGTCGGTTTCTAATATCACGCCGGTAGCTGTCTGGTGGACTGGGGGCCGCGACAATGGAAAGTTTGTAAGCTGGAAGCTGGGAGACTGCCTCGGAGGCTGGAAAAGTGACACACACGGGTAACTCCGGTGCCGTTCAACGGATTTCGACGAAAATAGGCTCGTTGGAAAGCCAACGTCGGGGACACGACGACTAACTGTGCGCCCCGTTGCGCACGCGCGCGTGCGCGACATGGGAAGCGAAACAAAACTTCAAACAGAGCTACAGGCTCGTGCGTGCGAAAAAGGCCGAGACACGAAGACGTGCCCGCGTGCGCCTCGCCCCAACTCGAATAACAAAGTCGTCCCGGGCCGGATCCGAGCTACGGGACGGAAACGGGAGCCGAGTCAAAATTTCAAACGGAGCCCGCGTCGCGGAAATGGTCAAAATGAAAAAAATTACTGTTTGAGCACGTGCTCCCTACTCTAACTAAAATAACAAAACAATCCCCGTTGAAATACGTTGAGCACAAAAAAAATTAGAAGCGAGTGAAAATTTCAAACAGAGCTAGAGAAATGGGGATCCTATTTTTGGGGAAAAACAACGTTGTCAGCGCTTCCCCCGCGTCTAACTTGAATAATAAAACTGTCCCCAGCGAAATCCCACGTTCGGGCGAAAAACTGTCAATTTAACACTTCCCCAAAATCCAAAAAGTCAAACATACTTTCACCCAATGCAAACTTGAAATGAATTGGGGATGGTTAAAATGCAACTCCACTTTGCGGGCACTCAGAGCCTCGAGGGTGGGCTCATTGGATAGGTATGGACCGGGGGATGAAGGATGGAGAGAGTGCAGCGGGCGCGCACGCGCACGGGAGACGCTGCGAAGGAAACAAAATTTCAAACGGAGCTACCGAAATGGAAACGCAATTTCCGGGGAGGAAAACCACTCATACCGCTGACCCTTACTGTAACTTGAATAACAAAACAGTCCCCGTTGAAATACGTTGAACGGAACGGAAACGGGAAGCGAGTGAAAATTTCAAACAGAGCTACCGAAATGGAGACACGTTTTTCGGGGAGGAAAAACACTGTCCCCGCTGCCCCAGACTCCCACTTGAATAACAAAACTGTCCCCGTCCAAATCAGACGTTCGGGCGATTTACTGTGAATTTTCAAAACACCACTCCCCAACTTTGAAGAGACTGCTTTCAAAGTTAGGAAAAGGCTCTTTGTGCAGAGGTAACTCCACTTTTCGGGCACCCAGCGCCTCGAGGGTGGGCTTGTTGGATAGGTACGGGCCGCGGGACGACAATAAGCGAAGGTCCGGCGGACGTGCACGCGCGTGCGAGACGCTGCGAGCGGAACAAAATTTCAAATCGACCTGCCGAAAAAAATGTCACTTTTTCGGGAAACAAAAACACTCTCCCCGCTGCCCCAGAGTCCAACTTGAATAACAAAACAGTCCCCGTTGAAATCCCATGTTCGGGCGATTTACTGTGAATTTTACAAACTATCCACATTCAATAAGTCAAACACACTCCCGCTCCCCGGGGGGACCCCCCCTTCCCCGGGGGACCCACCCTCCGGGGGGACCCCCCCTCCGGTACCCGAGCACCGGGGGGCCCTGTACACCCACTATTAAGCCCACCCCCTGTGTTAAAACCCATTAAACGCAACTTTAAGAACTCTGTGCCCCTGGTCATCCTTGTGGAATTTTGTGCCTCTGGTCATCCTCCCATAGACTTCCATTCAAGTTGGACTTAGGTTTTGGCGCGTTGGCTTCTCATGCATCTGGTCATCCTCCCATTGACTCCCATTCAAAAGTCATGCCTCTGGTCATCCTCCCATAGACTGCCATTCAAGTTGGACTTAGTTTTTGGAGCTTTCACTGCTCGTGCCTCTGGTCATCCTCCCATAGACTCCCATTCAAGTTGGACTTAGGTTTTGGCGCGTTGGCTTCTCATGCATCTGGTCATCCTCCCATTGACTCCCATTCAAGTTGGACTTAGTTTTTGGAGCTTTCACTGCTCGTGCCTCTGGTCATCCTCCCATTGACTCCCATTCAAGTTGGACTTAGTTTTTGGAGCTTTCACTGCTCGTGCCTCTGGTCATCCTCCCATAGACTCCCATTCAAGTTGGACTTAGGTTTTGGCACGTTGGCTTCTCATGCATCTGGTCATCCTCCCATTGACTCCCATTCAAGTTGGACTTAGTTTTTGGAGCTTTCACTGCTCGTGCCTCTGGTCATCCTCCCATTGACTCCCATTCAAGTTGGACTTAGTTTTTGGAGCTTTCACTGCTCGTGCCTCTGGTCATCCTCCCATAGACTCCCATTCAAGTTGGACTTAGGTTTTGGCACGTTGGCTTCTCATGCATCTGGTCATCCTCCCATTGACTCCCATTCAAGTTGGACTTAGTTTTTGGAGCTTTCACTGCTCGTGCCTCTGGTCATCCTCCCATAGACTCCCATTCAAGTTGGACTTAGGTTTTGGCGCGTTGGCTTCTCATGCCTCTGGTCTTCCTCCCATTGACTCCCATTCAAGTTGGACTTAGTTTTTGGAGCTTTCACTGCTAGTGCCTCTGGTCCTCCTCCCATTGACTCCCATTCAAGTTTAACTTAGGTTCTAGAGCACTTTAACAACCCCTGGTCTTACATTTAACAGACCTTTTTATCCAGAGCAACTTACAGTAGGTACGGGGACACTCCCCCCAAGGCAAGTAGGACACAACGTGACACAACTTCATGTGCACCAGCCAGGACTTGAACTGGCGACCTTCAGATTACAAGACCCATACGCTACCAACTCAACCACCTGGGTCTTCCGCCCTTTGACTCCCATTCAAGTTGGACTTAGGTTTTGGAGGGTTGGACTTAGGTTTTGGAGGGTGCAGGGGGCATGGAAAAACACTGTTCACCGTCATGGAAAAACACTGTCTAGCCGGACAATTTGCCTTGATAGAGGGCAGCTGGCCCCAATGCTCTCCAGGCATTATGGAAGATTCAAGGAAGAAGGTGGTTAGGATATGCTTGCTATGCTCGGGGAAACCTTATGCCCGACTAGATAGGCATCTTACAAAGGTTCACAAATTGCAAGTTGGCACCCGCGATTACGACAATGCTTACAGAGGACTGACATCCGAGGACGCCGTCGAGGACGATCAGCACCACCAGCCGGGGTGCTCAGATACCACCAACGCTGTACCTACCGGTCCGGAGAGCCACCACAACATGTCCAGTTCCAGCTCCAGTGGCAGCTCCAGCTCGACCGACGATGATACGGACACTGGGGACATTGTGAGCGCTTACCATGCGTACCTTGTGATCCCTCAGGCATCGAGGAAACAGATGGAAAACCTTAAAAGCACCATCAATCGAATTAAAGACTTTATGGTTCAAATTAAGAACTTTGAAGAACCAGGGGCGGTTCAGAGTTGGTTCAGCGCCCTGTCAACCCGAGGTCTGAAGGCGAGCACCCTCAAATCGTACCTCTGTGATGTCTCTGCGTTTGTGAAATGGCTCAAAGAGTATAGGCCGCCCGGCCTTTCCGTTTCGAAAAGAGTCCTCCGCCCTGTGCTCATGAAACTTTCCAAGCTTTCAAGAGATAACCGTGTCAACCTTCGAAGACAACGGTTGACCCTCACTCGTTCTCAGCAGACGGGCTTGCTGACGAGTGCAGAGATATGCGCCATTGGCACCGATTTGGATAGGTGCGTACCCGAACTACTGTTGGCCTTGGAGACGGCCGTGACCCATCGAAGCGCTAACAGGGCTGCAGCTGCTATCATTCTGCATGTAACCATATTCAACGGTGCCAGGCGCGGGGTGTTTTTGGAAATGACCCGCGACAACTTCACCTCCGCTGAGCGCCTGGAAGATATGTTCCTTGTGTCAGTGCCTGAGCACAAGACAGCCCAATATCATGGACCTGCTGTTTTAGCTCTCACGGAGGAAGAGCATGGTTGGCTCTCTCGCTTTGTACAGGCATCAACTAAGCTTCCCGGTTACCCTCGGAACACCGACCAGAGACTGTTCTTTTCGCGCAGCGGCTCGGCCATGGTCGGATTATCCAGGGACGTCCAGAGGTTGATGCATAGCTTGGGTCACCAAAGCGTCACTCTCCATCACTTACGCCATTCCATAAGTACATTGAATTGGACTCACATGTGCGGGTCGGACCGAAATTTGATAGCCAACCATATGTGCCATTCTGCGGTTACCGAAGAGAGGTTTTATGTCCGTATAGGGACACCTCTTGGCCACGTTCAGGCCCGCAAAAACATTACGTCTTTGCTGTATGCTCAAAATGTTTGAATAAAAGAGCCATTTGATTGCAACTTTTTCTCGTGTTTACATGTTTTCTGAGGCCAAGCATACACCTCTCATATCGGCCACTCATCTTCCTTAGAGGGCCGTGCGCCCTAGCCATAACCCGGGGTCATTTGGACGCTCTAAACACCCAGGCATGCGTCACACGTCCACGGCGTCCAACTCATATAATTCACCGGGGCTGGAAGCTTAAAGGGACCAGACACACCGGTGTGGTGCTGGTACCGACATGGCTGCTGGGCTCAGCCGTTTTATGTATCTTTTCCCCCGAAAGTAGATTGGGAAAAGTCAGACGCCACCAGGGTGTGAACCCCGGTCTCCCGTTCCATATTTACGTCTGCCATGGCGGTTATTCACACATCCAAGGCTCAGTTGAGGGTAAGACCCAATCAGGGATCAATTGGAAGTGTTCTTTACCGGGGCTGGAAGCTTAAAGGGACCAGACACACCGGTGTGGTGCTGGTACCGACATGGCTGCTGGGCTCAGCCGTTTTATGTATCTTTTCCCCCGAAAGTAGATTGGGAAAAGTCAGACGCCACCAGGGTGTGAACCCCGGTCTCCCGTTCCATATTTACGTCTGCCATGGCGGTTATTCACACATCCAAGGCTCAGTTGAGGGTAAGACCCAATCAGGGATCAATTGGAAGTGTTCTTCACCGGGGCTGGAAGCTTAAAGGGACCAGACACACCGGTGTGGTGCTGGTACCGACATGGCTGCTGGGCTCAGCCGTTTTATGTATCTTTTCCCCCGAAAGTAGATTGGGAAAAGTCAGACGCCACCAGGGTGTGAACCCCGGTCTCCCGTTCCATATTTACGTCTGCCATGGCGGTCATTCACACATCCACGGCTCAGTTGAGGGTAAGACCCAATCTGGGTCCGGGATAACTTCCCGGTTCTGGATCACGCTCGACCCCTGGTAAACCTTTGATTATGGAAACCGAGGTGGAGTAAGACGCCTTACGTCCCCGACAAAAGCTTGGATCAAGGGGTAACTTTCAATAGATCACAGCGTGTGAGCTGCTCTGCTACGTACGAAACCCTCACCCAGAATCAGGTCGATTGATACGAGTGATTTAGCAACATGTTCCCCGCGAACATGCTGTGCTCATCAGGAGCGGGGCAATCATCATCCGGCCGCACCCCAACCCTGTCACGGATGGCCCTTCGCACTGACCGAAGCCGGTTATTCAGATAGTCAAGTTCGGCGTTCGATTCATCCCGCAACGCCAGTTCTGCTACGGACCTCCACCAGAGTTTCCTCTGACTTTGCCCTGCCCAGGCATAGTTTACCATCTTTCGGGTCATATCGCACGCGCTCACGCTCCACCTCCCCGACGGTGCGGCCGAGACAGGCCGGTGGTGCGCCCAGCCCCGCAGGACCAGGATCCCACCTTAGCCGGCACGCGCCAGCCCTCACTTTCATTGCGCCGCGGGGTTTCCACTGGGTGTCACCCTCTGACTCGCGCGTGCGTTAAACTCAGGTCCGTGTTTCAAGACGGGTCGGATGGGTTGCCGACATCGCCGCTGACCCCACCCGTTTACCTCTCAACGGTTTCACGCCCTCTTGAACTCTCTCTTCAAAGTTAGTTTCATCTCTCCCTTACGGTACTTGTCGACTATCGCTCTGGATGCCCCCCACCACAATAGCATGCACCACAATACCTCGGGGGGCAATCTCAGTTCATCGTTCAACAGAGGGAGAAGAGGGAAACTAGACATTCGGTTTTAGAGGGCGGCCCGCCCGAGGAGCGAGCAACACCCCATACCTTACCCCTCACGACGGTGTACTCGGTCAGGTAGCTTTGCGAGGCGAGTGGCTGCACCCTTGCAGGAATACATGACCCACCGGATGGTTTCGGCCTTGGCTGACGTCAGCCTAGGCGTCCCTCCACCGAACAGACCGAACCCCCACCTCACTCGCTCTCCTGCCGTCCTCCGCAAGTGGCTTGGCCCTAATGTCAGCTCCTCCCACAACCGGCATGTCCAGCCTTCGTCCCATGCTCGCAGAGAGCCGACCAAGCCGGTAGAGTGCCTTCCATTGGTTCCGTACTACCATACTGGACGACCTCCCCGTTGACTAAGCCGCGCCTCATTAAGCAGGCACTGGTGCTCGACCGACCCATCGGAGATTTTTTCCACCACTCCCCCTTAAGTGTTCTGAGCTCCCCCACCACAGCTCCATGCACCACGATACCGGGGGAGTCTCAGTTCAGCGTTCAAAATTTCAGCAAATAACCCCCGACGGATATCACCCAGGCCACCCCAGCATACCCTCCCCCCGCTCCAGCACGCAGCGCACGGAGGTCTGTGCTGTCAGGGAAAAGACGGCCGAGGCAAACCCAGATGACACCGCCAGGAGCCATCACCAAAACACCCAGCCGGAGGCACCACTGCTAGAACTAGCACTGGCCCTCCTGGGTGAACGCTCACCCCTACTGGAAGACACATATCTTGCCATAACGCCCGTACAAGTACTTAGACTTGCATGGCTTAATCTTTGAGACAAGCATATACTGCTGGCAGGATCAACCAGGTAGCCTTTCTTCCAGTGCTCCGCGCGGAGCACCCAACGGGGAGGCCCCCCCGGGACCCCAAGACATACCCTCTCGTCAGCGGACACCCCCGCCACAGCTCCCCGTCCGGAGACGGAGGTCTGCGCAGTCAGAGGCCCGCGGCGGTCGGGACGGTCGAGGGGGACCCAGGAGACGCCGCCAGCAAGGACAGGCTGTTGGGGGGACGACAACCGGTAACCGACAGGGTAGGTTTCGCGAAACATCGTGTCTCTGACGCCGGCGCGTAGCGGGGTGAACAGCGCTCAGGGTGTGAGCCAGGCGTGCCACTCCCCGCACCAGAGCGCCATCATAGGACCCCTAGGACAGACGGTACAACTTGGCCTCGCACCGAACACTTCTCCCGGGAGCTATGGGGCTCGCGACGTGCGGCCCCGCGCTCGGCTGCCCGGGACATGGGACTGACCCCCTTGGAGCTGGAGGAACCGTCCACCCATCAAGGGTGGGGGACCTCCGATCGTGGTTGTCGAGGACACCAATAGGTCAGATGGATGACGATGGTCTGTGTGTACGCGGGCGCGTGGCTCCGACCGGGGCTTCCAAACGGTGAACACAAAACAGGTCCGAAAAAGCGCCCCTCACCGGCCATTCACCGGTGCGCGGGGGCCCCCCTGGAAGTGCCTGAGTCGGGGGTATGGTCCTGGCCCTGACCGGAGCTTCAAAACGGTGGAAAAAAAATTTGACCCAAAGAGGCGCCCCCCACCGGCCGCTCGCGGGTGCCCGGGTCGGGGGTATGGGCCTGGAACGGACCGGTGCTTCAAAACAGTGAAAAAAAAAAAATTCGAAAAAGAGCGCCCCCACCGGCCGTTCTCCGGTGCGCGGGGTCCCCCCTGGAAGTGCCTGAGTTGAGGGTATGGTCCTGGCCCTGACCGGAGCTTCAAAACAGTGAAAACAATTTTTTGCCCAAAAAGGCGCCCCCTATCGGCCGCTCGCGGGTGCCAGGGGTCGGGGGTAAGGCCCTGGAGCCATCCTGAGACTTCGAAAAAAAAAAAAAAAATGACCTCCAGGGGTCTCACCCACCTTGGGGTACCCGCCCACAGTGCTTCATTCGCGGGTAGCGGCCCAGGGACGACCGCTCGGTTCGTGAGAACCGTGTGCTCGCGCACATCCGTGATAGTCAAGTGAAAGGGGAGATCCCCATGAGCGTGGTCACCAAAGCGTGGCACTGGGCTTCAGGAAGGGCCCTATGGAGGCTCCGTGTAACCTCCATTGACTTGCAAGTCTTTCACAAGTCGGTTTCTAATATCACGCCGGTAGCTGTCTGGTGGACTGGGGGCCGCGACAATGGAAAGTTTGTAAGCTGGAAGCTGGGAGACTGCCTCGGAGGCTGGAAAAGTGACACACACGGGTAACTCCGGTGCCGTTCAACGGATTTCGACGAAAATAGGCTCGTTGGAAAGCCAACGTCGGGGACACGACGACTAACTGTGCGCCCCGTTGCGCACGCGCGCGTGCGCGACATGGGAAGCGAAACAAAACTTCAAACAGAGCTACAGGCTCGTGCGTGCGAAAAAGGCCGAGACACGAAGACGTGCCCGCGTGCGCCTCGCCCCAACTCGAATAACAAAGTCGTCCCGGGCCGGATCCGAGCTACGGGACGGAAACGGGAGCCGAGTCAAAATTTCAAACGGAGCCCGCGTCGCGGAAATGGTCAAAATGAAAAAAATTACTGTTTGAGCACGTGCTCCCTACTCTAACTAAAATAACAAAACAATCCCCGTTGAAATACGTTGAGCACAAAAAAAATTAGAAGCGAGTGAAAATTTCAAACAGAGCTAGAGAAATGGGGATCCTATTTTTGGGGAAAAACAACGTTGTCAGCGCTTCCCCCGCGTCTAACTTGAATAATAAAACTGTCCCCAGCGAAATCCCACGTTCGGGCGAAAAACTGTCAATTTAACACTTCCCCAAAATCCAAAAAGTCAAACATACTTTCACCCAATGCAAACTTGAAATGAATTGGGGATGGTTAAAATGCAACTCCACTTTGCGGGCACTCAGAGCCTCGAGGGTGGGCTCATTGGATAGGTATGGACCGGGGGATGAAGGATGGAGAGAGTGCAGCGGGCGCGCACGCGCACGGGAGACGCTGCGAAGGAAACAAAATTTCAAACGGAGCTACCGAAATGGAAACGCAATTTCCGGGGAGGAAAACCACTCATACCGCTGACCCTTACTGTAACTTGAATAACAAAACAGTCCCCGTTGAAATACGTTGAACGGAACGGAAACGGGAAGCGAGTGAAAATTTCAAACAGAGCTACCGAAATGGAGACACGTTTTTCGGGGAGGAAAAACACTGTCCCCGCTGCCCCAGACTCCCACTTGAATAACAAAACTGTCCCCGTCCAAATCAGACGTTCGGGCGATTTACTGTGAATTTTCAAAACACCACTCCCCAACTTTGAAGAGACTGCTTTCAAAGTTAGGAAAAGGCTCTTTGTGCAGAGGTAACTCCACTTTTCGGGCACCCAGCGCCTCGAGGGTGGGCTTGTTGGATAGGTACGGGCCGCGGGACGACAATAAGCGAAGGTCCGGCGGACGTGCACGCGCGTGCGAGACGCTGCGAGCGGAACAAAATTTCAAATCGACCTGCCGAAAAAAATGTCACTTTTTCGGGAAACAAAAACACTCTCCCCGCTGCCCCAGAGTCCAACTTGAATAACAAAACAGTCCCCGTTGAAATCCCATGTTCGGGCGATTTACTGTGAATTTTACAAACTATCCACATTCAATAAGTCAAACACACTCCCGCTCCCCGGGGGGACCCCCCCTTCCCCGGGGGACCCACCCTCCGGGGGGACCCCCCCTCCGGTACCCGAGCACCGGGGGGCCCTGTACACCCACTATTAAGCCCACCCCCTGTGTTAAAACCCATTAAACGCAACTTTAAGAACTCTGTGCCCCTGGTCATCCTTGTGGAATTTTGTGCCTCTGGTCATCCTCCCATAGACTTCCATTCAAGTTGGACTTAGGTTTTGGCGCGTTGGCTTCTCATGCATCTGGTCATCCTCCCATTGACTCCCATTCAAAAGTCATGCCTCTGGTCATCCTCCCATAGACTGCCATTCAAGTTGGACTTAGTTTTTGGAGCTTTCACTGCTCGTGCCTCTGGTCATCCTCCCATAGACTCCCATTCAAGTTGGACTTAGGTTTTGGCGCGTTGGCTTCTCATGCATCTGGTCATCCTCCCATTGACTCCCATTCAAGTTGGACTTAGTTTTTGGAGCTTTCACTGCTCGTGCCTCTGGTCATCCTCCCATTGACTCCCATTCAAGTTGGACTTAGTTTTTGGAGCTTTCACTGCTCGTGCCTCTGGTCATCCTCCCATAGACTCCCATTCAAGTTGGACTTAGGTTTTGGCACGTTGGCTTCTCATGCATCTGGTCATCCTCCCATTGACTCCCATTCAAGTTGGACTTAGTTTTTGGAGCTTTCACTGCTCGTGCCTCTGGTCATCCTCCCATTGACTCCCATTCAAGTTGGACTTAGTTTTTGGAGCTTTCACTGCTCGTGCCTCTGGTCATCCTCCCATAGACTCCCATTCAAGTTGGACTTAGGTTTTGGCACGTTGGCTTCTCATGCATCTGGTCATCCTCCCATTGACTCCCATTCAAGTTGGACTTAGTTTTTGGAGCTTTCACTGCTCGTGCCTCTGGTCATCCTCCCATAGACTCCCATTCAAGTTGGACTTAGGTTTTGGCGCGTTGGCTTCTCATGCCTCTGGTCTTCCTCCCATTGACTCCCATTCAAGTTGGACTTAGTTTTTGGAGCTTTCACTGCTAGTGCCTCTGGTCCTCCTCCCATTGACTCCCATTCAAGTTTAACTTAGGTTCTAGAGCACTTTAACAACCCCTGGTCTTACATTTAACAGACCTTTTTATCCAGAGCAACTTACAGTAGGTACGGGGACACTCCCCCCAAGGCAAGTAGGACACAACGTGACACAACTTCATGTGCACCAGCCAGGACTTGAACTGGCGACCTTCAGATTACAAGACCCATACGCTACCAACTCAACCACCTGGGTCTTCCGCCCTTTGACTCCCATTCAAGTTGGACTTAGGTTTTGGAGGGTTGGACTTAGGTTTTGGAGGGTGCAGGGGGCATGGAAAAACACTGTTCACCGTCATGGAAAAACACTGTCTAGCCGGACAATTTGCCTTGATAGAGGGCAGCTGGCCCCAATGCTCTCCAGGCATTATGGAAGATTCAAGGAAGAAGGTGGTTAGGATATGCTTGCTATGCTCGGGGAAACCTTATGCCCGACTAGATAGGCATCTTACAAAGGTTCACAAATTGCAAGTTGGCACCCGCGATTACGACAATGCTTACAGAGGACTGACATCCGAGGACGCCGTCGAGGACGATCAGCACCACCAGCCGGGGTGCTCAGATACCACCAACGCTGTACCTACCGGTCCGGAGAGCCACCACAACATGTCCAGTTCCAGCTCCAGTGGCAGCTCCAGCTCGACCGACGATGATACGGACACTGGGGACATTGTGAGCGCTTACCATGCGTACCTTGTGATCCCTCAGGCATCGAGGAAACAGATGGAAAACCTTAAAAGCACCATCAATCGAATTAAAGACTTTATGGTTCAAATTAAGAACTTTGAAGAACCAGGGGCGGTTCAGAGTTGGTTCAGCGCCCTGTCAACCCGAGGTCTGAAGGCGAGCACCCTCAAATCGTACCTCTGTGATGTCTCTGCGTTTGTGAAATGGCTCAAAGAGTATAGGCCGCCCGGCCTTTCCGTTTCGAAAAGAGTCCTCCGCCCTGTGCTCATGAAACTTTCCAAGCTTTCAAGAGATAACCGTGTCAACCTTCGAAGACAACGGTTGACCCTCACTCGTTCTCAGCAGACGGGCTTGCTGACGAGTGCAGAGATATGCGCCATTGGCACCGATTTGGATAGGTGCGTACCCGAACTACTGTTGGCCTTGGAGACGGCCGTGACCCATCGAAGCGCTAACAGGGCTGCAGCTGCTATCATTCTGCATGTAACCATATTCAACGGTGCCAGGCGCGGGGTGTTTTTGGAAATGACCCGCGACAACTTCACCTCCGCTGAGCGCCTGGAAGATATGTTCCTTGTGTCAGTGCCTGAGCACAAGACAGCCCAATATCATGGACCTGCTGTTTTAGCTCTCACGGAGGAAGAGCATGGTTGGCTCTCTCGCTTTGTACAGGCATCAACTAAGCTTCCCGGTTACCCTCGGAACACCGACCAGAGACTGTTCTTTTCGCGCAGCGGCTCGGCCATGGTCGGATTATCCAGGGACGTCCAGAGGTTGATGCATAGCTTGGGTCACCAAAGCGTCACTCTCCATCACTTACGCCATTCCATAAGTACATTGAATTGGACTCACATGTGCGGGTCGGACCGAAATTTGATAGCCAACCATATGTGCCATTCTGCGGTTACCGAAGAGAGGTTTTATGTCCGTATAGGGACACCTCTTGGCCACGTTCAGGCCCGCAAAAACATTACGTCTTTGCTGTATGCTCAAAATGTTTGAATAAAAGAGCCATTTGATTGCAACTTTTTCTCGTGTTTACATGTTTTCTGAGGCCAAGCATACACCTCTCATATCGGCCACTCATCTTCCTTAGAGGGCCGTGCGCCCTAGCCATAACCCGGGGTCATTTGGACGCTCTAAACACCCAGGCATGCGTCACACGTCCACGGCGTCCAACTCATATAATTCACCGGGGCTGGAAGCTTAAAGGGACCAGACACACCGGTGTGGTGCTGGTACCGACATGGCTGCTGGGCTCAGCCGTTTTATGTATCTTTTCCCCCGAAAGTAGATTGGGAAAAGTCAGACGCCACCAGGGTGTGAACCCCGGTCTCCCGTTCCATATTTACGTCTGCCATGGCGGTTATTCACACATCCAAGGCTCAGTTGAGGGTAAGACCCAATCAGGGATCAATTGGAAGTGTTCTTTACCGGGGCTGGAAGCTTAAAGGGACCAGACACACCGGTGTGGTGCTGGTACCGACATGGCTGCTGGGCTCAGCCGTTTTATGTATCTTTTCCCCCGAAAGTAGATTGGGAAAAGTCAGACGCCACCAGGGTGTGAACCCCGGTCTCCCGTTCCATATTTACGTCTGCCATGGCGGTTATTCACACATCCAAGGCTCAGTTGAGGGTAAGACCCAATCAGGGATCAATTGGAAGTGTTCTTCACCGGGGCTGGAAGCTTAAAGGGACCAGACACACCGGTGTGGTGCTGGTACCGACATGGCTGCTGGGCTCAGCCGTTTTATGTATCTTTTCCCCCGAAAGTAGATTGGGAAAAGTCAGACGCCACCAGGGTGTGAACCCCGGTCTCCCGTTCCATATTTACGTCTGCCATGGCGGTCATTCACACATCCACGGCTCAGTTGAGGGTAAGACCCAATCTGGGTCCGGGATAACTTCCCGGTTCTGGATCACGCTCGACCCCTGGTAAACCTTTGATTATGGAAACCGAGGTGGAGTAAGACGCCTTACGTCCCCGACAAAAGCTTGGATCAAGGGGTAACTTTCAATAGATCACAGCGTGTGAGCTGCTCTGCTACGTACGAAACCCTCACCCAGAATCAGGTCGATTGATACGAGTGATTTAGCAACATGTTCCCCGCGAACATGCTGTGCTCATCAGGAGCGGGGCAATCATCATCCGGCCGCACCCCAACCCTGTCACGGATGGCCCTTCGCACTGACCGAAGCCGGTTATTCAGATAGTCAAGTTCGGCGTTCGATTCATCCCGCAACGCCAGTTCTGCTACGGACCTCCACCAGAGTTTCCTCTGACTTTGCCCTGCCCAGGCATAGTTTACCATCTTTCGGGTCATATCGCACGCGCTCACGCTCCACCTCCCCGACGGTGCGGCCGAGACAGGCCGGTGGTGCGCCCAGCCCCGCAGGACCAGGATCCCACCTTAGCCGGCACGCGCCAGCCCTCACTTTCATTGCGCCGCGGGGTTTCCACTGGGTGTCACCCTCTGACTCGCGCGTGCGTTAAACTCAGGTCCGTGTTTCAAGACGGGTCGGATGGGTTGCCGACATCGCCGCTGACCCCACCCGTTTACCTCTCAACGGTTTCACGCCCTCTTGAACTCTCTCTTCAAAGTTAGTTTCATCTCTCCCTTACGGTACTTGTCGACTATCGCTCTGGATGCCCCCCACCACAATAGCATGCACCACAATACCTCGGGGGGCAATCTCAGTTCATCGTTCAACAGAGGGAGAAGAGGGAAACTAGACATTCGGTTTTAGAGGGCGGCCCGCCCGAGGAGCGAGCAACACCCCATACCTTACCCCTCACGACGGTGTACTCGGTCAGGTAGCTTTGCGAGGCGAGTGGCTGCACCCTTGCAGGAATACATGACCCACCGGATGGTTTCGGCCTTGGCTGACGTCAGCCTAGGCGTCCCTCCACCGAACAGACCGAACCCCCACCTCACTCGCTCTCCTGCCGTCCTCCGCAAGTGGCTTGGCCCTAATGTCAGCTCCTCCCACAACCGGCATGTCCAGCCTTCGTCCCATGCTCGCAGAGAGCCGACCAAGCCGGTAGAGTGCCTTCCATTGGTTCCGTACTACCATACTGGACGACCTCCCCGTTGACTAAGCCGCGCCTCATTAAGCAGGCACTGGTGCTCGACCGACCCATCGGAGATTTTTTCCACCACTCCCCCTTAAGTGTTCTGAGCTCCCCCACCACAGCTCCATGCACCACGATACCGGGGGAGTCTCAGTTCAGCGTTCAAAATTTCAGCAAATAACCCCCGACGGATATCACCCAGGCCACCCCAGCATACCCTCCCCCCGCTCCAGCACGCAGCGCACGGAGGTCTGTGCTGTCAGGGAAAAGACGGCCGAGGCAAACCCAGATGACACCGCCAGGAGCCATCACCAAAACACCCAGCCGGAGGCACCACTGCTAGAACTAGCACTGGCCCTCCTGGGTGAACGCTCACCCCTACTGGAAGACACATATCTTGCCATAACGCCCGTACAAGTACTTAGACTTGCATGGCTTAATCTTTGAGACAAGCATATACTGCTGGCAGGATCAACCAGGTAGCCTTTCTTCCAGTGCTCCGCGCGGAGCACCCAACGGGGAGGCCCCCCCGGGACCCCAAGACATACCCTCTCGTCAGCGGACACCCCCGCCACAGCTCCCCGTCCGGAGACGGAGGTCTGCGCAGTCAGAGGCCCGCGGCGGTCGGGACGGTCGAGGGGGACCCAGGAGACGCCGCCAGCAAGGACAGGCTGTTGGGGGGACGACAACCGGTAACCGACAGGGTAGGTTTCGCGAAACATCGTGTCTCTGACGCCGGCGCGTAGCGGGGTGAACAGCGCTCAGGGTGTGAGCCAGGCGTGCCACTCCCCGCACCAGAGCGCCATCATAGGACCCCTAGGACAGACGGTACAACTTGGCCTCGCACCGAACACTTCTCCCGGGAGCTATGGGGCTCGCGACGTGCGGCCCCGCGCTCGGCTGCCCGGGACATGGGACTGACCCCCTTGGAGCTGGAGGAACCGTCCACCCATCAAGGGTGGGGGACCTCCGATCGTGGTTGTCGAGGACACCAATAGGTCAGATGGATGACGATGGTCTGTGTGTACGCGGGCGCGTGGCTCCGACCGGGGCTTCCAAACGGTGAACACAAAACAGGTCCGAAAAAGCGCCCCTCACCGGCCATTCACCGGTGCGCGGGGGCCCCCCTGGAAGTGCCTGAGTCGGGGGTATGGTCCTGGCCCTGACCGGAGCTTCAAAACGGTGGAAAAAAAATTTGACCCAAAGAGGCGCCCCCCACCGGCCGCTCGCGGGTGCCCGGGTCGGGGGTATGGGCCTGGAACGGACCGGTGCTTCAAAACAGTGAAAAAAAAAAAATTCGAAAAAGAGCGCCCCCACCGGCCGTTCTCCGGTGCGCGGGGTCCCCCCTGGAAGTGCCTGAGTTGAGGGTATGGTCCTGGCCCTGACCGGAGCTTCAAAACAGTGAAAACAATTTTTTGCCCAAAAAGGCGCCCCCTATCGGCCGCTCGCGGGTGCCAGGGGTCGGGGGTAAGGCCCTGGAGCCATCCTGAGACTTCGAAAAAAAAAAAAAAAATGACCTCCAGGGGTCTCACCCACCTTGGGGTACCCGCCCACAGTGCTTCATTCGCGGGTAGCGGCCCAGGGACGACCGCTCGGTTCGTGAGAACCGTGTGCTCGCGCACATCCGTGATAGTCAAGTGAAAGGGGAGATCCCCATGAGCGTGGTCACCAAAGCGTGGCACTGGGCTTCAGGAAGGGCCCTATGGAGGCTCCGTGTAACCTCCATTGACTTGCAAGTCTTTCACAAGTCGGTTTCTAATATCACGCCGGTAGCTGTCTGGTGGACTGGGGGCCGCGACAATGGAAAGTTTGTAAGCTGGAAGCTGGGAGACTGCCTCGGAGGCTGGAAAAGTGACACACACGGGTAACTCCGGTGCCGTTCAACGGATTTCGACGAAAATAGGCTCGTTGGAAAGCCAACGTCGGGGACACGACGACTAACTGTGCGCCCCGTTGCGCACGCGCGCGTGCGCGACATGGGAAGCGAAACAAAACTTCAAACAGAGCTACAGGCTCGTGCGTGCGAAAAAGGCCGAGACACGAAGACGTGCCCGCGTGCGCCTCGCCCCAACTCGAATAACAAAGTCGTCCCGGGCCGGATCCGAGCTACGGGACGGAAACGGGAGCCGAGTCAAAATTTCAAACGGAGCCCGCGTCGCGGAAATGGTCAAAATGAAAAAAATTACTGTTTGAGCACGTGCTCCCTACTCTAACTAAAATAACAAAACAATCCCCGTTGAAATACGTTGAGCACAAAAAAAATTAGAAGCGAGTGAAAATTTCAAACAGAGCTAGAGAAATGGGGATCCTATTTTTGGGGAAAAACAACGTTGTCAGCGCTTCCCCCGCGTCTAACTTGAATAATAAAACTGTCCCCAGCGAAATCCCACGTTCGGGCGAAAAACTGTCAATTTAACACTTCCCCAAAATCCAAAAAGTCAAACATACTTTCACCCAATGCAAACTTGAAATGAATTGGGGATGGTTAAAATGCAACTCCACTTTGCGGGCACTCAGAGCCTCGAGGGTGGGCTCATTGGATAGGTATGGACCGGGGGATGAAGGATGGAGAGAGTGCAGCGGGCGCGCACGCGCACGGGAGACGCTGCGAAGGAAACAAAATTTCAAACGGAGCTACCGAAATGGAAACGCAATTTCCGGGGAGGAAAACCACTCATACCGCTGACCCTTACTGTAACTTGAATAACAAAACAGTCCCCGTTGAAATACGTTGAACGGAACGGAAACGGGAAGCGAGTGAAAATTTCAAACAGAGCTACCGAAATGGAGACACGTTTTTCGGGGAGGAAAAACACTGTCCCCGCTGCCCCAGACTCCCACTTGAATAACAAAACTGTCCCCGTCCAAATCAGACGTTCGGGCGATTTACTGTGAATTTTCAAAACACCACTCCCCAACTTTGAAGAGACTGCTTTCAAAGTTAGGAAAAGGCTCTTTGTGCAGAGGTAACTCCACTTTTCGGGCACCCAGCGCCTCGAGGGTGGGCTTGTTGGATAGGTACGGGCCGCGGGACGACAATAAGCGAAGGTCCGGCGGACGTGCACGCGCGTGCGAGACGCTGCGAGCGGAACAAAATTTCAAATCGACCTGCCGAAAAAAATGTCACTTTTTCGGGAAACAAAAACACTCTCCCCGCTGCCCCAGAGTCCAACTTGAATAACAAAACAGTCCCCGTTGAAATCCCATGTTCGGGCGATTTACTGTGAATTTTACAAACTATCCACATTCAATAAGTCAAACACACTCCCGCTCCCCGGGGGGACCCCCCCTTCCCCGGGGGACCCACCCTCCGGGGGGACCCCCCCTCCGGTACCCGAGCACCGGGGGGCCCTGTACACCCACTATTAAGCCCACCCCCTGTGTTAAAACCCATTAAACGCAACTTTAAGAACTCTGTGCCCCTGGTCATCCTTGTGGAATTTTGTGCCTCTGGTCATCCTCCCATAGACTTCCATTCAAGTTGGACTTAGGTTTTGGCGCGTTGGCTTCTCATGCATCTGGTCATCCTCCCATTGACTCCCATTCAAAAGTCATGCCTCTGGTCATCCTCCCATAGACTGCCATTCAAGTTGGACTTAGTTTTTGGAGCTTTCACTGCTCGTGCCTCTGGTCATCCTCCCATAGACTCCCATTCAAGTTGGACTTAGGTTTTGGCGCGTTGGCTTCTCATGCATCTGGTCATCCTCCCATTGACTCCCATTCAAGTTGGACTTAGTTTTTGGAGCTTTCACTGCTCGTGCCTCTGGTCATCCTCCCATTGACTCCCATTCAAGTTGGACTTAGTTTTTGGAGCTTTCACTGCTCGTGCCTCTGGTCATCCTCCCATAGACTCCCATTCAAGTTGGACTTAGGTTTTGGCACGTTGGCTTCTCATGCATCTGGTCATCCTCCCATTGACTCCCATTCAAGTTGGACTTAGTTTTTGGAGCTTTCACTGCTCGTGCCTCTGGTCATCCTCCCATTGACTCCCATTCAAGTTGGACTTAGTTTTTGGAGCTTTCACTGCTCGTGCCTCTGGTCATCCTCCCATAGACTCCCATTCAAGTTGGACTTAGGTTTTGGCACGTTGGCTTCTCATGCATCTGGTCATCCTCCCATTGACTCCCATTCAAGTTGGACTTAGTTTTTGGAGCTTTCACTGCTCGTGCCTCTGGTCATCCTCCCATAGACTCCCATTCAAGTTGGACTTAGGTTTTGGCGCGTTGGCTTCTCATGCCTCTGGTCTTCCTCCCATTGACTCCCATTCAAGTTGGACTTAGTTTTTGGAGCTTTCACTGCTAGTGCCTCTGGTCCTCCTCCCATTGACTCCCATTCAAGTTTAACTTAGGTTCTAGAGCACTTTAACAACCCCTGGTCTTACATTTAACAGACCTTTTTATCCAGAGCAACTTACAGTAGGTACGGGGACACTCCCCCCAAGGCAAGTAGGACACAACGTGACACAACTTCATGTGCACCAGCCAGGACTTGAACTGGCGACCTTCAGATTACAAGACCCATACGCTACCAACTCAACCACCTGGGTCTTCCGCCCTTTGACTCCCATTCAAGTTGGACTTAGGTTTTGGAGGGTTGGACTTAGGTTTTGGAGGGTGCAGGGGGCATGGAAAAACACTGTTCACCGTCATGGAAAAACACTGTCTAGCCGGACAATTTGCCTTGATAGAGGGCAGCTGGCCCCAATGCTCTCCAGGCATTATGGAAGATTCAAGGAAGAAGGTGGTTAGGATATGCTTGCTATGCTCGGGGAAACCTTATGCCCGACTAGATAGGCATCTTACAAAGGTTCACAAATTGCAAGTTGGCACCCGCGATTACGACAATGCTTACAGAGGACTGACATCCGAGGACGCCGTCGAGGACGATCAGCACCACCAGCCGGGGTGCTCAGATACCACCAACGCTGTACCTACCGGTCCGGAGAGCCACCACAACATGTCCAGTTCCAGCTCCAGTGGCAGCTCCAGCTCGACCGACGATGATACGGACACTGGGGACATTGTGAGCGCTTACCATGCGTACCTTGTGATCCCTCAGGCATCGAGGAAACAGATGGAAAACCTTAAAAGCACCATCAATCGAATTAAAGACTTTATGGTTCAAATTAAGAACTTTGAAGAACCAGGGGCGGTTCAGAGTTGGTTCAGCGCCCTGTCAACCCGAGGTCTGAAGGCGAGCACCCTCAAATCGTACCTCTGTGATGTCTCTGCGTTTGTGAAATGGCTCAAAGAGTATAGGCCGCCCGGCCTTTCCGTTTCGAAAAGAGTCCTCCGCCCTGTGCTCATGAAACTTTCCAAGCTTTCAAGAGATAACCGTGTCAACCTTCGAAGACAACGGTTGACCCTCACTCGTTCTCAGCAGACGGGCTTGCTGACGAGTGCAGAGATATGCGCCATTGGCACCGATTTGGATAGGTGCGTACCCGAACTACTGTTGGCCTTGGAGACGGCCGTGACCCATCGAAGCGCTAACAGGGCTGCAGCTGCTATCATTCTGCATGTAACCATATTCAACGGTGCCAGGCGCGGGGTGTTTTTGGAAATGACCCGCGACAACTTCACCTCCGCTGAGCGCCTGGAAGATATGTTCCTTGTGTCAGTGCCTGAGCACAAGACAGCCCAATATCATGGACCTGCTGTTTTAGCTCTCACGGAGGAAGAGCATGGTTGGCTCTCTCGCTTTGTACAGGCATCAACTAAGCTTCCCGGTTACCCTCGGAACACCGACCAGAGACTGTTCTTTTCGCGCAGCGGCTCGGCCATGGTCGGATTATCCAGGGACGTCCAGAGGTTGATGCATAGCTTGGGTCACCAAAGCGTCACTCTCCATCACTTACGCCATTCCATAAGTACATTGAATTGGACTCACATGTGCGGGTCGGACCGAAATTTGATAGCCAACCATATGTGCCATTCTGCGGTTACCGAAGAGAGGTTTTATGTCCGTATAGGGACACCTCTTGGCCACGTTCAGGCCCGCAAAAACATTACGTCTTTGCTGTATGCTCAAAATGTTTGAATAAAAGAGCCATTTGATTGCAACTTTTTCTCGTGTTTACATGTTTTCTGAGGCCAAGCATACACCTCTCATATCGGCCACTCATCTTCCTTAGAGGGCCGTGCGCCCTAGCCATAACCCGGGGTCATTTGGACGCTCTAAACACCCAGGCATGCGTCACACGTCCACGGCGTCCAACTCATATAATTCACCGGGGCTGGAAGCTTAAAGGGACCAGACACACCGGTGTGGTGCTGGTACCGACATGGCTGCTGGGCTCAGCCGTTTTATGTATCTTTTCCCCCGAAAGTAGATTGGGAAAAGTCAGACGCCACCAGGGTGTGAACCCCGGTCTCCCGTTCCATATTTACGTCTGCCATGGCGGTTATTCACACATCCAAGGCTCAGTTGAGGGTAAGACCCAATCAGGGATCAATTGGAAGTGTTCTTTACCGGGGCTGGAAGCTTAAAGGGACCAGACACACCGGTGTGGTGCTGGTACCGACATGGCTGCTGGGCTCAGCCGTTTTATGTATCTTTTCCCCCGAAAGTAGATTGGGAAAAGTCAGACGCCACCAGGGTGTGAACCCCGGTCTCCCGTTCCATATTTACGTCTGCCATGGCGGTTATTCACACATCCAAGGCTCAGTTGAGGGTAAGACCCAATCAGGGATCAATTGGAAGTGTTCTTCACCGGGGCTGGAAGCTTAAAGGGACCAGACACACCGGTGTGGTGCTGGTACCGACATGGCTGCTGGGCTCAGCCGTTTTATGTATCTTTTCCCCCGAAAGTAGATTGGGAAAAGTCAGACGCCACCAGGGTGTGAACCCCGGTCTCCCGTTCCATATTTACGTCTGCCATGGCGGTCATTCACACATCCACGGCTCAGTTGAGGGTAAGACCCAATCTGGGTCCGGGATAACTTCCCGGTTCTGGATCACGCTCGACCCCTGGTAAACCTTTGATTATGGAAACCGAGGTGGAGTAAGACGCCTTACGTCCCCGACAAAAGCTTGGATCAAGGGGTAACTTTCAATAGATCACAGCGTGTGAGCTGCTCTGCTACGTACGAAACCCTCACCCAGAATCAGGTCGATTGATACGAGTGATTTAGCAACATGTTCCCCGCGAACATGCTGTGCTCATCAGGAGCGGGGCAATCATCATCCGGCCGCACCCCAACCCTGTCACGGATGGCCCTTCGCACTGACCGAAGCCGGTTATTCAGATAGTCAAGTTCGGCGTTCGATTCATCCCGCAACGCCAGTTCTGCTACGGACCTCCACCAGAGTTTCCTCTGACTTTGCCCTGCCCAGGCATAGTTTACCATCTTTCGGGTCATATCGCACGCGCTCACGCTCCACCTCCCCGACGGTGCGGCCGAGACAGGCCGGTGGTGCGCCCAGCCCCGCAGGACCAGGATCCCACCTTAGCCGGCACGCGCCAGCCCTCACTTTCATTGCGCCGCGGGGTTTCCACTGGGTGTCACCCTCTGACTCGCGCGTGCGTTAAACTCAGGTCCGTGTTTCAAGACGGGTCGGATGGGTTGCCGACATCGCCGCTGACCCCACCCGTTTACCTCTCAACGGTTTCACGCCCTCTTGAACTCTCTCTTCAAAGTTAGTTTCATCTCTCCCTTACGGTACTTGTCGACTATCGCTCTGGATGCCCCCCACCACAATAGCATGCACCACAATACCTCGGGGGGCAATCTCAGTTCATCGTTCAACAGAGGGAGAAGAGGGAAACTAGACATTCGGTTTTAGAGGGCGGCCCGCCCGAGGAGCGAGCAACACCCCATACCTTACCCCTCACGACGGTGTACTCGGTCAGGTAGCTTTGCGAGGCGAGTGGCTGCACCCTTGCAGGAATACATGACCCACCGGATGGTTTCGGCCTTGGCTGACGTCAGCCTAGGCGTCCCTCCACCGAACAGACCGAACCCCCACCTCACTCGCTCTCCTGCCGTCCTCCGCAAGTGGCTTGGCCCTAATGTCAGCTCCTCCCACAACCGGCATGTCCAGCCTTCGTCCCATGCTCGCAGAGAGCCGACCAAGCCGGTAGAGTGCCTTCCATTGGTTCCGTACTACCATACTGGACGACCTCCCCGTTGACTAAGCCGCGCCTCATTAAGCAGGCACTGGTGCTCGACCGACCCATCGGAGATTTTTTCCACCACTCCCCCTTAAGTGTTCTGAGCTCCCCCACCACAGCTCCATGCACCACGATACCGGGGGAGTCTCAGTTCAGCGTTCAAAATTTCAGCAAATAACCCCCGACGGATATCACCCAGGCCACCCCAGCATACCCTCCCCCCGCTCCAGCACGCAGCGCACGGAGGTCTGTGCTGTCAGGGAAAAGACGGCCGAGGCAAACCCAGATGACACCGCCAGGAGCCATCACCAAAACACCCAGCCGGAGGCACCACTGCTAGAACTAGCACTGGCCCTCCTGGGTGAACGCTCACCCCTACTGGAAGACACATATCTTGCCATAACGCCCGTACAAGTACTTAGACTTGCATGGCTTAATCTTTGAGACAAGCATATACTGCTGGCAGGATCAACCAGGTAGCCTTTCTTCCAGTGCTCCGCGCGGAGCACCCAACGGGGAGGCCCCCCCGGGACCCCAAGACATACCCTCTCGTCAGCGGACACCCCCGCCACAGCTCCCCGTCCGGAGACGGAGGTCTGCGCAGTCAGAGGCCCGCGGCGGTCGGGACGGTCGAGGGGGACCCAGGAGACGCCGCCAGCAAGGACAGGCTGTTGGGGGGACGACAACCGGTAACCGACAGGGTAGGTTTCGCGAAACATCGTGTCTCTGACGCCGGCGCGTAGCGGGGTGAACAGCGCTCAGGGTGTGAGCCAGGCGTGCCACTCCCCGCACCAGAGCGCCATCATAGGACCCCTAGGACAGACGGTACAACTTGGCCTCGCACCGAACACTTCTCCCGGGAGCTATGGGGCTCGCGACGTGCGGCCCCGCGCTCGGCTGCCCGGGACATGGGACTGACCCCCTTGGAGCTGGAGGAACCGTCCACCCATCAAGGGTGGGGGACCTCCGATCGTGGTTGTCGAGGACACCAATAGGTCAGATGGATGACGATGGTCTGTGTGTACGCGGGCGCGTGGCTCCGACCGGGGCTTCCAAACGGTGAACACAAAACAGGTCCGAAAAAGCGCCCCTCACCGGCCATTCACCGGTGCGCGGGGGCCCCCCTGGAAGTGCCTGAGTCGGGGGTATGGTCCTGGCCCTGACCGGAGCTTCAAAACGGTGGAAAAAAAATTTGACCCAAAGAGGCGCCCCCCACCGGCCGCTCGCGGGTGCCCGGGTCGGGGGTATGGGCCTGGAACGGACCGGTGCTTCAAAACAGTGAAAAAAAAAAAATTCGAAAAAGAGCGCCCCCACCGGCCGTTCTCCGGTGCGCGGGGTCCCCCCTGGAAGTGCCTGAGTTGAGGGTATGGTCCTGGCCCTGACCGGAGCTTCAAAACAGTGAAAACAATTTTTTGCCCAAAAAGGCGCCCCCTATCGGCCGCTCGCGGGTGCCAGGGGTCGGGGGTAAGGCCCTGGAGCCATCCTGAGACTTCGAAAAAAAAAAAAAAAAATGACCTCCAGGGGTCTCACCCACCTTGGGGTACCCGCCCACAGTGCTTCATTCGCGGGTAGCGGCCCAGGGACGACCGCTCGGTTCGTGAGAACCGTGTGCTCGCGCACATCCGTGATAGTCAAGTGAAAGGGGAGATCCCCATGAGCGTGGTCACCAAAGCGTGGCACTGGGCTTCAGGAAGGGCCCTATGGAGGCTCCGTGTAACCTCCATTGACTTGCAAGTCTTTCACAAGTCGGTTTCTAATATCACGCCGGTAGCTGTCTGGTGGACTGGGGGCCGCGACAATGGAAAGTTTGTAAGCTGGAAGCTGGGAGACTGCCTCGGAGGCTGGAAAAGTGACACACACGGGTAACTCCGGTGCCGTTCAACGGATTTCGACGAAAATAGGCTCGTTGGAAAGCCAACGTCGGGGACACGACGACTAACTGTGCGCCCCGTTGCGCACGCGCGCGTGCGCGACATGGGAAGCGAAACAAAACTTCAAACAGAGCTACAGGCTCGTGCGTGCGAAAAAGGCCGAGACACGAAGACGTGCCCGCGTGCGCCTCGCCCCAACTCGAATAACAAAGTCGTCCCGGGCCGGATCCGAGCTACGGGACGGAAACGGGAGCCGAGTCAAAATTTCAAACGGAGCCCGCGTCGCGGAAATGGTCAAAATGAAAAAAATTACTGTTTGAGCACGTGCTCCCTACTCTAACTAAAATAACAAAACAATCCCCGTTGAAATACGTTGAGCACAAAAAAAATTAGAAGCGAGTGAAAATTTCAAACAGAGCTAGAGAAATGGGGATCCTATTTTTGGGGAAAAACAACGTTGTCAGCGCTTCCCCCGCGTCTAACTTGAATAATAAAACTGTCCCCAGCGAAATCCCACGTTCGGGCGAAAAACTGTCAATTTAACACTTCCCCAAAATCCAAAAAGTCAAACATACTTTCACCCAATGCAAACTTGAAATGAATTGGGGATGGTTAAAATGCAACTCCACTTTGCGGGCACTCAGAGCCTCGAGGGTGGGCTCATTGGATAGGTATGGACCGGGGGATGAAGGATGGAGAGAGTGCAGCGGGCGCGCACGCGCACGGGAGACGCTGCGAAGGAAACAAAATTTCAAACGGAGCTACCGAAATGGAAACGCAATTTCCGGGGAGGAAAACCACTCATACCGCTGACCCTTACTGTAACTTGAATAACAAAACAGTCCCCGTTGAAATACGTTGAACGGAACGGAAACGGGAAGCGAGTGAAAATTTCAAACAGAGCTACCGAAATGGAGACACGTTTTTCGGGGAGGAAAAACACTGTCCCCGCTGCCCCAGACTCCCACTTGAATAACAAAACTGTCCCCGTCCAAATCAGACGTTCGGGCGATTTACTGTGAATTTTCAAAACACCACTCCCCAACTTTGAAGAGACTGCTTTCAAAGTTAGGAAAAGGCTCTTTGTGCAGAGGTAACTCCACTTTTCGGGCACCCAGCGCCTCGAGGGTGGGCTTGTTGGATAGGTACGGGCCGCGGGACGACAATAAGCGAAGGTCCGGCGGACGTGCACGCGCGTGCGAGACGCTGCGAGCGGAACAAAATTTCAAATCGACCTGCCGAAAAAAATGTCACTTTTTCGGGAAACAAAAACACTCTCCCCGCTGCCCCAGAGTCCAACTTGAATAACAAAACAGTCCCCGTTGAAATCCCATGTTCGGGCGATTTACTGTGAATTTTACAAACTATCCACATTCAATAAGTCAAACACACTCCCGCTCCCCGGGGGGACCCCCCCTTCCCCGGGGGACCCACCCTCCGGGGGGACCCCCCCTCCGGTACCCGAGCACCGGGGGGCCCTGTACACCCACTATTAAGCCCACCCCCTGTGTTAAAACCCATTAAACGCAACTTTAAGAACTCTGTGCCCCTGGTCATCCTTGTGGAATTTTGTGCCTCTGGTCATCCTCCCATAGACTTCCATTCAAGTTGGACTTAGGTTTTGGCGCGTTGGCTTCTCATGCATCTGGTCATCCTCCCATTGACTCCCATTCAAAAGTCATGCCTCTGGTCATCCTCCCATAGACTGCCATTCAAGTTGGACTTAGTTTTTGGAGCTTTCACTGCTCGTGCCTCTGGTCATCCTCCCATAGACTCCCATTCAAGTTGGACTTAGGTTTTGGCGCGTTGGCTTCTCATGCATCTGGTCATCCTCCCATTGACTCCCATTCAAGTTGGACTTAGTTTTTGGAGCTTTCACTGCTCGTGCCTCTGGTCATCCTCCCATTGACTCCCATTCAAGTTGGACTTAGTTTTTGGAGCTTTCACTGCTCGTGCCTCTGGTCATCCTCCCATAGACTCCCATTCAAGTTGGACTTAGGTTTTGGCACGTTGGCTTCTCATGCATCTGGTCATCCTCCCATTGACTCCCATTCAAGTTGGACTTAGTTTTTGGAGCTTTCACTGCTCGTGCCTCTGGTCATCCTCCCATTGACTCCCATTCAAGTTGGACTTAGTTTTTGGAGCTTTCACTGCTCGTGCCTCTGGTCATCCTCCCATAGACTCCCATTCAAGTTGGACTTAGGTTTTGGCACGTTGGCTTCTCATGCATCTGGTCATCCTCCCATTGACTCCCATTCAAGTTGGACTTAGTTTTTGGAGCTTTCACTGCTCGTGCCTCTGGTCATCCTCCCATAGACTCCCATTCAAGTTGGACTTAGGTTTTGGCGCGTTGGCTTCTCATGCCTCTGGTCTTCCTCCCATTGACTCCCATTCAAGTTGGACTTAGTTTTTGGAGCTTTCACTGCTAGTGCCTCTGGTCCTCCTCCCATTGACTCCCATTCAAGTTTAACTTAGGTTCTAGAGCACTTTAACAACCCCTGGTCTTACATTTAACAGACCTTTTTATCCAGAGCAACTTACAGTAGGTACGGGGACACTCCCCCCAAGGCAAGTAGGACACAACGTGACACAACTTCATGTGCACCAGCCAGGACTTGAACTGGCGACCTTCAGATTACAAGACCCATACGCTACCAACTCAACCACCTGGGTCTTCCGCCCTTTGACTCCCATTCAAGTTGGACTTAGGTTTTGGAGGGTTGGACTTAGGTTTTGGAGGGTGCAGGGGGCATGGAAAAACACTGTTCACCGTCATGGAAAAACACTGTCTAGCCGGACAATTTGCCTTGATAGAGGGCAGCTGGCCCCAATGCTCTCCAGGCATTATGGAAGATTCAAGGAAGAAGGTGGTTAGGATATGCTTGCTATGCTCGGGGAAACCTTATGCCCGACTAGATAGGCATCTTACAAAGGTTCACAAATTGCAAGTTGGCACCCGCGATTACGACAATGCTTACAGAGGACTGACATCCGAGGACGCCGTCGAGGACGATCAGCACCACCAGCCGGGGTGCTCAGATACCACCAACGCTGTACCTACCGGTCCGGAGAGCCACCACAACATGTCCAGTTCCAGCTCCAGTGGCAGCTCCAGCTCGACCGACGATGATACGGACACTGGGGACATTGTGAGCGCTTACCATGCGTACCTTGTGATCCCTCAGGCATCGAGGAAACAGATGGAAAACCTTAAAAGCACCATCAATCGAATTAAAGACTTTATGGTTCAAATTAAGAACTTTGAAGAACCAGGGGCGGTTCAGAGTTGGTTCAGCGCCCTGTCAACCCGAGGTCTGAAGGCGAGCACCCTCAAATCGTACCTCTGTGATGTCTCTGCGTTTGTGAAATGGCTCAAAGAGTATAGGCCGCCCGGCCTTTCCGTTTCGAAAAGAGTCCTCCGCCCTGTGCTCATGAAACTTTCCAAGCTTTCAAGAGATAACCGTGTCAACCTTCGAAGACAACGGTTGACCCTCACTCGTTCTCAGCAGACGGGCTTGCTGACGAGTGCAGAGATATGCGCCATTGGCACCGATTTGGATAGGTGCGTACCCGAACTACTGTTGGCCTTGGAGACGGCCGTGACCCATCGAAGCGCTAACAGGGCTGCAGCTGCTATCATTCTGCATGTAACCATATTCAACGGTGCCAGGCGCGGGGTGTTTTTGGAAATGACCCGCGACAACTTCACCTCCGCTGAGCGCCTGGAAGATATGTTCCTTGTGTCAGTGCCTGAGCACAAGACAGCCCAATATCATGGACCTGCTGTTTTAGCTCTCACGGAGGAAGAGCATGGTTGGCTCTCTCGCTTTGTACAGGCATCAACTAAGCTTCCCGGTTACCCTCGGAACACCGACCAGAGACTGTTCTTTTCGCGCAGCGGCTCGGCCATGGTCGGATTATCCAGGGACGTCCAGAGGTTGATGCATAGCTTGGGTCACCAAAGCGTCACTCTCCATCACTTACGCCATTCCATAAGTACATTGAATTGGACTCACATGTGCGGGTCGGACCGAAATTTGATAGCCAACCATATGTGCCATTCTGCGGTTACCGAAGAGAGGTTTTATGTCCGTATAGGGACACCTCTTGGCCACGTTCAGGCCCGCAAAAACATTACGTCTTTGCTGTATGCTCAAAATGTTTGAATAAAAGAGCCATTTGATTGCAACTTTTTCTCGTGTTTACATGTTTTCTGAGGCCAAGCATACACCTCTCATATCGGCCACTCATCTTCCTTAGAGGGCCGTGCGCCCTAGCCATAACCCGGGGTCATTTGGACGCTCTAAACACCCAGGCATGCGTCACACGTCCACGGCGTCCAACTCATATAATTCACCGGGGCTGGAAGCTTAAAGGGACCAGACACACCGGTGTGGTGCTGGTACCGACATGGCTGCTGGGCTCAGCCGTTTTATGTATCTTTTCCCCCGAAAGTAGATTGGGAAAAGTCAGACGCCACCAGGGTGTGAACCCCGGTCTCCCGTTCCATATTTACGTCTGCCATGGCGGTTATTCACACATCCAAGGCTCAGTTGAGGGTAAGACCCAATCAGGGATCAATTGGAAGTGTTCTTTACCGGGGCTGGAAGCTTAAAGGGACCAGACACACCGGTGTGGTGCTGGTACCGACATGGCTGCTGGGCTCAGCCGTTTTATGTATCTTTTCCCCCGAAAGTAGATTGGGAAAAGTCAGACGCCACCAGGGTGTGAACCCCGGTCTCCCGTTCCATATTTACGTCTGCCATGGCGGTTATTCACACATCCAAGGCTCAGTTGAGGGTAAGACCCAATCAGGGATCAATTGGAAGTGTTCTTCACCGGGGCTGGAAGCTTAAAGGGACCAGACACACCGGTGTGGTGCTGGTACCGACATGGCTGCTGGGCTCAGCCGTTTTATGTATCTTTTCCCCCGAAAGTAGATTGGGAAAAGTCAGACGCCACCAGGGTGTGAACCCCGGTCTCCCGTTCCATATTTACGTCTGCCATGGCGGTCATTCACACATCCACGGCTCAGTTGAGGGTAAGACCCAATCTGGGTCCGGGATAACTTCCCGGTTCTGGATCACGCTCGACCCCTGGTAAACCTTTGATTATGGAAACCGAGGTGGAGTAAGACGCCTTACGTCCCCGACAAAAGCTTGGATCAAGGGGTAACTTTCAATAGATCACAGCGTGTGAGCTGCTCTGCTACGTACGAAACCCTCACCCAGAATCAGGTCGATTGATACGAGTGATTTAGCAACATGTTCCCCGCGAACATGCTGTGCTCATCAGGAGCGGGGCAATCATCATCCGGCCGCACCCCAACCCTGTCACGGATGGCCCTTCGCACTGACCGAAGCCGGTTATTCAGATAGTCAAGTTCGGCGTTCGATTCATCCCGCAACGCCAGTTCTGCTACGGACCTCCACCAGAGTTTCCTCTGACTTTGCCCTGCCCAGGCATAGTTTACCATCTTTCGGGTCATATCGCACGCGCTCACGCTCCACCTCCCCGACGGTGCGGCCGAGACAGGCCGGTGGTGCGCCCAGCCCCGCAGGACCAGGATCCCACCTTAGCCGGCACGCGCCAGCCCTCACTTTCATTGCGCCGCGGGGTTTCCACTGGGTGTCACCCTCTGACTCGCGCGTGCGTTAAACTCAGGTCCGTGTTTCAAGACGGGTCGGATGGGTTGCCGACATCGCCGCTGACCCCACCCGTTTACCTCTCAACGGTTTCACGCCCTCTTGAACTCTCTCTTCAAAGTTAGTTTCATCTCTCCCTTACGGTACTTGTCGACTATCGCTCTGGATGCCCCCCACCACAATAGCATGCACCACAATACCTCGGGGGGCAATCTCAGTTCATCGTTCAACAGAGGGAGAAGAGGGAAACTAGACATTCGGTTTTAGAGGGCGGCCCGCCCGAGGAGCGAGCAACACCCCATACCTTACCCCTCACGACGGTGTACTCGGTCAGGTAGCTTTGCGAGGCGAGTGGCTGCACCCTTGCAGGAATACATGACCCACCGGATGGTTTCGGCCTTGGCTGACGTCAGCCTAGGCGTCCCTCCACCGAACAGACCGAACCCCCACCTCACTCGCTCTCCTGCCGTCCTCCGCAAGTGGCTTGGCCCTAATGTCAGCTCCTCCCACAACCGGCATGTCCAGCCTTCGTCCCATGCTCGCAGAGAGCCGACCAAGCCGGTAGAGTGCCTTCCATTGGTTCCGTACTACCATACTGGACGACCTCCCCGTTGACTAAGCCGCGCCTCATTAAGCAGGCACTGGTGCTCGACCGACCCATCGGAGATTTTTTCCACCACTCCCCCTTAAGTGTTCTGAGCTCCCCCACCACAGCTCCATGCACCACGATACCGGGGGAGTCTCAGTTCAGCGTTCAAAATTTCAGCAAATAACCCCCGACGGATATCACCCAGGCCACCCCAGCATACCCTCCCCCCGCTCCAGCACGCAGCGCACGGAGGTCTGTGCTGTCAGGGAAAAGACGGCCGAGGCAAACCCAGATGACACCGCCAGGAGCCATCACCAAAACACCCAGCCGGAGGCACCACTGCTAGAACTAGCACTGGCCCTCCTGGGTGAACGCTCACCCCTACTGGAAGACACATATCTTGCCATAACGCCCGTACAAGTACTTAGACTTGCATGGCTTAATCTTTGAGACAAGCATATACTGCTGGCAGGATCAACCAGGTAGCCTTTCTTCCAGTGCTCCGCGCGGAGCACCCAACGGGGAGGCCCCCCCGGGACCCCAAGACATACCCTCTCGTCAGCGGACACCCCCGCCACAGCTCCCCGTCCGGAGACGGAGGTCTGCGCAGTCAGAGGCCCGCGGCGGTCGGGACGGTCGAGGGGGACCCAGGAGACGCCGCCAGCAAGGACAGGCTGTTGGGGGGACGACAACCGGTAACCGACAGGGTAGGTTTCGCGAAACATCGTGTCTCTGACGCCGGCGCGTAGCGGGGTGAACAGCGCTCAGGGTGTGAGCCAGGCGTGCCACTCCCCGCACCAGAGCGCCATCATAGGACCCCTAGGACAGACGGTACAACTTGGCCTCGCACCGAACACTTCTCCCGGGAGCTATGGGGCTCGCGACGTGCGGCCCCGCGCTCGGCTGCCCGGGACATGGGACTGACCCCCTTGGAGCTGGAGGAACCGTCCACCCATCAAGGGTGGGGGACCTCCGATCGTGGTTGTCGAGGACACCAATAGGTCAGATGGATGACGATGGTCTGTGTGTACGCGGGCGCGTGGCTCCGACCGGGGCTTCCAAACGGTGAACACAAAACAGGTCCGAAAAAGCGCCCCTCACCGGCCATTCACCGGTGCGCGGGGGCCCCCCTGGAAGTGCCTGAGTCGGGGGTATGGTCCTGGCCCTGACCGGAGCTTCAAAACGGTGGAAAAAAAATTTGACCCAAAGAGGCGCCCCCCACCGGCCGCTCGCGGGTGCCCGGGTCGGGGGTATGGGCCTGGAACGGACCGGTGCTTCAAAACAGTGAAAAAAAAAAAATTCGAAAAAGAGCGCCCCCACCGGCCGTTCTCCGGTGCGCGGGGTCCCCCCTGGAAGTGCCTGAGTTGAGGGTATGGTCCTGGCCCTGACCGGAGCTTCAAAACAGTGAAAACAATTTTTTGCCCAAAAAGGCGCCCCCTATCGGCCGCTCGCGGGTGCCAGGGGTCGGGGGTAAGGCCCTGGAGCCATCCTGAGACTTCGAAAAAAAAAAAAAAAAATGACCTCCAGGGGTCTCACCCACCTTGGGGTACCCGCCCACAGTGCTTCATTCGCGGGTAGCGGCCCAGGGACGACCGCTCGGTTCGTGAGAACCGTGTGCTCGCGCACATCCGTGATAGTCAAGTGAAAGGGGAGATCCCCATGAGCGTGGTCACCAAAGCGTGGCACTGGGCTTCAGGAAGGGCCCTATGGAGGCTCCGTGTAACCTCCATTGACTTGCAAGTCTTTCACAAGTCGGTTTCTAATATCACGCCGGTAGCTGTCTGGTGGACTGGGGGCCGCGACAATGGAAAGTTTGTAAGCTGGAAGCTGGGAGACTGCCTCGGAGGCTGGAAAAGTGACACACACGGGTAACTCCGGTGCCGTTCAACGGATTTCGACGAAAATAGGCTCGTTGGAAAGCCAACGTCGGGGACACGACGACTAACTGTGCGCCCCGTTGCGCACGCGCGCGTGCGCGACATGGGAAGCGAAACAAAACTTCAAACAGAGCTACAGGCTCGTGCGTGCGAAAAAGGCCGAGACACGAAGACGTGCCCGCGTGCGCCTCGCCCCAACTCGAATAACAAAGTCGTCCCGGGCCGGATCCGAGCTACGGGACGGAAACGGGAGCCGAGTCAAAATTTCAAACGGAGCCCGCGTCGCGGAAATGGTCAAAATGAAAAAAATTACTGTTTGAGCACGTGCTCCCTACTCTAACTAAAATAACAAAACAATCCCCGTTGAAATACGTTGAGCACAAAAAAAATTAGAAGCGAGTGAAAATTTCAAACAGAGCTAGAGAAATGGGGATCCTATTTTTGGGGAAAAACAACGTTGTCAGCGCTTCCCCCGCGTCTAACTTGAATAATAAAACTGTCCCCAGCGAAATCCCACGTTCGGGCGAAAAACTGTCAATTTAACACTTCCCCAAAATCCAAAAAGTCAAACATACTTTCACCCAATGCAAACTTGAAATGAATTGGGGATGGTTAAAATGCAACTCCACTTTGCGGGCACTCAGAGCCTCGAGGGTGGGCTCATTGGATAGGTATGGACCGGGGGATGAAGGATGGAGAGAGTGCAGCGGGCGCGCACGCGCACGGGAGACGCTGCGAAGGAAACAAAATTTCAAACGGAGCTACCGAAATGGAAACGCAATTTCCGGGGAGGAAAACCACTCATACCGCTGACCCTTACTGTAACTTGAATAACAAAACAGTCCCCGTTGAAATACGTTGAACGGAACGGAAACGGGAAGCGAGTGAAAATTTCAAACAGAGCTACCGAAATGGAGACACGTTTTTCGGGGAGGAAAAACACTGTCCCCGCTGCCCCAGACTCCCACTTGAATAACAAAACTGTCCCCGTCCAAATCAGACGTTCGGGCGATTTACTGTGAATTTTCAAAACACCACTCCCCAACTTTGAAGAGACTGCTTTCAAAGTTAGGAAAAGGCTCTTTGTGCAGAGGTAACTCCACTTTTCGGGCACCCAGCGCCTCGAGGGTGGGCTTGTTGGATAGGTACGGGCCGCGGGACGACAATAAGCGAAGGTCCGGCGGACGTGCACGCGCGTGCGAGACGCTGCGAGCGGAACAAAATTTCAAATCGACCTGCCGAAAAAAATGTCACTTTTTCGGGAAACAAAAACACTCTCCCCGCTGCCCCAGAGTCCAACTTGAATAACAAAACAGTCCCCGTTGAAATCCCATGTTCGGGCGATTTACTGTGAATTTTACAAACTATCCACATTCAATAAGTCAAACACACTCCCGCTCCCCGGGGGGACCCCCCCTTCCCCGGGGGACCCACCCTCCGGGGGGACCCCCCCTCCGGTACCCGAGCACCGGGGGGCCCTGTACACCCACTATTAAGCCCACCCCCTGTGTTAAAACCCATTAAACGCAACTTTAAGAACTCTGTGCCCCTGGTCATCCTTGTGGAATTTTGTGCCTCTGGTCATCCTCCCATAGACTTCCATTCAAGTTGGACTTAGGTTTTGGCGCGTTGGCTTCTCATGCATCTGGTCATCCTCCCATTGACTCCCATTCAAAAGTCATGCCTCTGGTCATCCTCCCATAGACTGCCATTCAAGTTGGACTTAGTTTTTGGAGCTTTCACTGCTCGTGCCTCTGGTCATCCTCCCATAGACTCCCATTCAAGTTGGACTTAGGTTTTGGCGCGTTGGCTTCTCATGCATCTGGTCATCCTCCCATTGACTCCCATTCAAGTTGGACTTAGTTTTTGGAGCTTTCACTGCTCGTGCCTCTGGTCATCCTCCCATTGACTCCCATTCAAGTTGGACTTAGTTTTTGGAGCTTTCACTGCTCGTGCCTCTGGTCATCCTCCCATAGACTCCCATTCAAGTTGGACTTAGGTTTTGGCACGTTGGCTTCTCATGCATCTGGTCATCCTCCCATTGACTCCCATTCAAGTTGGACTTAGTTTTTGGAGCTTTCACTGCTCGTGCCTCTGGTCATCCTCCCATTGACTCCCATTCAAGTTGGACTTAGTTTTTGGAGCTTTCACTGCTCGTGCCTCTGGTCATCCTCCCATAGACTCCCATTCAAGTTGGACTTAGGTTTTGGCACGTTGGCTTCTCATGCATCTGGTCATCCTCCCATTGACTCCCATTCAAGTTGGACTTAGTTTTTGGAGCTTTCACTGCTCGTGCCTCTGGTCATCCTCCCATAGACTCCCATTCAAGTTGGACTTAGGTTTTGGCGCGTTGGCTTCTCATGCCTCTGGTCTTCCTCCCATTGACTCCCATTCAAGTTGGACTTAGTTTTTGGAGCTTTCACTGCTAGTGCCTCTGGTCCTCCTCCCATTGACTCCCATTCAAGTTTAACTTAGGTTCTAGAGCACTTTAACAACCCCTGGTCTTACATTTAACAGACCTTTTTATCCAGAGCAACTTACAGTAGGTACGGGGACACTCCCCCCAAGGCAAGTAGGACACAACGTGACACAACTTCATGTGCACCAGCCAGGACTTGAACTGGCGACCTTCAGATTACAAGACCCATACGCTACCAACTCAACCACCTGGGTCTTCCGCCCTTTGACTCCCATTCAAGTTGGACTTAGGTTTTGGAGGGTTGGACTTAGGTTTTGGAGGGTGCAGGGGGCATGGAAAAACACTGTTCACCGTCATGGAAAAACACTGTCTAGCCGGACAATTTGCCTTGATAGAGGGCAGCTGGCCCCAATGCTCTCCAGGCATTATGGAAGATTCAAGGAAGAAGGTGGTTAGGATATGCTTGCTATGCTCGGGGAAACCTTATGCCCGACTAGATAGGCATCTTACAAAGGTTCACAAATTGCAAGTTGGCACCCGCGATTACGACAATGCTTACAGAGGACTGACATCCGAGGACGCCGTCGAGGACGATCAGCACCACCAGCCGGGGTGCTCAGATACCACCAACGCTGTACCTACCGGTCCGGAGAGCCACCACAACATGTCCAGTTCCAGCTCCAGTGGCAGCTCCAGCTCGACCGACGATGATACGGACACTGGGGACATTGTGAGCGCTTACCATGCGTACCTTGTGATCCCTCAGGCATCGAGGAAACAGATGGAAAACCTTAAAAGCACCATCAATCGAATTAAAGACTTTATGGTTCAAATTAAGAACTTTGAAGAACCAGGGGCGGTTCAGAGTTGGTTCAGCGCCCTGTCAACCCGAGGTCTGAAGGCGAGCACCCTCAAATCGTACCTCTGTGATGTCTCTGCGTTTGTGAAATGGCTCAAAGAGTATAGGCCGCCCGGCCTTTCCGTTTCGAAAAGAGTCCTCCGCCCTGTGCTCATGAAACTTTCCAAGCTTTCAAGAGATAACCGTGTCAACCTTCGAAGACAACGGTTGACCCTCACTCGTTCTCAGCAGACGGGCTTGCTGACGAGTGCAGAGATATGCGCCATTGGCACCGATTTGGATAGGTGCGTACCCGAACTACTGTTGGCCTTGGAGACGGCCGTGACCCATCGAAGCGCTAACAGGGCTGCAGCTGCTATCATTCTGCATGTAACCATATTCAACGGTGCCAGGCGCGGGGTGTTTTTGGAAATGACCCGCGACAACTTCACCTCCGCTGAGCGCCTGGAAGATATGTTCCTTGTGTCAGTGCCTGAGCACAAGACAGCCCAATATCATGGACCTGCTGTTTTAGCTCTCACGGAGGAAGAGCATGGTTGGCTCTCTCGCTTTGTACAGGCATCAACTAAGCTTCCCGGTTACCCTCGGAACACCGACCAGAGACTGTTCTTTTCGCGCAGCGGCTCGGCCATGGTCGGATTATCCAGGGACGTCCAGAGGTTGATGCATAGCTTGGGTCACCAAAGCGTCACTCTCCATCACTTACGCCATTCCATAAGTACATTGAATTGGACTCACATGTGCGGGTCGGACCGAAATTTGATAGCCAACCATATGTGCCATTCTGCGGTTACCGAAGAGAGGTTTTATGTCCGTATAGGGACACCTCTTGGCCACGTTCAGGCCCGCAAAAACATTACGTCTTTGCTGTATGCTCAAAATGTTTGAATAAAAGAGCCATTTGATTGCAACTTTTTCTCGTGTTTACATGTTTTCTGAGGCCAAGCATACACCTCTCATATCGGCCACTCATCTTCCTTAGAGGGCCGTGCGCCCTAGCCATAACCCGGGGTCATTTGGACGCTCTAAACACCCAGGCATGCGTCACACGTCCACGGCGTCCAACTCATATAATTCACCGGGGCTGGAAGCTTAAAGGGACCAGACACACCGGTGTGGTGCTGGTACCGACATGGCTGCTGGGCTCAGCCGTTTTATGTATCTTTTCCCCCGAAAGTAGATTGGGAAAAGTCAGACGCCACCAGGGTGTGAACCCCGGTCTCCCGTTCCATATTTACGTCTGCCATGGCGGTTATTCACACATCCAAGGCTCAGTTGAGGGTAAGACCCAATCAGGGATCAATTGGAAGTGTTCTTTACCGGGGCTGGAAGCTTAAAGGGACCAGACACACCGGTGTGGTGCTGGTACCGACATGGCTGCTGGGCTCAGCCGTTTTATGTATCTTTTCCCCCGAAAGTAGATTGGGAAAAGTCAGACGCCACCAGGGTGTGAACCCCGGTCTCCCGTTCCATATTTACGTCTGCCATGGCGGTTATTCACACATCCAAGGCTCAGTTGAGGGTAAGACCCAATCAGGGATCAATTGGAAGTGTTCTTCACCGGGGCTGGAAGCTTAAAGGGACCAGACACACCGGTGTGGTGCTGGTACCGACATGGCTGCTGGGCTCAGCCGTTTTATGTATCTTTTCCCCCGAAAGTAGATTGGGAAAAGTCAGACGCCACCAGGGTGTGAACCCCGGTCTCCCGTTCCATATTTACGTCTGCCATGGCGGTCATTCACACATCCACGGCTCAGTTGAGGGTAAGACCCAATCTGGGTCCGGGATAACTTCCCGGTTCTGGATCACGCTCGACCCCTGGTAAACCTTTGATTATGGAAACCGAGGTGGAGTAAGACGCCTTACGTCCCCGACAAAAGCTTGGATCAAGGGGTAACTTTCAATAGATCACAGCGTGTGAGCTGCTCTGCTACGTACGAAACCCTCACCCAGAATCAGGTCGATTGATACGAGTGATTTAGCAACATGTTCCCCGCGAACATGCTGTGCTCATCAGGAGCGGGGCAATCATCATCCGGCCGCACCCCAACCCTGTCACGGATGGCCCTTCGCACTGACCGAAGCCGGTTATTCAGATAGTCAAGTTCGGCGTTCGATTCATCCCGCAACGCCAGTTCTGCTACGGACCTCCACCAGAGTTTCCTCTGACTTTGCCCTGCCCAGGCATAGTTTACCATCTTTCGGGTCATATCGCACGCGCTCACGCTCCACCTCCCCGACGGTGCGGCCGAGACAGGCCGGTGGTGCGCCCAGCCCCGCAGGACCAGGATCCCACCTTAGCCGGCACGCGCCAGCCCTCACTTTCATTGCGCCGCGGGGTTTCCACTGGGTGTCACCCTCTGACTCGCGCGTGCGTTAAACTCAGGTCCGTGTTTCAAGACGGGTCGGATGGGTTGCCGACATCGCCGCTGACCCCACCCGTTTACCTCTCAACGGTTTCACGCCCTCTTGAACTCTCTCTTCAAAGTTAGTTTCATCTCTCCCTTACGGTACTTGTCGACTATCGCTCTGGATGCCCCCCACCACAATAGCATGCACCACAATACCTCGGGGGGCAATCTCAGTTCATCGTTCAACAGAGGGAGAAGAGGGAAACTAGACATTCGGTTTTAGAGGGCGGCCCGCCCGAGGAGCGAGCAACACCCCATACCTTACCCCTCACGACGGTGTACTCGGTCAGGTAGCTTTGCGAGGCGAGTGGCTGCACCCTTGCAGGAATACATGACCCACCGGATGGTTTCGGCCTTGGCTGACGTCAGCCTAGGCGTCCCTCCACCGAACAGACCGAACCCCCACCTCACTCGCTCTCCTGCCGTCCTCCGCAAGTGGCTTGGCCCTAATGTCAGCTCCTCCCACAACCGGCATGTCCAGCCTTCGTCCCATGCTCGCAGAGAGCCGACCAAGCCGGTAGAGTGCCTTCCATTGGTTCCGTACTACCATACTGGACGACCTCCCCGTTGACTAAGCCGCGCCTCATTAAGCAGGCACTGGTGCTCGACCGACCCATCGGAGATTTTTTCCACCACTCCCCCTTAAGTGTTCTGAGCTCCCCCACCACAGCTCCATGCACCACGATACCGGGGGAGTCTCAGTTCAGCGTTCAAAATTTCAGCAAATAACCCCCGACGGATATCACCCAGGCCACCCCAGCATACCCTCCCCCCGCTCCAGCACGCAGCGCACGGAGGTCTGTGCTGTCAGGGAAAAGACGGCCGAGGCAAACCCAGATGACACCGCCAGGAGCCATCACCAAAACACCCAGCCGGAGGCACCACTGCTAGAACTAGCACTGGCCCTCCTGGGTGAACGCTCACCCCTACTGGAAGACACATATCTTGCCATAACGCCCGTACAAGTACTTAGACTTGCATGGCTTAATCTTTGAGACAAGCATATACTGCTGGCAGGATCAACCAGGTAGCCTTTCTTCCAGTGCTCCGCGCGGAGCACCCAACGGGGAGGCCCCCCCGGGACCCCAAGACATACCCTCTCGTCAGCGGACACCCCCGCCACAGCTCCCCGTCCGGAGACGGAGGTCTGCGCAGTCAGAGGCCCGCGGCGGTCGGGACGGTCGAGGGGGACCCAGGAGACGCCGCCAGCAAGGACAGGCTGTTGGGGGGACGACAACCGGTAACCGACAGGGTAGGTTTCGCGAAACATCGTGTCTCTGACGCCGGCGCGTAGCGGGGTGAACAGCGCTCAGGGTGTGAGCCAGGCGTGCCACTCCCCGCACCAGAGCGCCATCATAGGACCCCTAGGACAGACGGTACAACTTGGCCTCGCACCGAACACTTCTCCCGGGAGCTATGGGGCTCGCGACGTGCGGCCCCGCGCTCGGCTGCCCGGGACATGGGACTGACCCCCTTGGAGCTGGAGGAACCGTCCACCCATCAAGGGTGGGGGACCTCCGATCGTGGTTGTCGAGGACACCAATAGGTCAGATGGATGACGATGGTCTGTGTGTACGCGGGCGCGTGGCTCCGACCGGGGCTTCCAAACGGTGAACACAAAACAGGTCCGAAAAAGCGCCCCTCACCGGCCATTCACCGGTGCGCGGGGGCCCCCCTGGAAGTGCCTGAGTCGGGGGTATGGTCCTGGCCCTGACCGGAGCTTCAAAACGGTGGAAAAAAAATTTGACCCAAAGAGGCGCCCCCCACCGGCCGCTCGCGGGTGCCCGGGTCGGGGGTATGGGCCTGGAACGGACCGGTGCTTCAAAACAGTGAAAAAAAAAAAATTCGAAAAAGAGCGCCCCCACCGGCCGTTCTCCGGTGCGCGGGGTCCCCCCTGGAAGTGCCTGAGTTGAGGGTATGGTCCTGGCCCTGACCGGAGCTTCAAAACAGTGAAAACAATTTTTTGCCCAAAAAGGCGCCCCCTATCGGCCGCTCGCGGGTGCCAGGGGTCGGGGGTAAGGCCCTGGAGCCATCCTGAGACTTCGAAAAAAAAAAAAAAAATGACCTCCAGGGGTCTCACCCACCTTGGGGTACCCGCCCACAGTGCTTCATTCGCGGGTAGCGGCCCAGGGACGACCGCTCGGTTCGTGAGAACCGTGTGCTCGCGCACATCCGTGATAGTCAAGTGAAAGGGGAGATCCCCATGAGCGTGGTCACCAAAGCGTGGCACTGGGCTTCAGGAAGGGCCCTATGGAGGCTCCGTGTAACCTCCATTGACTTGCAAGTCTTTCACAAGTCGGTTTCTAATATCACGCCGGTAGCTGTCTGGTGGACTGGGGGCCGCGACAATGGAAAGTTTGTAAGCTGGAAGCTGGGAGACTGCCTCGGAGGCTGGAAAAGTGACACACACGGGTAACTCCGGTGCCGTTCAACGGATTTCGACGAAAATAGGCTCGTTGGAAAGCCAACGTCGGGGACACGACGACTAACTGTGCGCCCCGTTGCGCACGCGCGCGTGCGCGACATGGGAAGCGAAACAAAACTTCAAACAGAGCTACAGGCTCGTGCGTGCGAAAAAGGCCGAGACACGAAGACGTGCCCGCGTGCGCCTCGCCCCAACTCGAATAACAAAGTCGTCCCGGGCCGGATCCGAGCTACGGGACGGAAACGGGAGCCGAGTCAAAATTTCAAACGGAGCCCGCGTCGCGGAAATGGTCAAAATGAAAAAAATTACTGTTTGAGCACGTGCTCCCTACTCTAACTAAAATAACAAAACAATCCCCGTTGAAATACGTTGAGCACAAAAAAAATTAGAAGCGAGTGAAAATTTCAAACAGAGCTAGAGAAATGGGGATCCTATTTTTGGGGAAAAACAACGTTGTCAGCGCTTCCCCCGCGTCTAACTTGAATAATAAAACTGTCCCCAGCGAAATCCCACGTTCGGGCGAAAAACTGTCAATTTAACACTTCCCCAAAATCCAAAAAGTCAAACATACTTTCACCCAATGCAAACTTGAAATGAATTGGGGATGGTTAAAATGCAACTCCACTTTGCGGGCACTCAGAGCCTCGAGGGTGGGCTCATTGGATAGGTATGGACCGGGGGATGAAGGATGGAGAGAGTGCAGCGGGCGCGCACGCGCACGGGAGACGCTGCGAAGGAAACAAAATTTCAAACGGAGCTACCGAAATGGAAACGCAATTTCCGGGGAGGAAAACCACTCATACCGCTGACCCTTACTGTAACTTGAATAACAAAACAGTCCCCGTTGAAATACGTTGAACGGAACGGAAACGGGAAGCGAGTGAAAATTTCAAACAGAGCTACCGAAATGGAGACACGTTTTTCGGGGAGGAAAAACACTGTCCCCGCTGCCCCAGACTCCCACTTGAATAACAAAACTGTCCCCGTCCAAATCAGACGTTCGGGCGATTTACTGTGAATTTTCAAAACACCACTCCCCAACTTTGAAGAGACTGCTTTCAAAGTTAGGAAAAGGCTCTTTGTGCAGAGGTAACTCCACTTTTCGGGCACCCAGCGCCTCGAGGGTGGGCTTGTTGGATAGGTACGGGCCGCGGGACGACAATAAGCGAAGGTCCGGCGGACGTGCACGCGCGTGCGAGACGCTGCGAGCGGAACAAAATTTCAAATCGACCTGCCGAAAAAAATGTCACTTTTTCGGGAAACAAAAACACTCTCCCCGCTGCCCCAGAGTCCAACTTGAATAACAAAACAGTCCCCGTTGAAATCCCATGTTCGGGCGATTTACTGTGAATTTTACAAACTATCCACATTCAATAAGTCAAACACACTCCCGCTCCCCGGGGGGACCCCCCCTTCCCCGGGGGACCCACCCTCCGGGGGGACCCCCCCTCCGGTACCCGAGCACCGGGGGGCCCTGTACACCCACTATTAAGCCCACCCCCTGTGTTAAAACCCATTAAACGCAACTTTAAGAACTCTGTGCCCCTGGTCATCCTTGTGGAATTTTGTGCCTCTGGTCATCCTCCCATAGACTTCCATTCAAGTTGGACTTAGGTTTTGGCGCGTTGGCTTCTCATGCATCTGGTCATCCTCCCATTGACTCCCATTCAAAAGTCATGCCTCTGGTCATCCTCCCATAGACTGCCATTCAAGTTGGACTTAGTTTTTGGAGCTTTCACTGCTCGTGCCTCTGGTCATCCTCCCATAGACTCCCATTCAAGTTGGACTTAGGTTTTGGCGCGTTGGCTTCTCATGCATCTGGTCATCCTCCCATTGACTCCCATTCAAGTTGGACTTAGTTTTTGGAGCTTTCACTGCTCGTGCCTCTGGTCATCCTCCCATTGACTCCCATTCAAGTTGGACTTAGTTTTTGGAGCTTTCACTGCTCGTGCCTCTGGTCATCCTCCCATAGACTCCCATTCAAGTTGGACTTAGGTTTTGGCACGTTGGCTTCTCATGCATCTGGTCATCCTCCCATTGACTCCCATTCAAGTTGGACTTAGTTTTTGGAGCTTTCACTGCTCGTGCCTCTGGTCATCCTCCCATTGACTCCCATTCAAGTTGGACTTAGTTTTTGGAGCTTTCACTGCTCGTGCCTCTGGTCATCCTCCCATAGACTCCCATTCAAGTTGGACTTAGGTTTTGGCACGTTGGCTTCTCATGCATCTGGTCATCCTCCCATTGACTCCCATTCAAGTTGGACTTAGTTTTTGGAGCTTTCACTGCTCGTGCCTCTGGTCATCCTCCCATAGACTCCCATTCAAGTTGGACTTAGGTTTTGGCGCGTTGGCTTCTCATGCCTCTGGTCTTCCTCCCATTGACTCCCATTCAAGTTGGACTTAGTTTTTGGAGCTTTCACTGCTAGTGCCTCTGGTCCTCCTCCCATTGACTCCCATTCAAGTTTAACTTAGGTTCTAGAGCACTTTAACAACCCCTGGTCTTACATTTAACAGACCTTTTTATCCAGAGCAACTTACAGTAGGTACGGGGACACTCCCCCCAAGGCAAGTAGGACACAACGTGACACAACTTCATGTGCACCAGCCAGGACTTGAACTGGCGACCTTCAGATTACAAGACCCATACGCTACCAACTCAACCACCTGGGTCTTCCGCCCTTTGACTCCCATTCAAGTTGGACTTAGGTTTTGGAGGGTTGGACTTAGGTTTTGGAGGGTGCAGGGGGCATGGAAAAACACTGTTCACCGTCATGGAAAAACACTGTCTAGCCGGACAATTTGCCTTGATAGAGGGCAGCTGGCCCCAATGCTCTCCAGGCATTATGGAAGATTCAAGGAAGAAGGTGGTTAGGATATGCTTGCTATGCTCGGGGAAACCTTATGCCCGACTAGATAGGCATCTTACAAAGGTTCACAAATTGCAAGTTGGCACCCGCGATTACGACAATGCTTACAGAGGACTGACATCCGAGGACGCCGTCGAGGACGATCAGCACCACCAGCCGGGGTGCTCAGATACCACCAACGCTGTACCTACCGGTCCGGAGAGCCACCACAACATGTCCAGTTCCAGCTCCAGTGGCAGCTCCAGCTCGACCGACGATGATACGGACACTGGGGACATTGTGAGCGCTTACCATGCGTACCTTGTGATCCCTCAGGCATCGAGGAAACAGATGGAAAACCTTAAAAGCACCATCAATCGAATTAAAGACTTTATGGTTCAAATTAAGAACTTTGAAGAACCAGGGGCGGTTCAGAGTTGGTTCAGCGCCCTGTCAACCCGAGGTCTGAAGGCGAGCACCCTCAAATCGTACCTCTGTGATGTCTCTGCGTTTGTGAAATGGCTCAAAGAGTATAGGCCGCCCGGCCTTTCCGTTTCGAAAAGAGTCCTCCGCCCTGTGCTCATGAAACTTTCCAAGCTTTCAAGAGATAACCGTGTCAACCTTCGAAGACAACGGTTGACCCTCACTCGTTCTCAGCAGACGGGCTTGCTGACGAGTGCAGAGATATGCGCCATTGGCACCGATTTGGATAGGTGCGTACCCGAACTACTGTTGGCCTTGGAGACGGCCGTGACCCATCGAAGCGCTAACAGGGCTGCAGCTGCTATCATTCTGCATGTAACCATATTCAACGGTGCCAGGCGCGGGGTGTTTTTGGAAATGACCCGCGACAACTTCACCTCCGCTGAGCGCCTGGAAGATATGTTCCTTGTGTCAGTGCCTGAGCACAAGACAGCCCAATATCATGGACCTGCTGTTTTAGCTCTCACGGAGGAAGAGCATGGTTGGCTCTCTCGCTTTGTACAGGCATCAACTAAGCTTCCCGGTTACCCTCGGAACACCGACCAGAGACTGTTCTTTTCGCGCAGCGGCTCGGCCATGGTCGGATTATCCAGGGACGTCCAGAGGTTGATGCATAGCTTGGGTCACCAAAGCGTCACTCTCCATCACTTACGCCATTCCATAAGTACATTGAATTGGACTCACATGTGCGGGTCGGACCGAAATTTGATAGCCAACCATATGTGCCATTCTGCGGTTACCGAAGAGAGGTTTTATGTCCGTATAGGGACACCTCTTGGCCACGTTCAGGCCCGCAAAAACATTACGTCTTTGCTGTATGCTCAAAATGTTTGAATAAAAGAGCCATTTGATTGCAACTTTTTCTCGTGTTTACATGTTTTCTGAGGCCAAGCATACACCTCTCATATCGGCCACTCATCTTCCTTAGAGGGCCGTGCGCCCTAGCCATAACCCGGGGTCATTTGGACGCTCTAAACACCCAGGCATGCGTCACACGTCCACGGCGTCCAACTCATATAATTCACCGGGGCTGGAAGCTTAAAGGGACCAGACACACCGGTGTGGTGCTGGTACCGACATGGCTGCTGGGCTCAGCCGTTTTATGTATCTTTTCCCCCGAAAGTAGATTGGGAAAAGTCAGACGCCACCAGGGTGTGAACCCCGGTCTCCCGTTCCATATTTACGTCTGCCATGGCGGTTATTCACACATCCAAGGCTCAGTTGAGGGTAAGACCCAATCAGGGATCAATTGGAAGTGTTCTTTACCGGGGCTGGAAGCTTAAAGGGACCAGACACACCGGTGTGGTGCTGGTACCGACATGGCTGCTGGGCTCAGCCGTTTTATGTATCTTTTCCCCCGAAAGTAGATTGGGAAAAGTCAGACGCCACCAGGGTGTGAACCCCGGTCTCCCGTTCCATATTTACGTCTGCCATGGCGGTTATTCACACATCCAAGGCTCAGTTGAGGGTAAGACCCAATCAGGGATCAATTGGAAGTGTTCTTCACCGGGGCTGGAAGCTTAAAGGGACCAGACACACCGGTGTGGTGCTGGTACCGACATGGCTGCTGGGCTCAGCCGTTTTATGTATCTTTTCCCCCGAAAGTAGATTGGGAAAAGTCAGACGCCACCAGGGTGTGAACCCCGGTCTCCCGTTCCATATTTACGTCTGCCATGGCGGTCATTCACACATCCACGGCTCAGTTGAGGGTAAGACCCAATCTGGGTCCGGGATAACTTCCCGGTTCTGGATCACGCTCGACCCCTGGTAAACCTTTGATTATGGAAACCGAGGTGGAGTAAGACGCCTTACGTCCCCGACAAAAGCTTGGATCAAGGGGTAACTTTCAATAGATCACAGCGTGTGAGCTGCTCTGCTACGTACGAAACCCTCACCCAGAATCAGGTCGATTGATACGAGTGATTTAGCAACATGTTCCCCGCGAACATGCTGTGCTCATCAGGAGCGGGGCAATCATCATCCGGCCGCACCCCAACCCTGTCACGGATGGCCCTTCGCACTGACCGAAGCCGGTTATTCAGATAGTCAAGTTCGGCGTTCGATTCATCCCGCAACGCCAGTTCTGCTACGGACCTCCACCAGAGTTTCCTCTGACTTTGCCCTGCCCAGGCATAGTTTACCATCTTTCGGGTCATATCGCACGCGCTCACGCTCCACCTCCCCGACGGTGCGGCCGAGACAGGCCGGTGGTGCGCCCAGCCCCGCAGGACCAGGATCCCACCTTAGCCGGCACGCGCCAGCCCTCACTTTCATTGCGCCGCGGGGTTTCCACTGGGTGTCACCCTCTGACTCGCGCGTGCGTTAAACTCAGGTCCGTGTTTCAAGACGGGTCGGATGGGTTGCCGACATCGCCGCTGACCCCACCCGTTTACCTCTCAACGGTTTCACGCCCTCTTGAACTCTCTCTTCAAAGTTAGTTTCATCTCTCCCTTACGGTACTTGTCGACTATCGCTCTGGATGCCCCCCACCACAATAGCATGCACCACAATACCTCGGGGGGCAATCTCAGTTCATCGTTCAACAGAGGGAGAAGAGGGAAACTAGACATTCGGTTTTAGAGGGCGGCCCGCCCGAGGAGCGAGCAACACCCCATACCTTACCCCTCACGACGGTGTACTCGGTCAGGTAGCTTTGCGAGGCGAGTGGCTGCACCCTTGCAGGAATACATGACCCACCGGATGGTTTCGGCCTTGGCTGACGTCAGCCTAGGCGTCCCTCCACCGAACAGACCGAACCCCCACCTCACTCGCTCTCCTGCCGTCCTCCGCAAGTGGCTTGGCCCTAATGTCAGCTCCTCCCACAACCGGCATGTCCAGCCTTCGTCCCATGCTCGCAGAGAGCCGACCAAGCCGGTAGAGTGCCTTCCATTGGTTCCGTACTACCATACTGGACGACCTCCCCGTTGACTAAGCCGCGCCTCATTAAGCAGGCACTGGTGCTCGACCGACCCATCGGAGATTTTTTCCACCACTCCCCCTTAAGTGTTCTGAGCTCCCCCACCACAGCTCCATGCACCACGATACCGGGGGAGTCTCAGTTCAGCGTTCAAAATTTCAGCAAATAACCCCCGACGGATATCACCCAGGCCACCCCAGCATACCCTCCCCCCGCTCCAGCACGCAGCGCACGGAGGTCTGTGCTGTCAGGGAAAAGACGGCCGAGGCAAACCCAGATGACACCGCCAGGAGCCATCACCAAAACACCCAGCCGGAGGCACCACTGCTAGAACTAGCACTGGCCCTCCTGGGTGAACGCTCACCCCTACTGGAAGACACATATCTTGCCATAACGCCCGTACAAGTACTTAGACTTGCATGGCTTAATCTTTGAGACAAGCATATACTGCTGGCAGGATCAACCAGGTAGCCTTTCTTCCAGTGCTCCGCGCGGAGCACCCAACGGGGAGGCCCCCCCGGGACCCCAAGACATACCCTCTCGTCAGCGGACACCCCCGCCACAGCTCCCCGTCCGGAGACGGAGGTCTGCGCAGTCAGAGGCCCGCGGCGGTCGGGACGGTCGAGGGGGACCCAGGAGACGCCGCCAGCAAGGACAGGCTGTTGGGGGGACGACAACCGGTAACCGACAGGGTAGGTTTCGCGAAACATCGTGTCTCTGACGCCGGCGCGTAGCGGGGTGAACAGCGCTCAGGGTGTGAGCCAGGCGTGCCACTCCCCGCACCAGAGCGCCATCATAGGACCCCTAGGACAGACGGTACAACTTGGCCTCGCACCGAACACTTCTCCCGGGAGCTATGGGGCTCGCGACGTGCGGCCCCGCGCTCGGCTGCCCGGGACATGGGACTGACCCCCTTGGAGCTGGAGGAACCGTCCACCCATCAAGGGTGGGGGACCTCCGATCGTGGTTGTCGAGGACACCAATAGGTCAGATGGATGACGATGGTCTGTGTGTACGCGGGCGCGTGGCTCCGACCGGGGCTTCCAAACGGTGAACACAAAACAGGTCCGAAAAAGCGCCCCTCACCGGCCATTCACCGGTGCGCGGGGGCCCCCCTGGAAGTGCCTGAGTCGGGGGTATGGTCCTGGCCCTGACCGGAGCTTCAAAACGGTGGAAAAAAAATTTGACCCAAAGAGGCGCCCCCCACCGGCCGCTCGCGGGTGCCCGGGTCGGGGGTATGGGCCTGGAACGGACCGGTGCTTCAAAACAGTGAAAAAAAAAAAATTCGAAAAAGAGCGCCCCCACCGGCCGTTCTCCGGTGCGCGGGGTCCCCCCTGGAAGTGCCTGAGTTGAGGGTATGGTCCTGGCCCTGACCGGAGCTTCAAAACAGTGAAAACAATTTTTTGCCCAAAAAGGCGCCCCCTATCGGCCGCTCGCGGGTGCCAGGGGTCGGGGGTAAGGCCCTGGAGCCATCCTGAGACTTCGAAAAAAAAAAAAAAAATGACCTCCAGGGGTCTCACCCACCTTGGGGTACCCGCCCACAGTGCTTCATTCGCGGGTAGCGGCCCAGGGACGACCGCTCGGTTCGTGAGAACCGTGTGCTCGCGCACATCCGTGATAGTCAAGTGAAAGGGGAGATCCCCATGAGCGTGGTCACCAAAGCGTGGCACTGGGCTTCAGGAAGGGCCCTATGGAGGCTCCGTGTAACCTCCATTGACTTGCAAGTCTTTCACAAGTCGGTTTCTAATATCACGCCGGTAGCTGTCTGGTGGACTGGGGGCCGCGACAATGGAAAGTTTGTAAGCTGGAAGCTGGGAGACTGCCTCGGAGGCTGGAAAAGTGACACACACGGGTAACTCCGGTGCCGTTCAACGGATTTCGACGAAAATAGGCTCGTTGGAAAGCCAACGTCGGGGACACGACGACTAACTGTGCGCCCCGTTGCGCACGCGCGCGTGCGCGACATGGGAAGCGAAACAAAACTTCAAACAGAGCTACAGGCTCGTGCGTGCGAAAAAGGCCGAGACACGAAGACGTGCCCGCGTGCGCCTCGCCCCAACTCGAATAACAAAGTCGTCCCGGGCCGGATCCGAGCTACGGGACGGAAACGGGAGCCGAGTCAAAATTTCAAACGGAGCCCGCGTCGCGGAAATGGTCAAAATGAAAAAAATTACTGTTTGAGCACGTGCTCCCTACTCTAACTAAAATAACAAAACAATCCCCGTTGAAATACGTTGAGCACAAAAAAAATTAGAAGCGAGTGAAAATTTCAAACAGAGCTAGAGAAATGGGGATCCTATTTTTGGGGAAAAACAACGTTGTCAGCGCTTCCCCCGCGTCTAACTTGAATAATAAAACTGTCCCCAGCGAAATCCCACGTTCGGGCGAAAAACTGTCAATTTAACACTTCCCCAAAATCCAAAAAGTCAAACATACTTTCACCCAATGCAAACTTGAAATGAATTGGGGATGGTTAAAATGCAACTCCACTTTGCGGGCACTCAGAGCCTCGAGGGTGGGCTCATTGGATAGGTATGGACCGGGGGATGAAGGATGGAGAGAGTGCAGCGGGCGCGCACGCGCACGGGAGACGCTGCGAAGGAAACAAAATTTCAAACGGAGCTACCGAAATGGAAACGCAATTTCCGGGGAGGAAAACCACTCATACCGCTGACCCTTACTGTAACTTGAATAACAAAACAGTCCCCGTTGAAATACGTTGAACGGAACGGAAACGGGAAGCGAGTGAAAATTTCAAACAGAGCTACCGAAATGGAGACACGTTTTTCGGGGAGGAAAAACACTGTCCCCGCTGCCCCAGACTCCCACTTGAATAACAAAACTGTCCCCGTCCAAATCAGACGTTCGGGCGATTTACTGTGAATTTTCAAAACACCACTCCCCAACTTTGAAGAGACTGCTTTCAAAGTTAGGAAAAGGCTCTTTGTGCAGAGGTAACTCCACTTTTCGGGCACCCAGCGCCTCGAGGGTGGGCTTGTTGGATAGGTACGGGCCGCGGGACGACAATAAGCGAAGGTCCGGCGGACGTGCACGCGCGTGCGAGACGCTGCGAGCGGAACAAAATTTCAAATCGACCTGCCGAAAAAAATGTCACTTTTTCGGGAAACAAAAACACTCTCCCCGCTGCCCCAGAGTCCAACTTGAATAACAAAACAGTCCCCGTTGAAATCCCATGTTCGGGCGATTTACTGTGAATTTTACAAACTATCCACATTCAATAAGTCAAACACACTCCCGCTCCCCGGGGGGACCCCCCCTTCCCCGGGGGACCCACCCTCCGGGGGGACCCCCCCTCCGGTACCCGAGCACCGGGGGGCCCTGTACACCCACTATTAAGCCCACCCCCTGTGTTAAAACCCATTAAACGCAACTTTAAGAACTCTGTGCCCCTGGTCATCCTTGTGGAATTTTGTGCCTCTGGTCATCCTCCCATAGACTTCCATTCAAGTTGGACTTAGGTTTTGGCGCGTTGGCTTCTCATGCATCTGGTCATCCTCCCATTGACTCCCATTCAAAAGTCATGCCTCTGGTCATCCTCCCATAGACTGCCATTCAAGTTGGACTTAGTTTTTGGAGCTTTCACTGCTCGTGCCTCTGGTCATCCTCCCATAGACTCCCATTCAAGTTGGACTTAGGTTTTGGCGCGTTGGCTTCTCATGCATCTGGTCATCCTCCCATTGACTCCCATTCAAGTTGGACTTAGTTTTTGGAGCTTTCACTGCTCGTGCCTCTGGTCATCCTCCCATTGACTCCCATTCAAGTTGGACTTAGTTTTTGGAGCTTTCACTGCTCGTGCCTCTGGTCATCCTCCCATAGACTCCCATTCAAGTTGGACTTAGGTTTTGGCACGTTGGCTTCTCATGCATCTGGTCATCCTCCCATTGACTCCCATTCAAGTTGGACTTAGTTTTTGGAGCTTTCACTGCTCGTGCCTCTGGTCATCCTCCCATTGACTCCCATTCAAGTTGGACTTAGTTTTTGGAGCTTTCACTGCTCGTGCCTCTGGTCATCCTCCCATAGACTCCCATTCAAGTTGGACTTAGGTTTTGGCACGTTGGCTTCTCATGCATCTGGTCATCCTCCCATTGACTCCCATTCAAGTTGGACTTAGTTTTTGGAGCTTTCACTGCTCGTGCCTCTGGTCATCCTCCCATAGACTCCCATTCAAGTTGGACTTAGGTTTTGGCGCGTTGGCTTCTCATGCCTCTGGTCTTCCTCCCATTGACTCCCATTCAAGTTGGACTTAGTTTTTGGAGCTTTCACTGCTAGTGCCTCTGGTCCTCCTCCCATTGACTCCCATTCAAGTTTAACTTAGGTTCTAGAGCACTTTAACAACCCCTGGTCTTACATTTAACAGACCTTTTTATCCAGAGCAACTTACAGTAGGTACGGGGACACTCCCCCCAAGGCAAGTAGGACACAACGTGACACAACTTCATGTGCACCAGCCAGGACTTGAACTGGCGACCTTCAGATTACAAGACCCATACGCTACCAACTCAACCACCTGGGTCTTCCGCCCTTTGACTCCCATTCAAGTTGGACTTAGGTTTTGGAGGGTTGGACTTAGGTTTTGGAGGGTGCAGGGGGCATGGAAAAACACTGTTCACCGTCATGGAAAAACACTGTCTAGCCGGACAATTTGCCTTGATAGAGGGCAGCTGGCCCCAATGCTCTCCAGGCATTATGGAAGATTCAAGGAAGAAGGTGGTTAGGATATGCTTGCTATGCTCGGGGAAACCTTATGCCCGACTAGATAGGCATCTTACAAAGGTTCACAAATTGCAAGTTGGCACCCGCGATTACGACAATGCTTACAGAGGACTGACATCCGAGGACGCCGTCGAGGACGATCAGCACCACCAGCCGGGGTGCTCAGATACCACCAACGCTGTACCTACCGGTCCGGAGAGCCACCACAACATGTCCAGTTCCAGCTCCAGTGGCAGCTCCAGCTCGACCGACGATGATACGGACACTGGGGACATTGTGAGCGCTTACCATGCGTACCTTGTGATCCCTCAGGCATCGAGGAAACAGATGGAAAACCTTAAAAGCACCATCAATCGAATTAAAGACTTTATGGTTCAAATTAAGAACTTTGAAGAACCAGGGGCGGTTCAGAGTTGGTTCAGCGCCCTGTCAACCCGAGGTCTGAAGGCGAGCACCCTCAAATCGTACCTCTGTGATGTCTCTGCGTTTGTGAAATGGCTCAAAGAGTATAGGCCGCCCGGCCTTTCCGTTTCGAAAAGAGTCCTCCGCCCTGTGCTCATGAAACTTTCCAAGCTTTCAAGAGATAACCGTGTCAACCTTCGAAGACAACGGTTGACCCTCACTCGTTCTCAGCAGACGGGCTTGCTGACGAGTGCAGAGATATGCGCCATTGGCACCGATTTGGATAGGTGCGTACCCGAACTACTGTTGGCCTTGGAGACGGCCGTGACCCATCGAAGCGCTAACAGGGCTGCAGCTGCTATCATTCTGCATGTAACCATATTCAACGGTGCCAGGCGCGGGGTGTTTTTGGAAATGACCCGCGACAACTTCACCTCCGCTGAGCGCCTGGAAGATATGTTCCTTGTGTCAGTGCCTGAGCACAAGACAGCCCAATATCATGGACCTGCTGTTTTAGCTCTCACGGAGGAAGAGCATGGTTGGCTCTCTCGCTTTGTACAGGCATCAACTAAGCTTCCCGGTTACCCTCGGAACACCGACCAGAGACTGTTCTTTTCGCGCAGCGGCTCGGCCATGGTCGGATTATCCAGGGACGTCCAGAGGTTGATGCATAGCTTGGGTCACCAAAGCGTCACTCTCCATCACTTACGCCATTCCATAAGTACATTGAATTGGACTCACATGTGCGGGTCGGACCGAAATTTGATAGCCAACCATATGTGCCATTCTGCGGTTACCGAAGAGAGGTTTTATGTCCGTATAGGGACACCTCTTGGCCACGTTCAGGCCCGCAAAAACATTACGTCTTTGCTGTATGCTCAAAATGTTTGAATAAAAGAGCCATTTGATTGCAACTTTTTCTCGTGTTTACATGTTTTCTGAGGCCAAGCATACACCTCTCATATCGGCCACTCATCTTCCTTAGAGGGCCGTGCGCCCTAGCCATAACCCGGGGTCATTTGGACGCTCTAAACACCCAGGCATGCGTCACACGTCCACGGCGTCCAACTCATATAATTCACCGGGGCTGGAAGCTTAAAGGGACCAGACACACCGGTGTGGTGCTGGTACCGACATGGCTGCTGGGCTCAGCCGTTTTATGTATCTTTTCCCCCGAAAGTAGATTGGGAAAAGTCAGACGCCACCAGGGTGTGAACCCCGGTCTCCCGTTCCATATTTACGTCTGCCATGGCGGTTATTCACACATCCAAGGCTCAGTTGAGGGTAAGACCCAATCAGGGATCAATTGGAAGTGTTCTTTACCGGGGCTGGAAGCTTAAAGGGACCAGACACACCGGTGTGGTGCTGGTACCGACATGGCTGCTGGGCTCAGCCGTTTTATGTATCTTTTCCCCCGAAAGTAGATTGGGAAAAGTCAGACGCCACCAGGGTGTGAACCCCGGTCTCCCGTTCCATATTTACGTCTGCCATGGCGGTTATTCACACATCCAAGGCTCAGTTGAGGGTAAGACCCAATCAGGGATCAATTGGAAGTGTTCTTCACCGGGGCTGGAAGCTTAAAGGGACCAGACACACCGGTGTGGTGCTGGTACCGACATGGCTGCTGGGCTCAGCCGTTTTATGTATCTTTTCCCCCGAAAGTAGATTGGGAAAAGTCAGACGCCACCAGGGTGTGAACCCCGGTCTCCCGTTCCATATTTACGTCTGCCATGGCGGTCATTCACACATCCACGGCTCAGTTGAGGGTAAGACCCAATCTGGGTCCGGGATAACTTCCCGGTTCTGGATCACGCTCGACCCCTGGTAAACCTTTGATTATGGAAACCGAGGTGGAGTAAGACGCCTTACGTCCCCGACAAAAGCTTGGATCAAGGGGTAACTTTCAATAGATCACAGCGTGTGAGCTGCTCTGCTACGTACGAAACCCTCACCCAGAATCAGGTCGATTGATACGAGTGATTTAGCAACATGTTCCCCGCGAACATGCTGTGCTCATCAGGAGCGGGGCAATCATCATCCGGCCGCACCCCAACCCTGTCACGGATGGCCCTTCGCACTGACCGAAGCCGGTTATTCAGATAGTCAAGTTCGGCGTTCGATTCATCCCGCAACGCCAGTTCTGCTACGGACCTCCACCAGAGTTTCCTCTGACTTTGCCCTGCCCAGGCATAGTTTACCATCTTTCGGGTCATATCGCACGCGCTCACGCTCCACCTCCCCGACGGTGCGGCCGAGACAGGCCGGTGGTGCGCCCAGCCCCGCAGGACCAGGATCCCACCTTAGCCGGCACGCGCCAGCCCTCACTTTCATTGCGCCGCGGGGTTTCCACTGGGTGTCACCCTCTGACTCGCGCGTGCGTTAAACTCAGGTCCGTGTTTCAAGACGGGTCGGATGGGTTGCCGACATCGCCGCTGACCCCACCCGTTTACCTCTCAACGGTTTCACGCCCTCTTGAACTCTCTCTTCAAAGTTAGTTTCATCTCTCCCTTACGGTACTTGTCGACTATCGCTCTGGATGCCCCCCACCACAATAGCATGCACCACAATACCTCGGGGGGCAATCTCAGTTCATCGTTCAACAGAGGGAGAAGAGGGAAACTAGACATTCGGTTTTAGAGGGCGGCCCGCCCGAGGAGCGAGCAACACCCCATACCTTACCCCTCACGACGGTGTACTCGGTCAGGTAGCTTTGCGAGGCGAGTGGCTGCACCCTTGCAGGAATACATGACCCACCGGATGGTTTCGGCCTTGGCTGACGTCAGCCTAGGCGTCCCTCCACCGAACAGACCGAACCCCCACCTCACTCGCTCTCCTGCCGTCCTCCGCAAGTGGCTTGGCCCTAATGTCAGCTCCTCCCACAACCGGCATGTCCAGCCTTCGTCCCATGCTCGCAGAGAGCCGACCAAGCCGGTAGAGTGCCTTCCATTGGTTCCGTACTACCATACTGGACGACCTCCCCGTTGACTAAGCCGCGCCTCATTAAGCAGGCACTGGTGCTCGACCGACCCATCGGAGATTTTTTCCACCACTCCCCCTTAAGTGTTCTGAGCTCCCCCACCACAGCTCCATGCACCACGATACCGGGGGAGTCTCAGTTCAGCGTTCAAAATTTCAGCAAATAACCCCCGACGGATATCACCCAGGCCACCCCAGCATACCCTCCCCCCGCTCCAGCACGCAGCGCACGGAGGTCTGTGCTGTCAGGGAAAAGACGGCCGAGGCAAACCCAGATGACACCGCCAGGAGCCATCACCAAAACACCCAGCCGGAGGCACCACTGCTAGAACTAGCACTGGCCCTCCTGGGTGAACGCTCACCCCTACTGGAAGACACATATCTTGCCATAACGCCCGTACAAGTACTTAGACTTGCATGGCTTAATCTTTGAGACAAGCATATACTGCTGGCAGGATCAACCAGGTAGCCTTTCTTCCAGTGCTCCGCGCGGAGCACCCAACGGGGAGGCCCCCCCGGGACCCCAAGACATACCCTCTCGTCAGCGGACACCCCCGCCACAGCTCCCCGTCCGGAGACGGAGGTCTGCGCAGTCAGAGGCCCGCGGCGGTCGGGACGGTCGAGGGGGACCCAGGAGACGCCGCCAGCAAGGACAGGCTGTTGGGGGGACGACAACCGGTAACCGACAGGGTAGGTTTCGCGAAACATCGTGTCTCTGACGCCGGCGCGTAGCGGGGTGAACAGCGCTCAGGGTGTGAGCCAGGCGTGCCACTCCCCGCACCAGAGCGCCATCATAGGACCCCTAGGACAGACGGTACAACTTGGCCTCGCACCGAACACTTCTCCCGGGAGCTATGGGGCTCGCGACGTGCGGCCCCGCGCTCGGCTGCCCGGGACATGGGACTGACCCCCTTGGAGCTGGAGGAACCGTCCACCCATCAAGGGTGGGGGACCTCCGATCGTGGTTGTCGAGGACACCAATAGGTCAGATGGATGACGATGGTCTGTGTGTACGCGGGCGCGTGGCTCCGACCGGGGCTTCCAAACGGTGAACACAAAACAGGTCCGAAAAAGCGCCCCTCACCGGCCATTCACCGGTGCGCGGGGGCCCCCCTGGAAGTGCCTGAGTCGGGGGTATGGTCCTGGCCCTGACCGGAGCTTCAAAACGGTGGAAAAAAAATTTGACCCAAAGAGGCGCCCCCCACCGGCCGCTCGCGGGTGCCCGGGTCGGGGGTATGGGCCTGGAACGGACCGGTGCTTCAAAACAGTGAAAAAAAAAAAATTCGAAAAAGAGCGCCCCCACCGGCCGTTCTCCGGTGCGCGGGGTCCCCCCTGGAAGTGCCTGAGTTGAGGGTATGGTCCTGGCCCTGACCGGAGCTTCAAAACAGTGAAAACAATTTTTTGCCCAAAAAGGCGCCCCCTATCGGCCGCTCGCGGGTGCCAGGGGTCGGGGGTAAGGCCCTGGAGCCATCCTGAGACTTCGAAAAAAAAAAAAAAAAATGACCTCCAGGGGTCTCACCCACCTTGGGGTACCCGCCCACAGTGCTTCATTCGCGGGTAGCGGCCCAGGGACGACCGCTCGGTTCGTGAGAACCGTGTGCTCGCGCACATCCGTGATAGTCAAGTGAAAGGGGAGATCCCCATGAGCGTGGTCACCAAAGCGTGGCACTGGGCTTCAGGAAGGGCCCTATGGAGGCTCCGTGTAACCTCCATTGACTTGCAAGTCTTTCACAAGTCGGTTTCTAATATCACGCCGGTAGCTGTCTGGTGGACTGGGGGCCGCGACAATGGAAAGTTTGTAAGCTGGAAGCTGGGAGACTGCCTCGGAGGCTGGAAAAGTGACACACACGGGTAACTCCGGTGCCGTTCAACGGATTTCGACGAAAATAGGCTCGTTGGAAAGCCAACGTCGGGGACACGACGACTAACTGTGCGCCCCGTTGCGCACGCGCGCGTGCGCGACATGGGAAGCGAAACAAAACTTCAAACAGAGCTACAGGCTCGTGCGTGCGAAAAAGGCCGAGACACGAAGACGTGCCCGCGTGCGCCTCGCCCCAACTCGAATAACAAAGTCGTCCCGGGCCGGATCCGAGCTACGGGACGGAAACGGGAGCCGAGTCAAAATTTCAAACGGAGCCCGCGTCGCGGAAATGGTCAAAATGAAAAAAATTACTGTTTGAGCACGTGCTCCCTACTCTAACTAAAATAACAAAACAATCCCCGTTGAAATACGTTGAGCACAAAAAAAATTAGAAGCGAGTGAAAATTTCAAACAGAGCTAGAGAAATGGGGATCCTATTTTTGGGGAAAAACAACGTTGTCAGCGCTTCCCCCGCGTCTAACTTGAATAATAAAACTGTCCCAGCGAAATCCCACGTTCGGGCGAAAAACTGTCAATTTAACACTTCCCCAAAATCCAAAAAGTCAAACATACTTTCACCCAATGCAAACTTGAAATGAATTGGGGATGGTTAAAATGCAACTCCACTTTGCGGGCACTCAGAGCCTCGAGGGTGGGCTCATTGGATAGGTATGGACCGGGGGATGAAGGATGGAGAGAGTGCAGCGGGCGCGCACGCGCACGGGAGACGCTGCGAAGGAAACAAAATTTCAAACGGAGCTACCGAAATGGAAACGCAATTTCCGGGGAGGAAAACCACTCATACCGCTGACCCTTACTGTAACTTGAATAACAAAACAGTCCCCGTTGAAATACGTTGAACGGAACGGAAACGGGAAGCGAGTGAAAATTTCAAACAGAGCTACCGAAATGGAGACACGTTTTTCGGGGAGGAAAAACACTGTCCCCGCTGCCCCAGACTCCCACTTGAATAACAAAACTGTCCCCGTCCAAATCAGACGTTCGGGCGATTTACTGTGAATTTTCAAAACACCACTCCCCAACTTTGAAGAGACTGCTTTCAAAGTTAGGAAAAGGCTCTTTGTGCAGAGGTAACTCCACTTTTCGGGCACCCAGCGCCTCGAGGGTGGGCTTGTTGGATAGGTACGGGCCGCGGGACGACAATAAGCGAAGGTCCGGCGGACGTGCACGCGCGTGCGAGACGCTGCGAGCGGAACAAAATTTCAAATCGACCTGCCGAAAAAAATGTCACTTTTTCGGGAAACAAAAACACTCTCCCCGCTGCCCCAGAGTCCAACTTGAATAACAAAACAGTCCCCGTTGAAATCCCATGTTCGGGCGATTTACTGTGAATTTTACAAACTATCCACATTCAATAAGTCAAACACACTCCCGCTCCCCGGGGGGACCCCCCCTTCCCCGGGGGACCCACCCTCCGGGGGGACCCCCCCTCCGGTACCCGAGCACCGGGGGGCCCTGTACACCCACTATTAAGCCCACCCCCTGTGTTAAAACCCATTAAACGCAACTTTAAGAACTCTGTGCCCCTGGTCATCCTTGTGGAATTTTGTGCCTCTGGTCATCCTCCCATAGACTTCCATTCAAGTTGGACTTAGGTTTTGGCGCGTTGGCTTCTCATGCATCTGGTCATCCTCCCATTGACTCCCATTCAAAAGTCATGCCTCTGGTCATCCTCCCATAGACTGCCATTCAAGTTGGACTTAGTTTTTGGAGCTTTCACTGCTCGTGCCTCTGGTCATCCTCCCATAGACTCCCATTCAAGTTGGACTTAGGTTTTGGCGCGTTGGCTTCTCATGCATCTGGTCATCCTCCCATTGACTCCCATTCAAGTTGGACTTAGTTTTTGGAGCTTTCACTGCTCGTGCCTCTGGTCATCCTCCCATTGACTCCCATTCAAGTTGGACTTAGTTTTTGGAGCTTTCACTGCTCGTGCCTCTGGTCATCCTCCCATAGACTCCCATTCAAGTTGGACTTAGGTTTTGGCACGTTGGCTTCTCATGCATCTGGTCATCCTCCCATTGACTCCCATTCAAGTTGGACTTAGTTTTTGGAGCTTTCACTGCTCGTGCCTCTGGTCATCCTCCCATTGACTCCCATTCAAGTTGGACTTAGTTTTTGGAGCTTTCACTGCTCGTGCCTCTGGTCATCCTCCCATAGACTCCCATTCAAGTTGGACTTAGGTTTTGGCACGTTGGCTTCTCATGCATCTGGTCATCCTCCCATTGACTCCCATTCAAGTTGGACTTAGTTTTTGGAGCTTTCACTGCTCGTGCCTCTGGTCATCCTCCCATAGACTCCCATTCAAGTTGGACTTAGGTTTTGGCGCGTTGGCTTCTCATGCCTCTGGTCTTCCTCCCATTGACTCCCATTCAAGTTGGACTTAGTTTTTGGAGCTTTCACTGCTAGTGCCTCTGGTCCTCCTCCCATTGACTCCCATTCAAGTTTAACTTAGGTTCTAGAGCACTTTAACAACCCCTGGTCTTACATTTAACAGACCTTTTTATCCAGAGCAACTTACAGTAGGTACGGGGACACTCCCCCCAAGGCAAGTAGGACACAACGTGACACAACTTCATGTGCACCAGCCAGGACTTGAACTGGCGACCTTCAGATTACAAGACCCATACGCTACCAACTCAACCACCTGGGTCTTCCGCCCTTTGACTCCCATTCAAGTTGGACTTAGGTTTTGGAGGGTTGGACTTAGGTTTTGGAGGGTGCAGGGGGCATGGAAAAACACTGTTCACCGTCATGGAAAAACACTGTCTAGCCGGACAATTTGCCTTGATAGAGGGCAGCTGGCCCCAATGCTCTCCAGGCATTATGGAAGATTCAAGGAAGAAGGTGGTTAGGATATGCTTGCTATGCTCGGGGAAACCTTATGCCCGACTAGATAGGCATCTTACAAAGGTTCACAAATTGCAAGTTGGCACCCGCGATTACGACAATGCTTACAGAGGACTGACATCCGAGGACGCCGTCGAGGACGATCAGCACCACCAGCCGGGGTGCTCAGATACCACCAACGCTGTACCTACCGGTCCGGAGAGCCACCACAACATGTCCAGTTCCAGCTCCAGTGGCAGCTCCAGCTCGACCGACGATGATACGGACACTGGGGACATTGTGAGCGCTTACCATGCGTACCTTGTGATCCCTCAGGCATCGAGGAAACAGATGGAAAACCTTAAAAGCACCATCAATCGAATTAAAGACTTTATGGTTCAAATTAAGAACTTTGAAGAACCAGGGGCGGTTCAGAGTTGGTTCAGCGCCCTGTCAACCCGAGGTCTGAAGGCGAGCACCCTCAAATCGTACCTCTGTGATGTCTCTGCGTTTGTGAAATGGCTCAAAGAGTATAGGCCGCCCGGCCTTTCCGTTTCGAAAAGAGTCCTCCGCCCTGTGCTCATGAAACTTTCCAAGCTTTCAAGAGATAACCGTGTCAACCTTCGAAGACAACGGTTGACCCTCACTCGTTCTCAGCAGACGGGCTTGCTGACGAGTGCAGAGATATGCGCCATTGGCACCGATTTGGATAGGTGCGTACCCGAACTACTGTTGGCCTTGGAGACGGCCGTGACCCATCGAAGCGCTAACAGGGCTGCAGCTGCTATCATTCTGCATGTAACCATATTCAACGGTGCCAGGCGCGGGGTGTTTTTGGAAATGACCCGCGACAACTTCACCTCCGCTGAGCGCCTGGAAGATATGTTCCTTGTGTCAGTGCCTGAGCACAAGACAGCCCAATATCATGGACCTGCTGTTTTAGCTCTCACGGAGGAAGAGCATGGTTGGCTCTCTCGCTTTGTACAGGCATCAACTAAGCTTCCCGGTTACCCTCGGAACACCGACCAGAGACTGTTCTTTTCGCGCAGCGGCTCGGCCATGGTCGGATTATCCAGGGACGTCCAGAGGTTGATGCATAGCTTGGGTCACCAAAGCGTCACTCTCCATCACTTACGCCATTCCATAAGTACATTGAATTGGACTCACATGTGCGGGTCGGACCGAAATTTGATAGCCAACCATATGTGCCATTCTGCGGTTACCGAAGAGAGGTTTTATGTCCGTATAGGGACACCTCTTGGCCACGTTCAGGCCCGCAAAAACATTACGTCTTTGCTGTATGCTCAAAATGTTTGAATAAAAGAGCCATTTGATTGCAACTTTTTCTCGTGTTTACATGTTTTCTGAGGCCAAGCATACACCTCTCATATCGGCCACTCATCTTCCTTAGAGGGCCGTGCGCCCTAGCCATAACCCGGGGTCATTTGGACGCTCTAAACACCCAGGCATGCGTCACACGTCCACGGCGTCCAACTCATATAATTCACCGGGGCTGGAAGCTTAAAGGGACCAGACACACCGGTGTGGTGCTGGTACCGACATGGCTGCTGGGCTCAGCCGTTTTATGTATCTTTTCCCCCGAAAGTAGATTGGGAAAAGTCAGACGCCACCAGGGTGTGAACCCCGGTCTCCCGTTCCATATTTACGTCTGCCATGGCGGTTATTCACACATCCAAGGCTCAGTTGAGGGTAAGACCCAATCAGGGATCAATTGGAAGTGTTCTTTACCGGGGCTGGAAGCTTAAAGGGACCAGACACACCGGTGTGGTGCTGGTACCGACATGGCTGCTGGGCTCAGCCGTTTTATGTATCTTTTCCCCCGAAAGTAGATTGGGAAAAGTCAGACGCCACCAGGGTGTGAACCCCGGTCTCCCGTTCCATATTTACGTCTGCCATGGCGGTTATTCACACATCCAAGGCTCAGTTGAGGGTAAGACCCAATCAGGGATCAATTGGAAGTGTTCTTCACCGGGGCTGGAAGCTTAAAGGGACCAGACACACCGGTGTGGTGCTGGTACCGACATGGCTGCTGGGCTCAGCCGTTTTATGTATCTTTTCCCCCGAAAGTAGATTGGGAAAAGTCAGACGCCACCAGGGTGTGAACCCCGGTCTCCCGTTCCATATTTACGTCTGCCATGGCGGTCATTCACACATCCACGGCTCAGTTGAGGGTAAGACCCAATCTGGGTCCGGGATAACTTCCCGGTTCTGGATCACGCTCGACCCCTGGTAAACCTTTGATTATGGAAACCGAGGTGGAGTAAGACGCCTTACGTCCCCGACAAAAGCTTGGATCAAGGGGTAACTTTCAATAGATCACAGCGTGTGAGCTGCTCTGCTACGTACGAAACCCTCACCCAGAATCAGGTCGATTGATACGAGTGATTTAGCAACATGTTCCCCGCGAACATGCTGTGCTCATCAGGAGCGGGGCAATCATCATCCGGCCGCACCCCAACCCTGTCACGGATGGCCCTTCGCACTGACCGAAGCCGGTTATTCAGATAGTCAAGTTCGGCGTTCGATTCATCCCGCAACGCCAGTTCTGCTACGGACCTCCACCAGAGTTTCCTCTGACTTTGCCCTGCCCAGGCATAGTTTACCATCTTTCGGGTCATATCGCACGCGCTCACGCTCCACCTCCCCGACGGTGCGGCCGAGACAGGCCGGTGGTGCGCCCAGCCCCGCAGGACCAGGATCCCACCTTAGCCGGCACGCGCCAGCCCTCACTTTCATTGCGCCGCGGGGTTTCCACTGGGTGTCACCCTCTGACTCGCGCGTGCGTTAAACTCAGGTCCGTGTTTCAAGACGGGTCGGATGGGTTGCCGACATCGCCGCTGACCCCACCCGTTTACCTCTCAACGGTTTCACGCCCTCTTGAACTCTCTCTTCAAAGTTAGTTTCATCTCTCCCTTACGGTACTTGTCGACTATCGCTCTGGATGCCCCCCACCACAATAGCATGCACCACAATACCTCGGGGGGCAATCTCAGTTCATCGTTCAACAGAGGGAGAAGAGGGAAACTAGACATTCGGTTTTAGAGGGCGGCCCGCCCGAGGAGCGAGCAACACCCCATACCTTACCCCTCACGACGGTGTACTCGGTCAGGTAGCTTTGCGAGGCGAGTGGCTGCACCCTTGCAGGAATACATGACCCACCGGATGGTTTCGGCCTTGGCTGACGTCAGCCTAGGCGTCCCTCCACCGAACAGACCGAACCCCCACCTCACTCGCTCTCCTGCCGTCCTCCGCAAGTGGCTTGGCCCTAATGTCAGCTCCTCCCACAACCGGCATGTCCAGCCTTCGTCCCATGCTCGCAGAGAGCCGACCAAGCCGGTAGAGTGCCTTCCATTGGTTCCGTACTACCATACTGGACGACCTCCCCGTTGACTAAGCCGCGCCTCATTAAGCAGGCACTGGTGCTCGACCGACCCATCGGAGATTTTTTCCACCACTCCCCCTTAAGTGTTCTGAGCTCCCCCACCACAGCTCCATGCACCACGATACCGGGGGAGTCTCAGTTCAGCGTTCAAAATTTCAGCAAATAACCCCCGACGGATATCACCCAGGCCACCCCAGCATACCCTCCCCCCGCTCCAGCACGCAGCGCACGGAGGTCTGTGCTGTCAGGGAAAAGACGGCCGAGGCAAACCCAGATGACACCGCCAGGAGCCATCACCAAAACACCCAGCCGGAGGCACCACTGCTAGAACTAGCACTGGCCCTCCTGGGTGAACGCTCACCCCTACTGGAAGACACATATCTTGCCATAACGCCCGTACAAGTACTTAGACTTGCATGGCTTAATCTTTGAGACAAGCATATACTGCTGGCAGGATCAACCAGGTAGCCTTTCTTCCAGTGCTCCGCGCGGAGCACCCAACGGGGAGGCCCCCCCGGGACCCCAAGACATACCCTCTCGTCAGCGGACACCCCCGCCACAGCTCCCCGTCCGGAGACGGAGGTCTGCGCAGTCAGAGGCCCGCGGCGGTCGGGACGGTCGAGGGGGACCCAGGAGACGCCGCCAGCAAGGACAGGCTGTTGGGGGGACGACAACCGGTAACCGACAGGGTAGGTTTCGCGAAACATCGTGTCTCTGACGCCGGCGCGTAGCGGGGTGAACAGCGCTCAGGGTGTGAGCCAGGCGTGCCACTCCCCGCACCAGAGCGCCATCATAGGACCCCTAGGACAGACGGTACAACTTGGCCTCGCACCGAACACTTCTCCCGGGAGCTATGGGGCTCGCGACGTGCGGCCCCGCGCTCGGCTGCCCGGGACATGGGACTGACCCCCTTGGAGCTGGAGGAACCGTCCACCCATCAAGGGTGGGGGACCTCCGATCGTGGTTGTCGAGGACACCAATAGGTCAGATGGATGACGATGGTCTGTGTGTACGCGGGCGCGTGGCTCCGACCGGGGCTTCCAAACGGTGAACACAAAACAGGTCCGAAAAAGCGCCCCTCACCGGCCATTCACCGGTGCGCGGGGGCCCCCCTGGAAGTGCCTGAGTCGGGGGTATGGTCCTGGCCCTGACCGGAGCTTCAAAACGGTGGAAAAAAAATTTGACCCAAAGAGGCGCCCCCCACCGGCCGCTCGCGGGTGCCCGGGTCGGGGGTATGGGCCTGGAACGGACCGGTGCTTCAAAACAGTGAAAAAAAAAAAATTCGAAAAAGAGCGCCCCCACCGGCCGTTCTCCGGTGCGCGGGGTCCCCCCTGGAAGTGCCTGAGTTGAGGGTATGGTCCTGGCCCTGACCGGAGCTTCAAAACAGTGAAAACAATTTTTTGCCCAAAAAGGCGCCCCCTATCGGCCGCTCGCGGGTGCCAGGGGTCGGGGGTAAGGCCCTGGAGCCATCCTGAGACTTCGAAAAAAAAAAAAAAAAATGACCTCCAGGGGTCTCACCCACCTTGGGGTACCCGCCCACAGTGCTTCATTCGCGGGTAGCGGCCCAGGGACGACCGCTCGGTTCGTGAGAACCGTGTGCTCGCGCACATCCGTGATAGTCAAGTGAAAGGGGAGATCCCCATGAGCGTGGTCACCAAAGCGTGGCACTGGGCTTCAGGAAGGGCCCTATGGAGGCTCCGTGTAACCTCCATTGACTTGCAAGTCTTTCACAAGTCGGTTTCTAATATCACGCCGGTAGCTGTCTGGTGGACTGGGGGCCGCGACAATGGAAAGTTTGTAAGCTGGAAGCTGGGAGACTGCCTCGGAGGCTGGAAAAGTGACACACACGGGTAACTCCGGTGCCGTTCAACGGATTTCGACGAAAATAGGCTCGTTGGAAAGCCAACGTCGGGGACACGACGACTAACTGTGCGCCCCGTTGCGCACGCGCGCGTGCGCGACATGGGAAGCGAAACAAAACTTCAAACAGAGCTACAGGCTCGTGCGTGCGAAAAAGGCCGAGACACGAAGACGTGCCCGCGTGCGCCTCGCCCCAACTCGAATAACAAAGTCGTCCCGGGCCGGATCCGAGCTACGGGACGGAAACGGGAGCCGAGTCAAAATTTCAAACGGAGCCCGCGTCGCGGAAATGGTCAAAATGAAAAAAATTACTGTTTGAGCACGTGCTCCCTACTCTAACTAAAATAACAAAACAATCCCCGTTGAAATACGTTGAGCACAAAAAAAATTAGAAGCGAGTGAAAATTTCAAACAGAGCTAGAGAAATGGGGATCCTATTTTTGGGGAAAAACAACGTTGTCAGCGCTTCCCCCGCGTCTAACTTGAATAATAAAACTGTCCCCAGCGAAATCCCACGTTCGGGCGAAAAACTGTCAATTTAACACTTCCCCAAAATCCAAAAAGTCAAACATACTTTCACCCAATGCAAACTTGAAATGAATTGGGGATGGTTAAAATGCAACTCCACTTTGCGGGCACTCAGAGCCTCGAGGGTGGGCTCATTGGATAGGTATGGACCGGGGGATGAAGGATGGAGAGAGTGCAGCGGGCGCGCACGCGCACGGGAGACGCTGCGAAGGAAACAAAATTTCAAACGGAGCTACCGAAATGGAAACGCAATTTCCGGGGAGGAAAACCACTCATACCGCTGACCCTTACTGTAACTTGAATAACAAAACAGTCCCCGTTGAAATACGTTGAACGGAACGGAAACGGGAAGCGAGTGAAAATTTCAAACAGAGCTACCGAAATGGAGACACGTTTTTCGGGGAGGAAAAACACTGTCCCCGCTGCCCCAGACTCCCACTTGAATAACAAAACTGTCCCCGTCCAAATCAGACGTTCGGGCGATTTACTGTGAATTTTCAAAACACCACTCCCCAACTTTGAAGAGACTGCTTTCAAAGTTAGGAAAAGGCTCTTTGTGCAGAGGTAACTCCACTTTTCGGGCACCCAGCGCCTCGAGGGTGGGCTTGTTGGATAGGTACGGGCCGCGGGACGACAATAAGCGAAGGTCCGGCGGACGTGCACGCGCGTGCGAGACGCTGCGAGCGGAACAAAATTTCAAATCGACCTGCCGAAAAAAATGTCACTTTTTCGGGAAACAAAAACACTCTCCCCGCTGCCCCAGAGTCCAACTTGAATAACAAAACAGTCCCCGTTGAAATCCCATGTTCGGGCGATTTACTGTGAATTTTACAAACTATCCACATTCAATAAGTCAAACACACTCCCGCTCCCCGGGGGGACCCCCCCTTCCCCGGGGGACCCACCCTCCGGGGGGACCCCCCCTCCGGTACCCGAGCACCGGGGGGCCCTGTACACCCACTATTAAGCCCACCCCCTGTGTTAAAACCCATTAAACGCAACTTTAAGAACTCTGTGCCCCTGGTCATCCTTGTGGAATTTTGTGCCTCTGGTCATCCTCCCATAGACTTCCATTCAAGTTGGACTTAGGTTTTGGCGCGTTGGCTTCTCATGCATCTGGTCATCCTCCCATTGACTCCCATTCAAAAGTCATGCCTCTGGTCATCCTCCCATAGACTGCCATTCAAGTTGGACTTAGTTTTTGGAGCTTTCACTGCTCGTGCCTCTGGTCATCCTCCCATAGACTCCCATTCAAGTTGGACTTAGGTTTTGGCGCGTTGGCTTCTCATGCATCTGGTCATCCTCCCATTGACTCCCATTCAAGTTGGACTTAGTTTTTGGAGCTTTCACTGCTCGTGCCTCTGGTCATCCTCCCATTGACTCCCATTCAAGTTGGACTTAGTTTTTGGAGCTTTCACTGCTCGTGCCTCTGGTCATCCTCCCATAGACTCCCATTCAAGTTGGACTTAGGTTTTGGCACGTTGGCTTCTCATGCATCTGGTCATCCTCCCATTGACTCCCATTCAAGTTGGACTTAGTTTTTGGAGCTTTCACTGCTCGTGCCTCTGGTCATCCTCCCATTGACTCCCATTCAAGTTGGACTTAGTTTTTGGAGCTTTCACTGCTCGTGCCTCTGGTCATCCTCCCATAGACTCCCATTCAAGTTGGACTTAGGTTTTGGCACGTTGGCTTCTCATGCATCTGGTCATCCTCCCATTGACTCCCATTCAAGTTGGACTTAGTTTTTGGAGCTTTCACTGCTCGTGCCTCTGGTCATCCTCCCATAGACTCCCATTCAAGTTGGACTTAGGTTTTGGCGCGTTGGCTTCTCATGCCTCTGGTCTTCCTCCCATTGACTCCCATTCAAGTTGGACTTAGTTTTTGGAGCTTTCACTGCTAGTGCCTCTGGTCCTCCTCCCATTGACTCCCATTCAAGTTTAACTTAGGTTCTAGAGCACTTTAACAACCCCTGGTCTTACATTTAACAGACCTTTTTATCCAGAGCAACTTACAGTAGGTACGGGGACACTCCCCCCAAGGCAAGTAGGACACAACGTGACACAACTTCATGTGCACCAGCCAGGACTTGAACTGGCGACCTTCAGATTACAAGACCCATACGCTACCAACTCAACCACCTGGGTCTTCCGCCCTTTGACTCCCATTCAAGTTGGACTTAGGTTTTGGAGGGTTGGACTTAGGTTTTGGAGGGTGCAGGGGGCATGGAAAAACACTGTTCACCGTCATGGAAAAACACTGTCTAGCCGGACAATTTGCCTTGATAGAGGGCAGCTGGCCCCAATGCTCTCCAGGCATTATGGAAGATTCAAGGAAGAAGGTGGTTAGGATATGCTTGCTATGCTCGGGGAAACCTTATGCCCGACTAGATAGGCATCTTACAAAGGTTCACAAATTGCAAGTTGGCACCCGCGATTACGACAATGCTTACAGAGGACTGACATCCGAGGACGCCGTCGAGGACGATCAGCACCACCAGCCGGGGTGCTCAGATACCACCAACGCTGTACCTACCGGTCCGGAGAGCCACCACAACATGTCCAGTTCCAGCTCCAGTGGCAGCTCCAGCTCGACCGACGATGATACGGACACTGGGGACATTGTGAGCGCTTACCATGCGTACCTTGTGATCCCTCAGGCATCGAGGAAACAGATGGAAAACCTTAAAAGCACCATCAATCGAATTAAAGACTTTATGGTTCAAATTAAGAACTTTGAAGAACCAGGGGCGGTTCAGAGTTGGTTCAGCGCCCTGTCAACCCGAGGTCTGAAGGCGAGCACCCTCAAATCGTACCTCTGTGATGTCTCTGCGTTTGTGAAATGGCTCAAAGAGTATAGGCCGCCCGGCCTTTCCGTTTCGAAAAGAGTCCTCCGCCCTGTGCTCATGAAACTTTCCAAGCTTTCAAGAGATAACCGTGTCAACCTTCGAAGACAACGGTTGACCCTCACTCGTTCTCAGCAGACGGGCTTGCTGACGAGTGCAGAGATATGCGCCATTGGCACCGATTTGGATAGGTGCGTACCCGAACTACTGTTGGCCTTGGAGACGGCCGTGACCCATCGAAGCGCTAACAGGGCTGCAGCTGCTATCATTCTGCATGTAACCATATTCAACGGTGCCAGGCGCGGGGTGTTTTTGGAAATGACCCGCGACAACTTCACCTCCGCTGAGCGCCTGGAAGATATGTTCCTTGTGTCAGTGCCTGAGCACAAGACAGCCCAATATCATGGACCTGCTGTTTTAGCTCTCACGGAGGAAGAGCATGGTTGGCTCTCTCGCTTTGTACAGGCATCAACTAAGCTTCCCGGTTACCCTCGGAACACCGACCAGAGACTGTTCTTTTCGCGCAGCGGCTCGGCCATGGTCGGATTATCCAGGGACGTCCAGAGGTTGATGCATAGCTTGGGTCACCAAAGCGTCACTCTCCATCACTTACGCCATTCCATAAGTACATTGAATTGGACTCACATGTGCGGGTCGGACCGAAATTTGATAGCCAACCATATGTGCCATTCTGCGGTTACCGAAGAGAGGTTTTATGTCCGTATAGGGACACCTCTTGGCCACGTTCAGGCCCGCAAAAACATTACGTCTTTGCTGTATGCTCAAAATGTTTGAATAAAAGAGCCATTTGATTGCAACTTTTTCTCGTGTTTACATGTTTTCTGAGGCCAAGCATACACCTCTCATATCGGCCACTCATCTTCCTTAGAGGGCCGTGCGCCCTAGCCATAACCCGGGGTCATTTGGACGCTCTAAACACCCAGGCATGCGTCACACGTCCACGGCGTCCAACTCATATAATTCACCGGGGCTGGAAGCTTAAAGGGACCAGACACACCGGTGTGGTGCTGGTACCGACATGGCTGCTGGGCTCAGCCGTTTTATGTATCTTTTCCCCCGAAAGTAGATTGGGAAAAGTCAGACGCCACCAGGGTGTGAACCCCGGTCTCCCGTTCCATATTTACGTCTGCCATGGCGGTTATTCACACATCCAAGGCTCAGTTGAGGGTAAGACCCAATCAGGGATCAATTGGAAGTGTTCTTTACCGGGGCTGGAAGCTTAAAGGGACCAGACACACCGGTGTGGTGCTGGTACCGACATGGCTGCTGGGCTCAGCCGTTTTATGTATCTTTTCCCCCGAAAGTAGATTGGGAAAAGTCAGACGCCACCAGGGTGTGAACCCCGGTCTCCCGTTCCATATTTACGTCTGCCATGGCGGTTATTCACACATCCAAGGCTCAGTTGAGGGTAAGACCCAATCAGGGATCAATTGGAAGTGTTCTTCACCGGGGCTGGAAGCTTAAAGGGACCAGACACACCGGTGTGGTGCTGGTACCGACATGGCTGCTGGGCTCAGCCGTTTTATGTATCTTTTCCCCCGAAAGTAGATTGGGAAAAGTCAGACGCCACCAGGGTGTGAACCCCGGTCTCCCGTTCCATATTTACGTCTGCCATGGCGGTCATTCACACATCCACGGCTCAGTTGAGGGTAAGACCCAATCTGGGTCCGGGATAACTTCCCGGTTCTGGATCACGCTCGACCCCTGGTAAACCTTTGATTATGGAAACCGAGGTGGAGTAAGACGCCTTACGTCCCCGACAAAAGCTTGGATCAAGGGGTAACTTTCAATAGATCACAGCGTGTGAGCTGCTCTGCTACGTACGAAACCCTCACCCAGAATCAGGTCGATTGATACGAGTGATTTAGCAACATGTTCCCCGCGAACATGCTGTGCTCATCAGGAGCGGGGCAATCATCATCCGGCCGCACCCCAACCCTGTCACGGATGGCCCTTCGCACTGACCGAAGCCGGTTATTCAGATAGTCAAGTTCGGCGTTCGATTCATCCCGCAACGCCAGTTCTGCTACGGACCTCCACCAGAGTTTCCTCTGACTTTGCCCTGCCCAGGCATAGTTTACCATCTTTCGGGTCATATCGCACGCGCTCACGCTCCACCTCCCCGACGGTGCGGCCGAGACAGGCCGGTGGTGCGCCCAGCCCCGCAGGACCAGGATCCCACCTTAGCCGGCACGCGCCAGCCCTCACTTTCATTGCGCCGCGGGGTTTCCACTGGGTGTCACCCTCTGACTCGCGCGTGCGTTAAACTCAGGTCCGTGTTTCAAGACGGGTCGGATGGGTTGCCGACATCGCCGCTGACCCCACCCGTTTACCTCTCAACGGTTTCACGCCCTCTTGAACTCTCTCTTCAAAGTTAGTTTCATCTCTCCCTTACGGTACTTGTCGACTATCGCTCTGGATGCCCCCCACCACAATAGCATGCACCACAATACCTCGGGGGGCAATCTCAGTTCATCGTTCAACAGAGGGAGAAGAGGGAAACTAGACATTCGGTTTTAGAGGGCGGCCCGCCCGAGGAGCGAGCAACACCCCATACCTTACCCCTCACGACGGTGTACTCGGTCAGGTAGCTTTGCGAGGCGAGTGGCTGCACCCTTGCAGGAATACATGACCCACCGGATGGTTTCGGCCTTGGCTGACGTCAGCCTAGGCGTCCCTCCACCGAACAGACCGAACCCCCACCTCACTCGCTCTCCTGCCGTCCTCCGCAAGTGGCTTGGCCCTAATGTCAGCTCCTCCCACAACCGGCATGTCCAGCCTTCGTCCCATGCTCGCAGAGAGCCGACCAAGCCGGTAGAGTGCCTTCCATTGGTTCCGTACTACCATACTGGACGACCTCCCCGTTGACTAAGCCGCGCCTCATTAAGCAGGCACTGGTGCTCGACCGACCCATCGGAGATTTTTTCCACCACTCCCCCTTAAGTGTTCTGAGCTCCCCCACCACAGCTCCATGCACCACGATACCGGGGGAGTCTCAGTTCAGCGTTCAAAATTTCAGCAAATAACCCCCGACGGATATCACCCAGGCCACCCCAGCATACCCTCCCCCCGCTCCAGCACGCAGCGCACGGAGGTCTGTGCTGTCAGGGAAAAGACGGCCGAGGCAAACCCAGATGACACCGCCAGGAGCCATCACCAAAACACCCAGCCGGAGGCACCACTGCTAGAACTAGCACTGGCCCTCCTGGGTGAACGCTCACCCCTACTGGAAGACACATATCTTGCCATAACGCCCGTACAAGTACTTAGACTTGCATGGCTTAATCTTTGAGACAAGCATATACTGCTGGCAGGATCAACCAGGTAGCCTTTCTTCCAGTGCTCCGCGCGGAGCACCCAACGGGGAGGCCCCCCCGGGACCCCAAGACATACCCTCTCGTCAGCGGACACCCCCGCCACAGCTCCCCGTCCGGAGACGGAGGTCTGCGCAGTCAGAGGCCCGCGGCGGTCGGGACGGTCGAGGGGGACCCAGGAGACGCCGCCAGCAAGGACAGGCTGTTGGGGGGACGACAACCGGTAACCGACAGGGTAGGTTTCGCGAAACATCGTGTCTCTGACGCCGGCGCGTAGCGGGGTGAACAGCGCTCAGGGTGTGAGCCAGGCGTGCCACTCCCCGCACCAGAGCGCCATCATAGGACCCCTAGGACAGACGGTACAACTTGGCCTCGCACCGAACACTTCTCCCGGGAGCTATGGGGCTCGCGACGTGCGGCCCCGCGCTCGGCTGCCCGGGACATGGGACTGACCCCCTTGGAGCTGGAGGAACCGTCCACCCATCAAGGGTGGGGGACCTCCGATCGTGGTTGTCGAGGACACCAATAGGTCAGATGGATGACGATGGTCTGTGTGTACGCGGGCGCGTGGCTCCGACCGGGGCTTCCAAACGGTGAACACAAAACAGGTCCGAAAAAGCGCCCCTCACCGGCCATTCACCGGTGCGCGGGGGCCCCCCTGGAAGTGCCTGAGTCGGGGGTATGGTCCTGGCCCTGACCGGAGCTTCAAAACGGTGGAAAAAAAATTTGACCCAAAGAGGCGCCCCCCACCGGCCGCTCGCGGGTGCCCGGGTCGGGGGTATGGGCCTGGAACGGACCGGTGCTTCAAAACAGTGAAAAAAAAAAAATTCGAAAAAGAGCGCCCCCACCGGCCGTTCTCCGGTGCGCGGGGTCCCCCCTGGAAGTGCCTGAGTTGAGGGTATGGTCCTGGCCCTGACCGGAGCTTCAAAACAGTGAAAACAATTTTTTGCCCAAAAAGGCGCCCCCTATCGGCCGCTCGCGGGTGCCAGGGGTCGGGGGTAAGGCCCTGGAGCCATCCTGAGACTTCGAAAAAAAAAAAAAAAATGACCTCCAGGGGTCTCACCCACCTTGGGGTACCCGCCCACAGTGCTTCATTCGCGGGTAGCGGCCCAGGGACGACCGCTCGGTTCGTGAGAACCGTGTGCTCGCGCACATCCGTGATAGTCAAGTGAAAGGGGAGATCCCCATGAGCGTGGTCACCAAAGCGTGGCACTGGGCTTCAGGAAGGGCCCTATGGAGGCTCCGTGTAACCTCCATTGACTTGCAAGTCTTTCACAAGTCGGTTTCTAATATCACGCCGGTAGCTGTCTGGTGGACTGGGGGCCGCGACAATGGAAAGTTTGTAAGCTGGAAGCTGGGAGACTGCCTCGGAGGCTGGAAAAGTGACACACACGGGTAACTCCGGTGCCGTTCAACGGATTTCGACGAAAATAGGCTCGTTGGAAAGCCAACGTCGGGGACACGACGACTAACTGTGCGCCCCGTTGCGCACGCGCGCGTGCGCGACATGGGAAGCGAAACAAAACTTCAAACAGAGCTACAGGCTCGTGCGTGCGAAAAAGGCCGAGACACGAAGACGTGCCCGCGTGCGCCTCGCCCCAACTCGAATAACAAAGTCGTCCCGGGCCGGATCCGAGCTACGGGACGGAAACGGGAGCCGAGTCAAAATTTCAAACGGAGCCCGCGTCGCGGAAATGGTCAAAATGAAAAAAATTACTGTTTGAGCACGTGCTCCCTACTCTAACTAAAATAACAAAACAATCCCCGTTGAAATACGTTGAGCACAAAAAAAATTAGAAGCGAGTGAAAATTTCAAACAGAGCTAGAGAAATGGGGATCCTATTTTTGGGGAAAAACAACGTTGTCAGCGCTTCCCCCGCGTCTAACTTGAATAATAAAACTGTCCCCAGCGAAATCCCACGTTCGGGCGAAAAACTGTCAATTTAACACTTCCCCAAAATCCAAAAAGTCAAACATACTTTCACCCAATGCAAACTTGAAATGAATTGGGGATGGTTAAAATGCAACTCCACTTTGCGGGCACTCAGAGCCTCGAGGGTGGGCTCATTGGATAGGTATGGACCGGGGGATGAAGGATGGAGAGAGTGCAGCGGGCGCGCACGCGCACGGGAGACGCTGCGAAGGAAACAAAATTTCAAACGGAGCTACCGAAATGGAAACGCAATTTCCGGGGAGGAAAACCACTCATACCGCTGACCCTTACTGTAACTTGAATAACAAAACAGTCCCCGTTGAAATACGTTGAACGGAACGGAAACGGGAAGCGAGTGAAAATTTCAAACAGAGCTACCGAAATGGAGACACGTTTTTCGGGGAGGAAAAACACTGTCCCCGCTGCCCCAGACTCCCACTTGAATAACAAAACTGTCCCCGTCCAAATCAGACGTTCGGGCGATTTACTGTGAATTTTCAAAACACCACTCCCCAACTTTGAAGAGACTGCTTTCAAAGTTAGGAAAAGGCTCTTTGTGCAGAGGTAACTCCACTTTTCGGGCACCCAGCGCCTCGAGGGTGGGCTTGTTGGATAGGTACGGGCCGCGGGACGACAATAAGCGAAGGTCCGGCGGACGTGCACGCGCGTGCGAGACGCTGCGAGCGGAACAAAATTTCAAATCGACCTGCCGAAAAAAATGTCACTTTTTCGGGAAACAAAAACACTCTCCCCGCTGCCCCAGAGTCCAACTTGAATAACAAAACAGTCCCCGTTGAAATCCCATGTTCGGGCGATTTACTGTGAATTTTACAAACTATCCACATTCAATAAGTCAAACACACTCCCGCTCCCCGGGGGGACCCCCCCTTCCCCGGGGGACCCACCCTCCGGGGGGACCCCCCCTCCGGTACCCGAGCACCGGGGGGCCCTGTACACCCACTATTAAGCCCACCCCCTGTGTTAAAACCCATTAAACGCAACTTTAAGAACTCTGTGCCCCTGGTCATCCTTGTGGAATTTTGTGCCTCTGGTCATCCTCCCATAGACTTCCATTCAAGTTGGACTTAGGTTTTGGCGCGTTGGCTTCTCATGCATCTGGTCATCCTCCCATTGACTCCCATTCAAAAGTCATGCCTCTGGTCATCCTCCCATAGACTGCCATTCAAGTTGGACTTAGTTTTTGGAGCTTTCACTGCTCGTGCCTCTGGTCATCCTCCCATAGACTCCCATTCAAGTTGGACTTAGGTTTTGGCGCGTTGGCTTCTCATGCATCTGGTCATCCTCCCATTGACTCCCATTCAAGTTGGACTTAGTTTTTGGAGCTTTCACTGCTCGTGCCTCTGGTCATCCTCCCATTGACTCCCATTCAAGTTGGACTTAGTTTTTGGAGCTTTCACTGCTCGTGCCTCTGGTCATCCTCCCATAGACTCCCATTCAAGTTGGACTTAGGTTTTGGCACGTTGGCTTCTCATGCATCTGGTCATCCTCCCATTGACTCCCATTCAAGTTGGACTTAGTTTTTGGAGCTTTCACTGCTCGTGCCTCTGGTCATCCTCCCATTGACTCCCATTCAAGTTGGACTTAGTTTTTGGAGCTTTCACTGCTCGTGCCTCTGGTCATCCTCCCATAGACTCCCATTCAAGTTGGACTTAGGTTTTGGCACGTTGGCTTCTCATGCATCTGGTCATCCTCCCATTGACTCCCATTCAAGTTGGACTTAGTTTTTGGAGCTTTCACTGCTCGTGCCTCTGGTCATCCTCCCATAGACTCCCATTCAAGTTGGACTTAGGTTTTGGCGCGTTGGCTTCTCATGCCTCTGGTCTTCCTCCCATTGACTCCCATTCAAGTTGGACTTAGTTTTTGGAGCTTTCACTGCTAGTGCCTCTGGTCCTCCTCCCATTGACTCCCATTCAAGTTTAACTTAGGTTCTAGAGCACTTTAACAACCCCTGGTCTTACATTTAACAGACCTTTTTATCCAGAGCAACTTACAGTAGGTACGGGGACACTCCCCCCAAGGCAAGTAGGACACAACGTGACACAACTTCATGTGCACCAGCCAGGACTTGAACTGGCGACCTTCAGATTACAAGACCCATACGCTACCAACTCAACCACCTGGGTCTTCCGCCCTTTGACTCCCATTCAAGTTGGACTTAGGTTTTGGAGGGTTGGACTTAGGTTTTGGAGGGTGCAGGGGGCATGGAAAAACACTGTTCACCGTCATGGAAAAACACTGTCTAGCCGGACAATTTGCCTTGATAGAGGGCAGCTGGCCCCAATGCTCTCCAGGCATTATGGAAGATTCAAGGAAGAAGGTGGTTAGGATATGCTTGCTATGCTCGGGGAAACCTTATGCCCGACTAGATAGGCATCTTACAAAGGTTCACAAATTGCAAGTTGGCACCCGCGATTACGACAATGCTTACAGAGGACTGACATCCGAGGACGCCGTCGAGGACGATCAGCACCACCAGCCGGGGTGCTCAGATACCACCAACGCTGTACCTACCGGTCCGGAGAGCCACCACAACATGTCCAGTTCCAGCTCCAGTGGCAGCTCCAGCTCGACCGACGATGATACGGACACTGGGGACATTGTGAGCGCTTACCATGCGTACCTTGTGATCCCTCAGGCATCGAGGAAACAGATGGAAAACCTTAAAAGCACCATCAATCGAATTAAAGACTTTATGGTTCAAATTAAGAACTTTGAAGAACCAGGGGCGGTTCAGAGTTGGTTCAGCGCCCTGTCAACCCGAGGTCTGAAGGCGAGCACCCTCAAATCGTACCTCTGTGATGTCTCTGCGTTTGTGAAATGGCTCAAAGAGTATAGGCCGCCCGGCCTTTCCGTTTCGAAAAGAGTCCTCCGCCCTGTGCTCATGAAACTTTCCAAGCTTTCAAGAGATAACCGTGTCAACCTTCGAAGACAACGGTTGACCCTCACTCGTTCTCAGCAGACGGGCTTGCTGACGAGTGCAGAGATATGCGCCATTGGCACCGATTTGGATAGGTGCGTACCCGAACTACTGTTGGCCTTGGAGACGGCCGTGACCCATCGAAGCGCTAACAGGGCTGCAGCTGCTATCATTCTGCATGTAACCATATTCAACGGTGCCAGGCGCGGGGTGTTTTTGGAAATGACCCGCGACAACTTCACCTCCGCTGAGCGCCTGGAAGATATGTTCCTTGTGTCAGTGCCTGAGCACAAGACAGCCCAATATCATGGACCTGCTGTTTTAGCTCTCACGGAGGAAGAGCATGGTTGGCTCTCTCGCTTTGTACAGGCATCAACTAAGCTTCCCGGTTACCCTCGGAACACCGACCAGAGACTGTTCTTTTCGCGCAGCGGCTCGGCCATGGTCGGATTATCCAGGGACGTCCAGAGGTTGATGCATAGCTTGGGTCACCAAAGCGTCACTCTCCATCACTTACGCCATTCCATAAGTACATTGAATTGGACTCACATGTGCGGGTCGGACCGAAATTTGATAGCCAACCATATGTGCCATTCTGCGGTTACCGAAGAGAGGTTTTATGTCCGTATAGGGACACCTCTTGGCCACGTTCAGGCCCGCAAAAACATTACGTCTTTGCTGTATGCTCAAAATGTTTGAATAAAAGAGCCATTTGATTGCAACTTTTTCTCGTGTTTACATGTTTTCTGAGGCCAAGCATACACCTCTCATATCGGCCACTCATCTTCCTTAGAGGGCCGTGCGCCCTAGCCATAACCCGGGGTCATTTGGACGCTCTAAACACCCAGGCATGCGTCACACGTCCACGGCGTCCAACTCATATAATTCACCGGGGCTGGAAGCTTAAAGGGACCAGACACACCGGTGTGGTGCTGGTACCGACATGGCTGCTGGGCTCAGCCGTTTTATGTATCTTTTCCCCCGAAAGTAGATTGGGAAAAGTCAGACGCCACCAGGGTGTGAACCCCGGTCTCCCGTTCCATATTTACGTCTGCCATGGCGGTTATTCACACATCCAAGGCTCAGTTGAGGGTAAGACCCAATCAGGGATCAATTGGAAGTGTTCTTTACCGGGGCTGGAAGCTTAAAGGGACCAGACACACCGGTGTGGTGCTGGTACCGACATGGCTGCTGGGCTCAGCCGTTTTATGTATCTTTTCCCCCGAAAGTAGATTGGGAAAAGTCAGACGCCACCAGGGTGTGAACCCCGGTCTCCCGTTCCATATTTACGTCTGCCATGGCGGTTATTCACACATCCAAGGCTCAGTTGAGGGTAAGACCCAATCAGGGATCAATTGGAAGTGTTCTTCACCGGGGCTGGAAGCTTAAAGGGACCAGACACACCGGTGTGGTGCTGGTACCGACATGGCTGCTGGGCTCAGCCGTTTTATGTATCTTTTCCCCCGAAAGTAGATTGGGAAAAGTCAGACGCCACCAGGGTGTGAACCCCGGTCTCCCGTTCCATATTTACGTCTGCCATGGCGGTCATTCACACATCCACGGCTCAGTTGAGGGTAAGACCCAATCTGGGTCCGGGATAACTTCCCGGTTCTGGATCACGCTCGACCCCTGGTAAACCTTTGATTATGGAAACCGAGGTGGAGTAAGACGCCTTACGTCCCCGACAAAAGCTTGGATCAAGGGGTAACTTTCAATAGATCACAGCGTGTGAGCTGCTCTGCTACGTACGAAACCCTCACCCAGAATCAGGTCGATTGATACGAGTGATTTAGCAACATGTTCCCCGCGAACATGCTGTGCTCATCAGGAGCGGGGCAATCATCATCCGGCCGCACCCCAACCCTGTCACGGATGGCCCTTCGCACTGACCGAAGCCGGTTATTCAGATAGTCAAGTTCGGCGTTCGATTCATCCCGCAACGCCAGTTCTGCTACGGACCTCCACCAGAGTTTCCTCTGACTTTGCCCTGCCCAGGCATAGTTTACCATCTTTCGGGTCATATCGCACGCGCTCACGCTCCACCTCCCCGACGGTGCGGCCGAGACAGGCCGGTGGTGCGCCCAGCCCCGCAGGACCAGGATCCCACCTTAGCCGGCACGCGCCAGCCCTCACTTTCATTGCGCCGCGGGGTTTCCACTGGGTGTCACCCTCTGACTCGCGCGTGCGTTAAACTCAGGTCCGTGTTTCAAGACGGGTCGGATGGGTTGCCGACATCGCCGCTGACCCCACCCGTTTACCTCTCAACGGTTTCACGCCCTCTTGAACTCTCTCTTCAAAGTTAGTTTCATCTCTCCCTTACGGTACTTGTCGACTATCGCTCTGGATGCCCCCCACCACAATAGCATGCACCACAATACCTCGGGGGGCAATCTCAGTTCATCGTTCAACAGAGGGAGAAGAGGGAAACTAGACATTCGGTTTTAGAGGGCGGCCCGCCCGAGGAGCGAGCAACACCCCATACCTTACCCCTCACGACGGTGTACTCGGTCAGGTAGCTTTGCGAGGCGAGTGGCTGCACCCTTGCAGGAATACATGACCCACCGGATGGTTTCGGCCTTGGCTGACGTCAGCCTAGGCGTCCCTCCACCGAACAGACCGAACCCCCACCTCACTCGCTCTCCTGCCGTCCTCCGCAAGTGGCTTGGCCCTAATGTCAGCTCCTCCCACAACCGGCATGTCCAGCCTTCGTCCCATGCTCGCAGAGAGCCGACCAAGCCGGTAGAGTGCCTTCCATTGGTTCCGTACTACCATACTGGACGACCTCCCCGTTGACTAAGCCGCGCCTCATTAAGCAGGCACTGGTGCTCGACCGACCCATCGGAGATTTTTTCCACCACTCCCCCTTAAGTGTTCTGAGCTCCCCCACCACAGCTCCATGCACCACGATACCGGGGGAGTCTCAGTTCAGCGTTCAAAATTTCAGCAAATAACCCCCGACGGATATCACCCAGGCCACCCCAGCATACCCTCCCCCCGCTCCAGCACGCAGCGCACGGAGGTCTGTGCTGTCAGGGAAAAGACGGCCGAGGCAAACCCAGATGACACCGCCAGGAGCCATCACCAAAACACCCAGCCGGAGGCACCACTGCTAGAACTAGCACTGGCCCTCCTGGGTGAACGCTCACCCCTACTGGAAGACACATATCTTGCCATAACGCCCGTACAAGTACTTAGACTTGCATGGCTTAATCTTTGAGACAAGCATATACTGCTGGCAGGATCAACCAGGTAGCCTTTCTTCCAGTGCTCCGCGCGGAGCACCCAACGGGGAGGCCCCCCCGGGACCCCAAGACATACCCTCTCGTCAGCGGACACCCCCGCCACAGCTCCCCGTCCGGAGACGGAGGTCTGCGCAGTCAGAGGCCCGCGGCGGTCGGGACGGTCGAGGGGGACCCAGGAGACGCCGCCAGCAAGGACAGGCTGTTGGGGGGACGACAACCGGTAACCGACAGGGTAGGTTTCGCGAAACATCGTGTCTCTGACGCCGGCGCGTAGCGGGGTGAACAGCGCTCAGGGTGTGAGCCAGGCGTGCCACTCCCCGCACCAGAGCGCCATCATAGGACCCCTAGGACAGACGGTACAACTTGGCCTCGCACCGAACACTTCTCCCGGGAGCTATGGGGCTCGCGACGTGCGGCCCCGCGCTCGGCTGCCCGGGACATGGGACTGACCCCCTTGGAGCTGGAGGAACCGTCCACCCATCAAGGGTGGGGGACCTCCGATCGTGGTTGTCGAGGACACCAATAGGTCAGATGGATGACGATGGTCTGTGTGTACGCGGGCGCGTGGCTCCGACCGGGGCTTCCAAACGGTGAACACAAAACAGGTCCGAAAAAGCGCCCCTCACCGGCCATTCACCGGTGCGCGGGGGCCCCCCTGGAAGTGCCTGAGTCGGGGGTATGGTCCTGGCCCTGACCGGAGCTTCAAAACGGTGGAAAAAAAATTTGACCCAAAGAGGCGCCCCCCACCGGCCGCTCGCGGGTGCCCGGGTCGGGGGTATGGGCCTGGAACGGACCGGTGCTTCAAAACAGTGAAAAAAAAAAAATTCGAAAAAGAGCGCCCCCACCGGCCGTTCTCCGGTGCGCGGGGTCCCCCCTGGAAGTGCCTGAGTTGAGGGTATGGTCCTGGCCCTGACCGGAGCTTCAAAACAGTGAAAACAATTTTTTGCCCAAAAAGGCGCCCCCTATCGGCCGCTCGCGGGTGCCAGGGGTCGGGGGTAAGGCCCTGGAGCCATCCTGAGACTTCGAAAAAAAAAAAAAAAATGACCTCCAGGGGTCTCACCCACCTTGGGGTACCCGCCCACAGTGCTTCATTCGCGGGTAGCGGCCCAGGGACGACCGCTCGGTTCGTGAGAACCGTGTGCTCGCGCACATCCGTGATAGTCAAGTGAAAGGGGAGATCCCCATGAGCGTGGTCACCAAAGCGTGGCACTGGGCTTCAGGAAGGGCCCTATGGAGGCTCCGTGTAACCTCCATTGACTTGCAAGTCTTTCACAAGTCGGTTTCTAATATCACGCCGGTAGCTGTCTGGTGGACTGGGGGCCGCGACAATGGAAAGTTTGTAAGCTGGAAGCTGGGAGACTGCCTCGGAGGCTGGAAAAGTGACACACACGGGTAACTCCGGTGCCGTTCAACGGATTTCGACGAAAATAGGCTCGTTGGAAAGCCAACGTCGGGGACACGACGACTAACTGTGCGCCCCGTTGCGCACGCGCGCGTGCGCGACATGGGAAGCGAAACAAAACTTCAAACAGAGCTACAGGCTCGTGCGTGCGAAAAAGGCCGAGACACGAAGACGTGCCCGCGTGCGCCTCGCCCCAACTCGAATAACAAAGTCGTCCCGGGCCGGATCCGAGCTACGGGACGGAAACGGGAGCCGAGTCAAAATTTCAAACGGAGCCCGCGTCGCGGAAATGGTCAAAATGAAAAAAATTACTGTTTGAGCACGTGCTCCCTACTCTAACTAAAATAACAAAACAATCCCCGTTGAAATACGTTGAGCACAAAAAAAATTAGAAGCGAGTGAAAATTTCAAACAGAGCTAGAGAAATGGGGATCCTATTTTTGGGGAAAAACAACGTTGTCAGCGCTTCCCCCGCGTCTAACTTGAATAATAAAACTGTCCCCAGCGAAATCCCACGTTCGGGCGAAAAACTGTCAATTTAACACTTCCCCAAAATCCAAAAAGTCAAACATACTTTCACCCAATGCAAACTTGAAATGAATTGGGGATGGTTAAAATGCAACTCCACTTTGCGGGCACTCAGAGCCTCGAGGGTGGGCTCATTGGATAGGTATGGACCGGGGGATGAAGGATGGAGAGAGTGCAGCGGGCGCGCACGCGCACGGGAGACGCTGCGAAGGAAACAAAATTTCAAACGGAGCTACCGAAATGGAAACGCAATTTCCGGGGAGGAAAACCACTCATACCGCTGACCCTTACTGTAACTTGAATAACAAAACAGTCCCCGTTGAAATACGTTGAACGGAACGGAAACGGGAAGCGAGTGAAAATTTCAAACAGAGCTACCGAAATGGAGACACGTTTTTCGGGGAGGAAAAACACTGTCCCCGCTGCCCCAGACTCCCACTTGAATAACAAAACTGTCCCCGTCCAAATCAGACGTTCGGGCGATTTACTGTGAATTTTCAAAACACCACTCCCCAACTTTGAAGAGACTGCTTTCAAAGTTAGGAAAAGGCTCTTTGTGCAGAGGTAACTCCACTTTTCGGGCACCCAGCGCCTCGAGGGTGGGCTTGTTGGATAGGTACGGGCCGCGGGACGACAATAAGCGAAGGTCCGGCGGACGTGCACGCGCGTGCGAGACGCTGCGAGCGGAACAAAATTTCAAATCGACCTGCCGAAAAAAATGTCACTTTTTCGGGAAACAAAAACACTCTCCCCGCTGCCCCAGAGTCCAACTTGAATAACAAAACAGTCCCCGTTGAAATCCCATGTTCGGGCGATTTACTGTGAATTTTACAAACTATCCACATTCAATAAGTCAAACACACTCCCGCTCCCCGGGGGGACCCCCCCTTCCCCGGGGGACCCACCCTCCGGGGGGACCCCCCCTCCGGTACCCGAGCACCGGGGGGCCCTGTACACCCACTATTAAGCCCACCCCCTGTGTTAAAACCCATTAAACGCAACTTTAAGAACTCTGTGCCCCTGGTCATCCTTGTGGAATTTTGTGCCTCTGGTCATCCTCCCATAGACTTCCATTCAAGTTGGACTTAGGTTTTGGCGCGTTGGCTTCTCATGCATCTGGTCATCCTCCCATTGACTCCCATTCAAAAGTCATGCCTCTGGTCATCCTCCCATAGACTGCCATTCAAGTTGGACTTAGTTTTTGGAGCTTTCACTGCTCGTGCCTCTGGTCATCCTCCCATAGACTCCCATTCAAGTTGGACTTAGGTTTTGGCGCGTTGGCTTCTCATGCATCTGGTCATCCTCCCATTGACTCCCATTCAAGTTGGACTTAGTTTTTGGAGCTTTCACTGCTCGTGCCTCTGGTCATCCTCCCATTGACTCCCATTCAAGTTGGACTTAGTTTTTGGAGCTTTCACTGCTCGTGCCTCTGGTCATCCTCCCATAGACTCCCATTCAAGTTGGACTTAGGTTTTGGCACGTTGGCTTCTCATGCATCTGGTCATCCTCCCATTGACTCCCATTCAAGTTGGACTTAGTTTTTGGAGCTTTCACTGCTCGTGCCTCTGGTCATCCTCCCATTGACTCCCATTCAAGTTGGACTTAGTTTTTGGAGCTTTCACTGCTCGTGCCTCTGGTCATCCTCCCATAGACTCCCATTCAAGTTGGACTTAGGTTTTGGCACGTTGGCTTCTCATGCATCTGGTCATCCTCCCATTGACTCCCATTCAAGTTGGACTTAGTTTTTGGAGCTTTCACTGCTCGTGCCTCTGGTCATCCTCCCATAGACTCCCATTCAAGTTGGACTTAGGTTTTGGCGCGTTGGCTTCTCATGCCTCTGGTCTTCCTCCCATTGACTCCCATTCAAGTTGGACTTAGTTTTTGGAGCTTTCACTGCTAGTGCCTCTGGTCCTCCTCCCATTGACTCCCATTCAAGTTTAACTTAGGTTCTAGAGCACTTTAACAACCCCTGGTCTTACATTTAACAGACCTTTTTATCCAGAGCAACTTACAGTAGGTACGGGGACACTCCCCCCAAGGCAAGTAGGACACAACGTGACACAACTTCATGTGCACCAGCCAGGACTTGAACTGGCGACCTTCAGATTACAAGACCCATACGCTACCAACTCAACCACCTGGGTCTTCCGCCCTTTGACTCCCATTCAAGTTGGACTTAGGTTTTGGAGGGTTGGACTTAGGTTTTGGAGGGTGCAGGGGGCATGGAAAAACACTGTTCACCGTCATGGAAAAACACTGTCTAGCCGGACAATTTGCCTTGATAGAGGGCAGCTGGCCCCAATGCTCTCCAGGCATTATGGAAGATTCAAGGAAGAAGGTGGTTAGGATATGCTTGCTATGCTCGGGGAAACCTTATGCCCGACTAGATAGGCATCTTACAAAGGTTCACAAATTGCAAGTTGGCACCCGCGATTACGACAATGCTTACAGAGGACTGACATCCGAGGACGCCGTCGAGGACGATCAGCACCACCAGCCGGGGTGCTCAGATACCACCAACGCTGTACCTACCGGTCCGGAGAGCCACCACAACATGTCCAGTTCCAGCTCCAGTGGCAGCTCCAGCTCGACCGACGATGATACGGACACTGGGGACATTGTGAGCGCTTACCATGCGTACCTTGTGATCCCTCAGGCATCGAGGAAACAGATGGAAAACCTTAAAAGCACCATCAATCGAATTAAAGACTTTATGGTTCAAATTAAGAACTTTGAAGAACCAGGGGCGGTTCAGAGTTGGTTCAGCGCCCTGTCAACCCGAGGTCTGAAGGCGAGCACCCTCAAATCGTACCTCTGTGATGTCTCTGCGTTTGTGAAATGGCTCAAAGAGTATAGGCCGCCCGGCCTTTCCGTTTCGAAAAGAGTCCTCCGCCCTGTGCTCATGAAACTTTCCAAGCTTTCAAGAGATAACCGTGTCAACCTTCGAAGACAACGGTTGACCCTCACTCGTTCTCAGCAGACGGGCTTGCTGACGAGTGCAGAGATATGCGCCATTGGCACCGATTTGGATAGGTGCGTACCCGAACTACTGTTGGCCTTGGAGACGGCCGTGACCCATCGAAGCGCTAACAGGGCTGCAGCTGCTATCATTCTGCATGTAACCATATTCAACGGTGCCAGGCGCGGGGTGTTTTTGGAAATGACCCGCGACAACTTCACCTCCGCTGAGCGCCTGGAAGATATGTTCCTTGTGTCAGTGCCTGAGCACAAGACAGCCCAATATCATGGACCTGCTGTTTTAGCTCTCACGGAGGAAGAGCATGGTTGGCTCTCTCGCTTTGTACAGGCATCAACTAAGCTTCCCGGTTACCCTCGGAACACCGACCAGAGACTGTTCTTTTCGCGCAGCGGCTCGGCCATGGTCGGATTATCCAGGGACGTCCAGAGGTTGATGCATAGCTTGGGTCACCAAAGCGTCACTCTCCATCACTTACGCCATTCCATAAGTACATTGAATTGGACTCACATGTGCGGGTCGGACCGAAATTTGATAGCCAACCATATGTGCCATTCTGCGGTTACCGAAGAGAGGTTTTATGTCCGTATAGGGACACCTCTTGGCCACGTTCAGGCCCGCAAAAACATTACGTCTTTGCTGTATGCTCAAAATGTTTGAATAAAAGAGCCATTTGATTGCAACTTTTTCTCGTGTTTACATGTTTTCTGAGGCCAAGCATACACCTCTCATATCGGCCACTCATCTTCCTTAGAGGGCCGTGCGCCCTAGCCATAACCCGGGGTCATTTGGACGCTCTAAACACCCAGGCATGCGTCACACGTCCACGGCGTCCAACTCATATAATTCACCGGGGCTGGAAGCTTAAAGGGACCAGACACACCGGTGTGGTGCTGGTACCGACATGGCTGCTGGGCTCAGCCGTTTTATGTATCTTTTCCCCCGAAAGTAGATTGGGAAAAGTCAGACGCCACCAGGGTGTGAACCCCGGTCTCCCGTTCCATATTTACGTCTGCCATGGCGGTTATTCACACATCCAAGGCTCAGTTGAGGGTAAGACCCAATCAGGGATCAATTGGAAGTGTTCTTTACCGGGGCTGGAAGCTTAAAGGGACCAGACACACCGGTGTGGTGCTGGTACCGACATGGCTGCTGGGCTCAGCCGTTTTATGTATCTTTTCCCCCGAAAGTAGATTGGGAAAAGTCAGACGCCACCAGGGTGTGAACCCCGGTCTCCCGTTCCATATTTACGTCTGCCATGGCGGTTATTCACACATCCAAGGCTCAGTTGAGGGTAAGACCCAATCAGGGATCAATTGGAAGTGTTCTTCACCGGGGCTGGAAGCTTAAAGGGACCAGACACACCGGTGTGGTGCTGGTACCGACATGGCTGCTGGGCTCAGCCGTTTTATGTATCTTTTCCCCCGAAAGTAGATTGGGAAAAGTCAGACGCCACCAGGGTGTGAACCCCGGTCTCCCGTTCCATATTTACGTCTGCCATGGCGGTCATTCACACATCCACGGCTCAGTTGAGGGTAAGACCCAATCTGGGTCCGGGATAACTTCCCGGTTCTGGATCACGCTCGACCCCTGGTAAACCTTTGATTATGGAAACCGAGGTGGAGTAAGACGCCTTACGTCCCCGACAAAAGCTTGGATCAAGGGGTAACTTTCAATAGATCACAGCGTGTGAGCTGCTCTGCTACGTACGAAACCCTCACCCAGAATCAGGTCGATTGATACGAGTGATTTAGCAACATGTTCCCCGCGAACATGCTGTGCTCATCAGGAGCGGGGCAATCATCATCCGGCCGCACCCCAACCCTGTCACGGATGGCCCTTCGCACTGACCGAAGCCGGTTATTCAGATAGTCAAGTTCGGCGTTCGATTCATCCCGCAACGCCAGTTCTGCTACGGACCTCCACCAGAGTTTCCTCTGACTTTGCCCTGCCCAGGCATAGTTTACCATCTTTCGGGTCATATCGCACGCGCTCACGCTCCACCTCCCCGACGGTGCGGCCGAGACAGGCCGGTGGTGCGCCCAGCCCCGCAGGACCAGGATCCCACCTTAGCCGGCACGCGCCAGCCCTCACTTTCATTGCGCCGCGGGGTTTCCACTGGGTGTCACCCTCTGACTCGCGCGTGCGTTAAACTCAGGTCCGTGTTTCAAGACGGGTCGGATGGGTTGCCGACATCGCCGCTGACCCCACCCGTTTACCTCTCAACGGTTTCACGCCCTCTTGAACTCTCTCTTCAAAGTTAGTTTCATCTCTCCCTTACGGTACTTGTCGACTATCGCTCTGGATGCCCCCCACCACAATAGCATGCACCACAATACCTCGGGGGGCAATCTCAGTTCATCGTTCAACAGAGGGAGAAGAGGGAAACTAGACATTCGGTTTTAGAGGGCGGCCCGCCCGAGGAGCGAGCAACACCCCATACCTTACCCCTCACGACGGTGTACTCGGTCAGGTAGCTTTGCGAGGCGAGTGGCTGCACCCTTGCAGGAATACATGACCCACCGGATGGTTTCGGCCTTGGCTGACGTCAGCCTAGGCGTCCCTCCACCGAACAGACCGAACCCCCACCTCACTCGCTCTCCTGCCGTCCTCCGCAAGTGGCTTGGCCCTAATGTCAGCTCCTCCCACAACCGGCATGTCCAGCCTTCGTCCCATGCTCGCAGAGAGCCGACCAAGCCGGTAGAGTGCCTTCCATTGGTTCCGTACTACCATACTGGACGACCTCCCCGTTGACTAAGCCGCGCCTCATTAAGCAGGCACTGGTGCTCGACCGACCCATCGGAGATTTTTTCCACCACTCCCCCTTAAGTGTTCTGAGCTCCCCCACCACAGCTCCATGCACCACGATACCGGGGGAGTCTCAGTTCAGCGTTCAAAATTTCAGCAAATAACCCCCGACGGATATCACCCAGGCCACCCCAGCATACCCTCCCCCCGCTCCAGCACGCAGCGCACGGAGGTCTGTGCTGTCAGGGAAAAGACGGCCGAGGCAAACCCAGATGACACCGCCAGGAGCCATCACCAAAACACCCAGCCGGAGGCACCACTGCTAGAACTAGCACTGGCCCTCCTGGGTGAACGCTCACCCCTACTGGAAGACACATATCTTGCCATAACGCCCGTACAAGTACTTAGACTTGCATGGCTTAATCTTTGAGACAAGCATATACTGCTGGCAGGATCAACCAGGTAGCCTTTCTTCCAGTGCTCCGCGCGGAGCACCCAACGGGGAGGCCCCCCCGGGACCCCAAGACATACCCTCTCGTCAGCGGACACCCCCGCCACAGCTCCCCGTCCGGAGACGGAGGTCTGCGCAGTCAGAGGCCCGCGGCGGTCGGGACGGTCGAGGGGGACCCAGGAGACGCCGCCAGCAAGGACAGGCTGTTGGGGGGACGACAACCGGTAACCGACAGGGTAGGTTTCGCGAAACATCGTGTCTCTGACGCCGGCGCGTAGCGGGGTGAACAGCGCTCAGGGTGTGAGCCAGGCGTGCCACTCCCCGCACCAGAGCGCCATCATAGGACCCCTAGGACAGACGGTACAACTTGGCCTCGCACCGAACACTTCTCCCGGGAGCTATGGGGCTCGCGACGTGCGGCCCCGCGCTCGGCTGCCCGGGACATGGGACTGACCCCCTTGGAGCTGGAGGAACCGTCCACCCATCAAGGGTGGGGGACCTCCGATCGTGGTTGTCGAGGACACCAATAGGTCAGATGGATGACGATGGTCTGTGTGTACGCGGGCGCGTGGCTCCGACCGGGGCTTCCAAACGGTGAACACAAAACAGGTCCGAAAAAGCGCCCCTCACCGGCCATTCACCGGTGCGCGGGGGCCCCCCTGGAAGTGCCTGAGTCGGGGGTATGGTCCTGGCCCTGACCGGAGCTTCAAAACGGTGGAAAAAAAATTTGACCCAAAGAGGCGCCCCCCACCGGCCGCTCGCGGGTGCCCGGGTCGGGGGTATGGGCCTGGAACGGACCGGTGCTTCAAAACAGTGAAAAAAAAAAAATTCGAAAAAGAGCGCCCCCACCGGCCGTTCTCCGGTGCGCGGGGTCCCCCCTGGAAGTGCCTGAGTTGAGGGTATGGTCCTGGCCCTGACCGGAGCTTCAAAACAGTGAAAACAATTTTTTGCCCAAAAAGGCGCCCCCTATCGGCCGCTCGCGGGTGCCAGGGGTCGGGGGTAAGGCCCTGGAGCCATCCTGAGACTTCGAAAAAAAAAAAAAAAATGACCTCCAGGGGTCTCACCCACCTTGGGGTACCCGCCCACAGTGCTTCATTCGCGGGTAGCGGCCCAGGGACGACCGCTCGGTTCGTGAGAACCGTGTGCTCGCGCACATCCGTGATAGTCAAGTGAAAGGGGAGATCCCCATGAGCGTGGTCACCAAAGCGTGGCACTGGGCTTCAGGAAGGGCCCTATGGAGGCTCCGTGTAACCTCCATTGACTTGCAAGTCTTTCACAAGTCGGTTTCTAATATCACGCCGGTAGCTGTCTGGTGGACTGGGGGCCGCGACAATGGAAAGTTTGTAAGCTGGAAGCTGGGAGACTGCCTCGGAGGCTGGAAAAGTGACACACACGGGTAACTCCGGTGCCGTTCAACGGATTTCGACGAAAATAGGCTCGTTGGAAAGCCAACGTCGGGGACACGACGACTAACTGTGCGCCCCGTTGCGCACGCGCGCGTGCGCGACATGGGAAGCGAAACAAAACTTCAAACAGAGCTACAGGCTCGTGCGTGCGAAAAAGGCCGAGACACGAAGACGTGCCCGCGTGCGCCTCGCCCCAACTCGAATAACAAAGTCGTCCCGGGCCGGATCCGAGCTACGGGACGGAAACGGGAGCCGAGTCAAAATTTCAAACGGAGCCCGCGTCGCGGAAATGGTCAAAATGAAAAAAATTACTGTTTGAGCACGTGCTCCCTACTCTAACTAAAATAACAAAACAATCCCCGTTGAAATACGTTGAGCACAAAAAAAATTAGAAGCGAGTGAAAATTTCAAACAGAGCTAGAGAAATGGGGATCCTATTTTTGGGGAAAAACAACGTTGTCAGCGCTTCCCCCGCGTCTAACTTGAATAATAAAACTGTCCCCAGCGAAATCCCACGTTCGGGCGAAAAACTGTCAATTTAACACTTCCCCAAAATCCAAAAAGTCAAACATACTTTCACCCAATGCAAACTTGAAATGAATTGGGGATGGTTAAAATGCAACTCCACTTTGCGGGCACTCAGAGCCTCGAGGGTGGGCTCATTGGATAGGTATGGACCGGGGGATGAAGGATGGAGAGAGTGCAGCGGGCGCGCACGCGCACGGGAGACGCTGCGAAGGAAACAAAATTTCAAACGGAGCTACCGAAATGGAAACGCAATTTCCGGGGAGGAAAACCACTCATACCGCTGACCCTTACTGTAACTTGAATAACAAAACAGTCCCCGTTGAAATACGTTGAACGGAACGGAAACGGGAAGCGAGTGAAAATTTCAAACAGAGCTACCGAAATGGAGACACGTTTTTCGGGGAGGAAAAACACTGTCCCCGCTGCCCCAGACTCCCACTTGAATAACAAAACTGTCCCCGTCCAAATCAGACGTTCGGGCGATTTACTGTGAATTTTCAAAACACCACTCCCCAACTTTGAAGAGACTGCTTTCAAAGTTAGGAAAAGGCTCTTTGTGCAGAGGTAACTCCACTTTTCGGGCACCCAGCGCCTCGAGGGTGGGCTTGTTGGATAGGTACGGGCCGCGGGACGACAATAAGCGAAGGTCCGGCGGACGTGCACGCGCGTGCGAGACGCTGCGAGCGGAACAAAATTTCAAATCGACCTGCCGAAAAAAATGTCACTTTTTCGGGAAACAAAAACACTCTCCCCGCTGCCCCAGAGTCCAACTTGAATAACAAAACAGTCCCCGTTGAAATCCCATGTTCGGGCGATTTACTGTGAATTTTACAAACTATCCACATTCAATAAGTCAAACACACTCCCGCTCCCCGGGGGGACCCCCCCTTCCCCGGGGGACCCACCCTCCGGGGGGACCCCCCCTCCGGTACCCGAGCACCGGGGGGCCCTGTACACCCACTATTAAGCCCACCCCCTGTGTTAAAACCCATTAAACGCAACTTTAAGAACTCTGTGCCCCTGGTCATCCTTGTGGAATTTTGTGCCTCTGGTCATCCTCCCATAGACTTCCATTCAAGTTGGACTTAGGTTTTGGCGCGTTGGCTTCTCATGCATCTGGTCATCCTCCCATTGACTCCCATTCAAAAGTCATGCCTCTGGTCATCCTCCCATAGACTGCCATTCAAGTTGGACTTAGTTTTTGGAGCTTTCACTGCTCGTGCCTCTGGTCATCCTCCCATAGACTCCCATTCAAGTTGGACTTAGGTTTTGGCGCGTTGGCTTCTCATGCATCTGGTCATCCTCCCATTGACTCCCATTCAAGTTGGACTTAGTTTTTGGAGCTTTCACTGCTCGTGCCTCTGGTCATCCTCCCATTGACTCCCATTCAAGTTGGACTTAGTTTTTGGAGCTTTCACTGCTCGTGCCTCTGGTCATCCTCCCATAGACTCCCATTCAAGTTGGACTTAGGTTTTGGCACGTTGGCTTCTCATGCATCTGGTCATCCTCCCATTGACTCCCATTCAAGTTGGACTTAGTTTTTGGAGCTTTCACTGCTCGTGCCTCTGGTCATCCTCCCATTGACTCCCATTCAAGTTGGACTTAGTTTTTGGAGCTTTCACTGCTCGTGCCTCTGGTCATCCTCCCATAGACTCCCATTCAAGTTGGACTTAGGTTTTGGCACGTTGGCTTCTCATGCATCTGGTCATCCTCCCATTGACTCCCATTCAAGTTGGACTTAGTTTTTGGAGCTTTCACTGCTCGTGCCTCTGGTCATCCTCCCATAGACTCCCATTCAAGTTGGACTTAGGTTTTGGCGCGTTGGCTTCTCATGCCTCTGGTCTTCCTCCCATTGACTCCCATTCAAGTTGGACTTAGTTTTTGGAGCTTTCACTGCTAGTGCCTCTGGTCCTCCTCCCATTGACTCCCATTCAAGTTTAACTTAGGTTCTAGAGCACTTTAACAACCCCTGGTCTTACATTTAACAGACCTTTTTATCCAGAGCAACTTACAGTAGGTACGGGGACACTCCCCCCAAGGCAAGTAGGACACAACGTGACACAACTTCATGTGCACCAGCCAGGACTTGAACTGGCGACCTTCAGATTACAAGACCCATACGCTACCAACTCAACCACCTGGGTCTTCCGCCCTTTGACTCCCATTCAAGTTGGACTTAGGTTTTGGAGGGTTGGACTTAGGTTTTGGAGGGTGCAGGGGGCATGGAAAAACACTGTTCACCGTCATGGAAAAACACTGTCTAGCCGGACAATTTGCCTTGATAGAGGGCAGCTGGCCCCAATGCTCTCCAGGCATTATGGAAGATTCAAGGAAGAAGGTGGTTAGGATATGCTTGCTATGCTCGGGGAAACCTTATGCCCGACTAGATAGGCATCTTACAAAGGTTCACAAATTGCAAGTTGGCACCCGCGATTACGACAATGCTTACAGAGGACTGACATCCGAGGACGCCGTCGAGGACGATCAGCACCACCAGCCGGGGTGCTCAGATACCACCAACGCTGTACCTACCGGTCCGGAGAGCCACCACAACATGTCCAGTTCCAGCTCCAGTGGCAGCTCCAGCTCGACCGACGATGATACGGACACTGGGGACATTGTGAGCGCTTACCATGCGTACCTTGTGATCCCTCAGGCATCGAGGAAACAGATGGAAAACCTTAAAAGCACCATCAATCGAATTAAAGACTTTATGGTTCAAATTAAGAACTTTGAAGAACCAGGGGCGGTTCAGAGTTGGTTCAGCGCCCTGTCAACCCGAGGTCTGAAGGCGAGCACCCTCAAATCGTACCTCTGTGATGTCTCTGCGTTTGTGAAATGGCTCAAAGAGTATAGGCCGCCCGGCCTTTCCGTTTCGAAAAGAGTCCTCCGCCCTGTGCTCATGAAACTTTCCAAGCTTTCAAGAGATAACCGTGTCAACCTTCGAAGACAACGGTTGACCCTCACTCGTTCTCAGCAGACGGGCTTGCTGACGAGTGCAGAGATATGCGCCATTGGCACCGATTTGGATAGGTGCGTACCCGAACTACTGTTGGCCTTGGAGACGGCCGTGACCCATCGAAGCGCTAACAGGGCTGCAGCTGCTATCATTCTGCATGTAACCATATTCAACGGTGCCAGGCGCGGGGTGTTTTTGGAAATGACCCGCGACAACTTCACCTCCGCTGAGCGCCTGGAAGATATGTTCCTTGTGTCAGTGCCTGAGCACAAGACAGCCCAATATCATGGACCTGCTGTTTTAGCTCTCACGGAGGAAGAGCATGGTTGGCTCTCTCGCTTTGTACAGGCATCAACTAAGCTTCCCGGTTACCCTCGGAACACCGACCAGAGACTGTTCTTTTCGCGCAGCGGCTCGGCCATGGTCGGATTATCCAGGGACGTCCAGAGGTTGATGCATAGCTTGGGTCACCAAAGCGTCACTCTCCATCACTTACGCCATTCCATAAGTACATTGAATTGGACTCACATGTGCGGGTCGGACCGAAATTTGATAGCCAACCATATGTGCCATTCTGCGGTTACCGAAGAGAGGTTTTATGTCCGTATAGGGACACCTCTTGGCCACGTTCAGGCCCGCAAAAACATTACGTCTTTGCTGTATGCTCAAAATGTTTGAATAAAAGAGCCATTTGATTGCAACTTTTTCTCGTGTTTACATGTTTTCTGAGGCCAAGCATACACCTCTCATATCGGCCACTCATCTTCCTTAGAGGGCCGTGCGCCCTAGCCATAACCCGGGGTCATTTGGACGCTCTAAACACCCAGGCATGCGTCACACGTCCACGGCGTCCAACTCATATAATTCACCGGGGCTGGAAGCTTAAAGGGACCAGACACACCGGTGTGGTGCTGGTACCGACATGGCTGCTGGGCTCAGCCGTTTTATGTATCTTTTCCCCCGAAAGTAGATTGGGAAAAGTCAGACGCCACCAGGGTGTGAACCCCGGTCTCCCGTTCCATATTTACGTCTGCCATGGCGGTTATTCACACATCCAAGGCTCAGTTGAGGGTAAGACCCAATCAGGGATCAATTGGAAGTGTTCTTTACCGGGGCTGGAAGCTTAAAGGGACCAGACACACCGGTGTGGTGCTGGTACCGACATGGCTGCTGGGCTCAGCCGTTTTATGTATCTTTTCCCCCGAAAGTAGATTGGGAAAAGTCAGACGCCACCAGGGTGTGAACCCCGGTCTCCCGTTCCATATTTACGTCTGCCATGGCGGTTATTCACACATCCAAGGCTCAGTTGAGGGTAAGACCCAATCAGGGATCAATTGGAAGTGTTCTTCACCGGGGCTGGAAGCTTAAAGGGACCAGACACACCGGTGTGGTGCTGGTACCGACATGGCTGCTGGGCTCAGCCGTTTTATGTATCTTTTCCCCCGAAAGTAGATTGGGAAAAGTCAGACGCCACCAGGGTGTGAACCCCGGTCTCCCGTTCCATATTTACGTCTGCCATGGCGGTCATTCACACATCCACGGCTCAGTTGAGGGTAAGACCCAATCTGGGTCCGGGATAACTTCCCGGTTCTGGATCACGCTCGACCCCTGGTAAACCTTTGATTATGGAAACCGAGGTGGAGTAAGACGCCTTACGTCCCCGACAAAAGCTTGGATCAAGGGGTAACTTTCAATAGATCACAGCGTGTGAGCTGCTCTGCTACGTACGAAACCCTCACCCAGAATCAGGTCGATTGATACGAGTGATTTAGCAACATGTTCCCCGCGAACATGCTGTGCTCATCAGGAGCGGGGCAATCATCATCCGGCCGCACCCCAACCCTGTCACGGATGGCCCTTCGCACTGACCGAAGCCGGTTATTCAGATAGTCAAGTTCGGCGTTCGATTCATCCCGCAACGCCAGTTCTGCTACGGACCTCCACCAGAGTTTCCTCTGACTTTGCCCTGCCCAGGCATAGTTTACCATCTTTCGGGTCATATCGCACGCGCTCACGCTCCACCTCCCCGACGGTGCGGCCGAGACAGGCCGGTGGTGCGCCCAGCCCCGCAGGACCAGGATCCCACCTTAGCCGGCACGCGCCAGCCCTCACTTTCATTGCGCCGCGGGGTTTCCACTGGGTGTCACCCTCTGACTCGCGCGTGCGTTAAACTCAGGTCCGTGTTTCAAGACGGGTCGGATGGGTTGCCGACATCGCCGCTGACCCCACCCGTTTACCTCTCAACGGTTTCACGCCCTCTTGAACTCTCTCTTCAAAGTTAGTTTCATCTCTCCCTTACGGTACTTGTCGACTATCGCTCTGGATGCCCCCCACCACAATAGCATGCACCACAATACCTCGGGGGGCAATCTCAGTTCATCGTTCAACAGAGGGAGAAGAGGGAAACTAGACATTCGGTTTTAGAGGGCGGCCCGCCCGAGGAGCGAGCAACACCCCATACCTTACCCCTCACGACGGTGTACTCGGTCAGGTAGCTTTGCGAGGCGAGTGGCTGCACCCTTGCAGGAATACATGACCCACCGGATGGTTTCGGCCTTGGCTGACGTCAGCCTAGGCGTCCCTCCACCGAACAGACCGAACCCCCACCTCACTCGCTCTCCTGCCGTCCTCCGCAAGTGGCTTGGCCCTAATGTCAGCTCCTCCCACAACCGGCATGTCCAGCCTTCGTCCCATGCTCGCAGAGAGCCGACCAAGCCGGTAGAGTGCCTTCCATTGGTTCCGTACTACCATACTGGACGACCTCCCCGTTGACTAAGCCGCGCCTCATTAAGCAGGCACTGGTGCTCGACCGACCCATCGGAGATTTTTTCCACCACTCCCCCTTAAGTGTTCTGAGCTCCCCCACCACAGCTCCATGCACCACGATACCGGGGGAGTCTCAGTTCAGCGTTCAAAATTTCAGCAAATAACCCCCGACGGATATCACCCAGGCCACCCCAGCATACCCTCCCCCCGCTCCAGCACGCAGCGCACGGAGGTCTGTGCTGTCAGGGAAAAGACGGCCGAGGCAAACCCAGATGACACCGCCAGGAGCCATCACCAAAACACCCAGCCGGAGGCACCACTGCTAGAACTAGCACTGGCCCTCCTGGGTGAACGCTCACCCCTACTGGAAGACACATATCTTGCCATAACGCCCGTACAAGTACTTAGACTTGCATGGCTTAATCTTTGAGACAAGCATATACTGCTGGCAGGATCAACCAGGTAGCCTTTCTTCCAGTGCTCCGCGCGGAGCACCCAACGGGGAGGCCCCCCCGGGACCCCAAGACATACCCTCTCGTCAGCGGACACCCCCGCCACAGCTCCCCGTCCGGAGACGGAGGTCTGCGCAGTCAGAGGCCCGCGGCGGTCGGGACGGTCGAGGGGGACCCAGGAGACGCCGCCAGCAAGGACAGGCTGTTGGGGGGACGACAACCGGTAACCGACAGGGTAGGTTTCGCGAAACATCGTGTCTCTGACGCCGGCGCGTAGCGGGGTGAACAGCGCTCAGGGTGTGAGCCAGGCGTGCCACTCCCCGCACCAGAGCGCCATCATAGGACCCCTAGGACAGACGGTACAACTTGGCCTCGCACCGAACACTTCTCCCGGGAGCTATGGGGCTCGCGACGTGCGGCCCCGCGCTCGGCTGCCCGGGACATGGGACTGACCCCCTTGGAGCTGGAGGAACCGTCCACCCATCAAGGGTGGGGGACCTCCGATCGTGGTTGTCGAGGACACCAATAGGTCAGATGGATGACGATGGTCTGTGTGTACGCGGGCGCGTGGCTCCGACCGGGGCTTCCAAACGGTGAACACAAAACAGGTCCGAAAAAGCGCCCCTCACCGGCCATTCACCGGTGCGCGGGGGCCCCCCTGGAAGTGCCTGAGTCGGGGGTATGGTCCTGGCCCTGACCGGAGCTTCAAAACGGTGGAAAAAAAATTTGACCCAAAGAGGCGCCCCCCACCGGCCGCTCGCGGGTGCCCGGGTCGGGGGTATGGGCCTGGAACGGACCGGTGCTTCAAAACAGTGAAAAAAAAAAAATTCGAAAAAGAGCGCCCCCACCGGCCGTTCTCCGGTGCGCGGGGTCCCCCCTGGAAGTGCCTGAGTTGAGGGTATGGTCCTGGCCCTGACCGGAGCTTCAAAACAGTGAAAACAATTTTTTGCCCAAAAAGGCGCCCCCTATCGGCCGCTCGCGGGTGCCAGGGGTCGGGGGTAAGGCCCTGGAGCCATCCTGAGACTTCGAAAAAAAAAAAAAAAATGACCTCCAGGGGTCTCACCCACCTTGGGGTACCCGCCCACAGTGCTTCATTCGCGGGTAGCGGCCCAGGGACGACCGCTCGGTTCGTGAGAACCGTGTGCTCGCGCACATCCGTGATAGTCAAGTGAAAGGGGAGATCCCCATGAGCGTGGTCACCAAAGCGTGGCACTGGGCTTCAGGAAGGGCCCTATGGAGGCTCCGTGTAACCTCCATTGACTTGCAAGTCTTTCACAAGTCGGTTTCTAATATCACGCCGGTAGCTGTCTGGTGGACTGGGGGCCGCGACAATGGAAAGTTTGTAAGCTGGAAGCTGGGAGACTGCCTCGGAGGCTGGAAAAGTGACACACACGGGTAACTCCGGTGCCGTTCAACGGATTTCGACGAAAATAGGCTCGTTGGAAAGCCAACGTCGGGGACACGACGACTAACTGTGCGCCCCGTTGCGCACGCGCGCGTGCGCGACATGGGAAGCGAAACAAAACTTCAAACAGAGCTACAGGCTCGTGCGTGCGAAAAAGGCCGAGACACGAAGACGTGCCCGCGTGCGCCTCGCCCCAACTCGAATAACAAAGTCGTCCCGGGCCGGATCCGAGCTACGGGACGGAAACGGGAGCCGAGTCAAAATTTCAAACGGAGCCCGCGTCGCGGAAATGGTCAAAATGAAAAAAATTACTGTTTGAGCACGTGCTCCCTACTCTAACTAAAATAACAAAACAATCCCCGTTGAAATACGTTGAGCACAAAAAAAATTAGAAGCGAGTGAAAATTTCAAACAGAGCTAGAGAAATGGGGATCCTATTTTTGGGGAAAAACAACGTTGTCAGCGCTTCCCCCGCGTCTAACTTGAATAATAAAACTGTCCCCAGCGAAATCCCACGTTCGGGCGAAAAACTGTCAATTTAACACTTCCCCAAAATCCAAAAAGTCAAACATACTTTCACCCAATGCAAACTTGAAATGAATTGGGGATGGTTAAAATGCAACTCCACTTTGCGGGCACTCAGAGCCTCGAGGGTGGGCTCATTGGATAGGTATGGACCGGGGGATGAAGGATGGAGAGAGTGCAGCGGGCGCGCACGCGCACGGGAGACGCTGCGAAGGAAACAAAATTTCAAACGGAGCTACCGAAATGGAAACGCAATTTCCGGGGAGGAAAACCACTCATACCGCTGACCCTTACTGTAACTTGAATAACAAAACAGTCCCCGTTGAAATACGTTGAACGGAACGGAAACGGGAAGCGAGTGAAAATTTCAAACAGAGCTACCGAAATGGAGACACGTTTTTCGGGGAGGAAAAACACTGTCCCCGCTGCCCCAGACTCCCACTTGAATAACAAAACTGTCCCCGTCCAAATCAGACGTTCGGGCGATTTACTGTGAATTTTCAAAACACCACTCCCCAACTTTGAAGAGACTGCTTTCAAAGTTAGGAAAAGGCTCTTTGTGCAGAGGTAACTCCACTTTTCGGGCACCCAGCGCCTCGAGGGTGGGCTTGTTGGATAGGTACGGGCCGCGGGACGACAATAAGCGAAGGTCCGGCGGACGTGCACGCGCGTGCGAGACGCTGCGAGCGGAACAAAATTTCAAATCGACCTGCCGAAAAAAATGTCACTTTTTCGGGAAACAAAAACACTCTCCCCGCTGCCCCAGAGTCCAACTTGAATAACAAAACAGTCCCCGTTGAAATCCCATGTTCGGGCGATTTACTGTGAATTTTACAAACTATCCACATTCAATAAGTCAAACACACTCCCGCTCCCCGGGGGGACCCCCCCTTCCCCGGGGGACCCACCCTCCGGGGGGACCCCCCCTCCGGTACCCGAGCACCGGGGGGCCCTGTACACCCACTATTAAGCCCACCCCCTGTGTTAAAACCCATTAAACGCAACTTTAAGAACTCTGTGCCCCTGGTCATCCTTGTGGAATTTTGTGCCTCTGGTCATCCTCCCATAGACTTCCATTCAAGTTGGACTTAGGTTTTGGCGCGTTGGCTTCTCATGCATCTGGTCATCCTCCCATTGACTCCCATTCAAAAGTCATGCCTCTGGTCATCCTCCCATAGACTGCCATTCAAGTTGGACTTAGTTTTTGGAGCTTTCACTGCTCGTGCCTCTGGTCATCCTCCCATAGACTCCCATTCAAGTTGGACTTAGGTTTTGGCGCGTTGGCTTCTCATGCATCTGGTCATCCTCCCATTGACTCCCATTCAAGTTGGACTTAGTTTTTGGAGCTTTCACTGCTCGTGCCTCTGGTCATCCTCCCATTGACTCCCATTCAAGTTGGACTTAGTTTTTGGAGCTTTCACTGCTCGTGCCTCTGGTCATCCTCCCATAGACTCCCATTCAAGTTGGACTTAGGTTTTGGCACGTTGGCTTCTCATGCATCTGGTCATCCTCCCATTGACTCCCATTCAAGTTGGACTTAGTTTTTGGAGCTTTCACTGCTCGTGCCTCTGGTCATCCTCCCATTGACTCCCATTCAAGTTGGACTTAGTTTTTGGAGCTTTCACTGCTCGTGCCTCTGGTCATCCTCCCATAGACTCCCATTCAAGTTGGACTTAGGTTTTGGCACGTTGGCTTCTCATGCATCTGGTCATCCTCCCATTGACTCCCATTCAAGTTGGACTTAGTTTTTGGAGCTTTCACTGCTCGTGCCTCTGGTCATCCTCCCATAGACTCCCATTCAAGTTGGACTTAGGTTTTGGCGCGTTGGCTTCTCATGCCTCTGGTCTTCCTCCCATTGACTCCCATTCAAGTTGGACTTAGTTTTTGGAGCTTTCACTGCTAGTGCCTCTGGTCCTCCTCCCATTGACTCCCATTCAAGTTTAACTTAGGTTCTAGAGCACTTTAACAACCCCTGGTCTTACATTTAACAGACCTTTTTATCCAGAGCAACTTACAGTAGGTACGGGGACACTCCCCCCAAGGCAAGTAGGACACAACGTGACACAACTTCATGTGCACCAGCCAGGACTTGAACTGGCGACCTTCAGATTACAAGACCCATACGCTACCAACTCAACCACCTGGGTCTTCCGCCCTTTGACTCCCATTCAAGTTGGACTTAGGTTTTGGAGGGTTGGACTTAGGTTTTGGAGGGTGCAGGGGGCATGGAAAAACACTGTTCACCGTCATGGAAAAACACTGTCTAGCCGGACAATTTGCCTTGATAGAGGGCAGCTGGCCCCAATGCTCTCCAGGCATTATGGAAGATTCAAGGAAGAAGGTGGTTAGGATATGCTTGCTATGCTCGGGGAAACCTTATGCCCGACTAGATAGGCATCTTACAAAGGTTCACAAATTGCAAGTTGGCACCCGCGATTACGACAATGCTTACAGAGGACTGACATCCGAGGACGCCGTCGAGGACGATCAGCACCACCAGCCGGGGTGCTCAGATACCACCAACGCTGTACCTACCGGTCCGGAGAGCCACCACAACATGTCCAGTTCCAGCTCCAGTGGCAGCTCCAGCTCGACCGACGATGATACGGACACTGGGGACATTGTGAGCGCTTACCATGCGTACCTTGTGATCCCTCAGGCATCGAGGAAACAGATGGAAAACCTTAAAAGCACCATCAATCGAATTAAAGACTTTATGGTTCAAATTAAGAACTTTGAAGAACCAGGGGCGGTTCAGAGTTGGTTCAGCGCCCTGTCAACCCGAGGTCTGAAGGCGAGCACCCTCAAATCGTACCTCTGTGATGTCTCTGCGTTTGTGAAATGGCTCAAAGAGTATAGGCCGCCCGGCCTTTCCGTTTCGAAAAGAGTCCTCCGCCCTGTGCTCATGAAACTTTCCAAGCTTTCAAGAGATAACCGTGTCAACCTTCGAAGACAACGGTTGACCCTCACTCGTTCTCAGCAGACGGGCTTGCTGACGAGTGCAGAGATATGCGCCATTGGCACCGATTTGGATAGGTGCGTACCCGAACTACTGTTGGCCTTGGAGACGGCCGTGACCCATCGAAGCGCTAACAGGGCTGCAGCTGCTATCATTCTGCATGTAACCATATTCAACGGTGCCAGGCGCGGGGTGTTTTTGGAAATGACCCGCGACAACTTCACCTCCGCTGAGCGCCTGGAAGATATGTTCCTTGTGTCAGTGCCTGAGCACAAGACAGCCCAATATCATGGACCTGCTGTTTTAGCTCTCACGGAGGAAGAGCATGGTTGGCTCTCTCGCTTTGTACAGGCATCAACTAAGCTTCCCGGTTACCCTCGGAACACCGACCAGAGACTGTTCTTTTCGCGCAGCGGCTCGGCCATGGTCGGATTATCCAGGGACGTCCAGAGGTTGATGCATAGCTTGGGTCACCAAAGCGTCACTCTCCATCACTTACGCCATTCCATAAGTACATTGAATTGGACTCACATGTGCGGGTCGGACCGAAATTTGATAGCCAACCATATGTGCCATTCTGCGGTTACCGAAGAGAGGTTTTATGTCCGTATAGGGACACCTCTTGGCCACGTTCAGGCCCGCAAAAACATTACGTCTTTGCTGTATGCTCAAAATGTTTGAATAAAAGAGCCATTTGATTGCAACTTTTTCTCGTGTTTACATGTTTTCTGAGGCCAAGCATACACCTCTCATATCGGCCACTCATCTTCCTTAGAGGGCCGTGCGCCCTAGCCATAACCCGGGGTCATTTGGACGCTCTAAACACCCAGGCATGCGTCACACGTCCACGGCGTCCAACTCATATAATTCACCGGGGCTGGAAGCTTAAAGGGACCAGACACACCGGTGTGGTGCTGGTACCGACATGGCTGCTGGGCTCAGCCGTTTTATGTATCTTTTCCCCCGAAAGTAGATTGGGAAAAGTCAGACGCCACCAGGGTGTGAACCCCGGTCTCCCGTTCCATATTTACGTCTGCCATGGCGGTTATTCACACATCCAAGGCTCAGTTGAGGGTAAGACCCAATCAGGGATCAATTGGAAGTGTTCTTTACCGGGGCTGGAAGCTTAAAGGGACCAGACACACCGGTGTGGTGCTGGTACCGACATGGCTGCTGGGCTCAGCCGTTTTATGTATCTTTTCCCCCGAAAGTAGATTGGGAAAAGTCAGACGCCACCAGGGTGTGAACCCCGGTCTCCCGTTCCATATTTACGTCTGCCATGGCGGTTATTCACACATCCAAGGCTCAGTTGAGGGTAAGACCCAATCAGGGATCAATTGGAAGTGTTCTTCACCGGGGCTGGAAGCTTAAAGGGACCAGACACACCGGTGTGGTGCTGGTACCGACATGGCTGCTGGGCTCAGCCGTTTTATGTATCTTTTCCCCCGAAAGTAGATTGGGAAAAGTCAGACGCCACCAGGGTGTGAACCCCGGTCTCCCGTTCCATATTTACGTCTGCCATGGCGGTCATTCACACATCCACGGCTCAGTTGAGGGTAAGACCCAATCTGGGTCCGGGATAACTTCCCGGTTCTGGATCACGCTCGACCCCTGGTAAACCTTTGATTATGGAAACCGAGGTGGAGTAAGACGCCTTACGTCCCCGACAAAAGCTTGGATCAAGGGGTAACTTTCAATAGATCACAGCGTGTGAGCTGCTCTGCTACGTACGAAACCCTCACCCAGAATCAGGTCGATTGATACGAGTGATTTAGCAACATGTTCCCCGCGAACATGCTGTGCTCATCAGGAGCGGGGCAATCATCATCCGGCCGCACCCCAACCCTGTCACGGATGGCCCTTCGCACTGACCGAAGCCGGTTATTCAGATAGTCAAGTTCGGCGTTCGATTCATCCCGCAACGCCAGTTCTGCTACGGACCTCCACCAGAGTTTCCTCTGACTTTGCCCTGCCCAGGCATAGTTTACCATCTTTCGGGTCATATCGCACGCGCTCACGCTCCACCTCCCCGACGGTGCGGCCGAGACAGGCCGGTGGTGCGCCCAGCCCCGCAGGACCAGGATCCCACCTTAGCCGGCACGCGCCAGCCCTCACTTTCATTGCGCCGCGGGGTTTCCACTGGGTGTCACCCTCTGACTCGCGCGTGCGTTAAACTCAGGTCCGTGTTTCAAGACGGGTCGGATGGGTTGCCGACATCGCCGCTGACCCCACCCGTTTACCTCTCAACGGTTTCACGCCCTCTTGAACTCTCTCTTCAAAGTTAGTTTCATCTCTCCCTTACGGTACTTGTCGACTATCGCTCTGGATGCCCCCCACCACAATAGCATGCACCACAATACCTCGGGGGGCAATCTCAGTTCATCGTTCAACAGAGGGAGAAGAGGGAAACTAGACATTCGGTTTTAGAGGGCGGCCCGCCCGAGGAGCGAGCAACACCCCATACCTTACCCCTCACGACGGTGTACTCGGTCAGGTAGCTTTGCGAGGCGAGTGGCTGCACCCTTGCAGGAATACATGACCCACCGGATGGTTTCGGCCTTGGCTGACGTCAGCCTAGGCGTCCCTCCACCGAACAGACCGAACCCCCACCTCACTCGCTCTCCTGCCGTCCTCCGCAAGTGGCTTGGCCCTAATGTCAGCTCCTCCCACAACCGGCATGTCCAGCCTTCGTCCCATGCTCGCAGAGAGCCGACCAAGCCGGTAGAGTGCCTTCCATTGGTTCCGTACTACCATACTGGACGACCTCCCCGTTGACTAAGCCGCGCCTCATTAAGCAGGCACTGGTGCTCGACCGACCCATCGGAGATTTTTTCCACCACTCCCCCTTAAGTGTTCTGAGCTCCCCCACCACAGCTCCATGCACCACGATACCGGGGGAGTCTCAGTTCAGCGTTCAAAATTTCAGCAAATAACCCCCGACGGATATCACCCAGGCCACCCCAGCATACCCTCCCCCCGCTCCAGCACGCAGCGCACGGAGGTCTGTGCTGTCAGGGAAAAGACGGCCGAGGCAAACCCAGATGACACCGCCAGGAGCCATCACCAAAACACCCAGCCGGAGGCACCACTGCTAGAACTAGCACTGGCCCTCCTGGGTGAACGCTCACCCCTACTGGAAGACACATATCTTGCCATAACGCCCGTACAAGTACTTAGACTTGCATGGCTTAATCTTTGAGACAAGCATATACTGCTGGCAGGATCAACCAGGTAGCCTTTCTTCCAGTGCTCCGCGCGGAGCACCCAACGGGGAGGCCCCCCCGGGACCCCAAGACATACCCTCTCGTCAGCGGACACCCCCGCCACAGCTCCCCGTCCGGAGACGGAGGTCTGCGCAGTCAGAGGCCCGCGGCGGTCGGGACGGTCGAGGGGGACCCAGGAGACGCCGCCAGCAAGGACAGGCTGTTGGGGGGACGACAACCGGTAACCGACAGGGTAGGTTTCGCGAAACATCGTGTCTCTGACGCCGGCGCGTAGCGGGGTGAACAGCGCTCAGGGTGTGAGCCAGGCGTGCCACTCCCCGCACCAGAGCGCCATCATAGGACCCCTAGGACAGACGGTACAACTTGGCCTCGCACCGAACACTTCTCCCGGGAGCTATGGGGCTCGCGACGTGCGGCCCCGCGCTCGGCTGCCCGGGACATGGGACTGACCCCCTTGGAGCTGGAGGAACCGTCCACCCATCAAGGGTGGGGGACCTCCGATCGTGGTTGTCGAGGACACCAATAGGTCAGATGGATGACGATGGTCTGTGTGTACGCGGGCGCGTGGCTCCGACCGGGGCTTCCAAACGGTGAACACAAAACAGGTCCGAAAAAGCGCCCCTCACCGGCCATTCACCGGTGCGCGGGGGCCCCCCTGGAAGTGCCTGAGTCGGGGGTATGGTCCTGGCCCTGACCGGAGCTTCAAAACGGTGGAAAAAAAATTTGACCCAAAGAGGCGCCCCCCACCGGCCGCTCGCGGGTGCCCGGGTCGGGGGTATGGGCCTGGAACGGACCGGTGCTTCAAAACAGTGAAAAAAAAAAAATTCGAAAAAGAGCGCCCCCACCGGCCGTTCTCCGGTGCGCGGGGTCCCCCCTGGAAGTGCCTGAGTTGAGGGTATGGTCCTGGCCCTGACCGGAGCTTCAAAACAGTGAAAACAATTTTTTGCCCAAAAAGGCGCCCCCTATCGGCCGCTCGCGGGTGCCAGGGGTCGGGGGTAAGGCCCTGGAGCCATCCTGAGACTTCGAAAAAAAAAAAAAAAAATGACCTCCAGGGGTCTCACCCACCTTGGGGTACCCGCCCACAGTGCTTCATTCGCGGGTAGCGGCCCAGGGACGACCGCTCGGTTCGTGAGAACCGTGTGCTCGCGCACATCCGTGATAGTCAAGTGAAAGGGGAGATCCCCATGAGCGTGGTCACCAAAGCGTGGCACTGGGCTTCAGGAAGGGCCCTATGGAGGCTCCGTGTAACCTCCATTGACTTGCAAGTCTTTCACAAGTCGGTTTCTAATATCACGCCGGTAGCTGTCTGGTGGACTGGGGGCCGCGACAATGGAAAGTTTGTAAGCTGGAAGCTGGGAGACTGCCTCGGAGGCTGGAAAAGTGACACACACGGGTAACTCCGGTGCCGTTCAACGGATTTCGACGAAAATAGGCTCGTTGGAAAGCCAACGTCGGGGACACGACGACTAACTGTGCGCCCCGTTGCGCACGCGCGCGTGCGCGACATGGGAAGCGAAACAAAACTTCAAACAGAGCTACAGGCTCGTGCGTGCGAAAAAGGCCGAGACACGAAGACGTGCCCGCGTGCGCCTCGCCCCAACTCGAATAACAAAGTCGTCCCGGGCCGGATCCGAGCTACGGGACGGAAACGGGAGCCGAGTCAAAATTTCAAACGGAGCCCGCGTCGCGGAAATGGTCAAAATGAAAAAAATTACTGTTTGAGCACGTGCTCCCTACTCTAACTAAAATAACAAAACAATCCCCGTTGAAATACGTTGAGCACAAAAAAAATTAGAAGCGAGTGAAAATTTCAAACAGAGCTAGAGAAATGGGGATCCTATTTTTGGGGAAAAACAACGTTGTCAGCGCTTCCCCCGCGTCTAACTTGAATAATAAAACTGTCCCCAGCGAAATCCCACGTTCGGGCGAAAAACTGTCAATTTAACACTTCCCCAAAATCCAAAAAGTCAAACATACTTTCACCCAATGCAAACTTGAAATGAATTGGGGATGGTTAAAATGCAACTCCACTTTGCGGGCACTCAGAGCCTCGAGGGTGGGCTCATTGGATAGGTATGGACCGGGGGATGAAGGATGGAGAGAGTGCAGCGGGCGCGCACGCGCACGGGAGACGCTGCGAAGGAAACAAAATTTCAAACGGAGCTACCGAAATGGAAACGCAATTTCCGGGGAGGAAAACCACTCATACCGCTGACCCTTACTGTAACTTGAATAACAAAACAGTCCCCGTTGAAATACGTTGAACGGAACGGAAACGGGAAGCGAGTGAAAATTTCAAACAGAGCTACCGAAATGGAGACACGTTTTTCGGGGAGGAAAAACACTGTCCCCGCTGCCCCAGACTCCCACTTGAATAACAAAACTGTCCCCGTCCAAATCAGACGTTCGGGCGATTTACTGTGAATTTTCAAAACACCACTCCCCAACTTTGAAGAGACTGCTTTCAAAGTTAGGAAAAGGCTCTTTGTGCAGAGGTAACTCCACTTTTCGGGCACCCAGCGCCTCGAGGGTGGGCTTGTTGGATAGGTACGGGCCGCGGGACGACAATAAGCGAAGGTCCGGCGGACGTGCACGCGCGTGCGAGACGCTGCGAGCGGAACAAAATTTCAAATCGACCTGCCGAAAAAAATGTCACTTTTTCGGGAAACAAAAACACTCTCCCCGCTGCCCCAGAGTCCAACTTGAATAACAAAACAGTCCCCGTTGAAATCCCATGTTCGGGCGATTTACTGTGAATTTTACAAACTATCCACATTCAATAAGTCAAACACACTCCCGCTCCCCGGGGGGACCCCCCCTTCCCCGGGGGACCCACCCTCCGGGGGGACCCCCCCTCCGGTACCCGAGCACCGGGGGGCCCTGTACACCCACTATTAAGCCCACCCCCTGTGTTAAAACCCATTAAACGCAACTTTAAGAACTCTGTGCCCCTGGTCATCCTTGTGGAATTTTGTGCCTCTGGTCATCCTCCCATAGACTTCCATTCAAGTTGGACTTAGGTTTTGGCGCGTTGGCTTCTCATGCATCTGGTCATCCTCCCATTGACTCCCATTCAAAAGTCATGCCTCTGGTCATCCTCCCATAGACTGCCATTCAAGTTGGACTTAGTTTTTGGAGCTTTCACTGCTCGTGCCTCTGGTCATCCTCCCATAGACTCCCATTCAAGTTGGACTTAGGTTTTGGCGCGTTGGCTTCTCATGCATCTGGTCATCCTCCCATTGACTCCCATTCAAGTTGGACTTAGTTTTTGGAGCTTTCACTGCTCGTGCCTCTGGTCATCCTCCCATTGACTCCCATTCAAGTTGGACTTAGTTTTTGGAGCTTTCACTGCTCGTGCCTCTGGTCATCCTCCCATAGACTCCCATTCAAGTTGGACTTAGGTTTTGGCACGTTGGCTTCTCATGCATCTGGTCATCCTCCCATTGACTCCCATTCAAGTTGGACTTAGTTTTTGGAGCTTTCACTGCTCGTGCCTCTGGTCATCCTCCCATTGACTCCCATTCAAGTTGGACTTAGTTTTTGGAGCTTTCACTGCTCGTGCCTCTGGTCATCCTCCCATAGACTCCCATTCAAGTTGGACTTAGGTTTTGGCACGTTGGCTTCTCATGCATCTGGTCATCCTCCCATTGACTCCCATTCAAGTTGGACTTAGTTTTTGGAGCTTTCACTGCTCGTGCCTCTGGTCATCCTCCCATAGACTCCCATTCAAGTTGGACTTAGGTTTTGGCGCGTTGGCTTCTCATGCCTCTGGTCTTCCTCCCATTGACTCCCATTCAAGTTGGACTTAGTTTTTGGAGCTTTCACTGCTAGTGCCTCTGGTCCTCCTCCCATTGACTCCCATTCAAGTTTAACTTAGGTTCTAGAGCACTTTAACAACCCCTGGTCTTACATTTAACAGACCTTTTTATCCAGAGCAACTTACAGTAGGTACGGGGACACTCCCCCCAAGGCAAGTAGGACACAACGTGACACAACTTCATGTGCACCAGCCAGGACTTGAACTGGCGACCTTCAGATTACAAGACCCATACGCTACCAACTCAACCACCTGGGTCTTCCGCCCTTTGACTCCCATTCAAGTTGGACTTAGGTTTTGGAGGGTTGGACTTAGGTTTTGGAGGGTGCAGGGGGCATGGAAAAACACTGTTCACCGTCATGGAAAAACACTGTCTAGCCGGACAATTTGCCTTGATAGAGGGCAGCTGGCCCCAATGCTCTCCAGGCATTATGGAAGATTCAAGGAAGAAGGTGGTTAGGATATGCTTGCTATGCTCGGGGAAACCTTATGCCCGACTAGATAGGCATCTTACAAAGGTTCACAAATTGCAAGTTGGCACCCGCGATTACGACAATGCTTACAGAGGACTGACATCCGAGGACGCCGTCGAGGACGATCAGCACCACCAGCCGGGGTGCTCAGATACCACCAACGCTGTACCTACCGGTCCGGAGAGCCACCACAACATGTCCAGTTCCAGCTCCAGTGGCAGCTCCAGCTCGACCGACGATGATACGGACACTGGGGACATTGTGAGCGCTTACCATGCGTACCTTGTGATCCCTCAGGCATCGAGGAAACAGATGGAAAACCTTAAAAGCACCATCAATCGAATTAAAGACTTTATGGTTCAAATTAAGAACTTTGAAGAACCAGGGGCGGTTCAGAGTTGGTTCAGCGCCCTGTCAACCCGAGGTCTGAAGGCGAGCACCCTCAAATCGTACCTCTGTGATGTCTCTGCGTTTGTGAAATGGCTCAAAGAGTATAGGCCGCCCGGCCTTTCCGTTTCGAAAAGAGTCCTCCGCCCTGTGCTCATGAAACTTTCCAAGCTTTCAAGAGATAACCGTGTCAACCTTCGAAGACAACGGTTGACCCTCACTCGTTCTCAGCAGACGGGCTTGCTGACGAGTGCAGAGATATGCGCCATTGGCACCGATTTGGATAGGTGCGTACCCGAACTACTGTTGGCCTTGGAGACGGCCGTGACCCATCGAAGCGCTAACAGGGCTGCAGCTGCTATCATTCTGCATGTAACCATATTCAACGGTGCCAGGCGCGGGGTGTTTTTGGAAATGACCCGCGACAACTTCACCTCCGCTGAGCGCCTGGAAGATATGTTCCTTGTGTCAGTGCCTGAGCACAAGACAGCCCAATATCATGGACCTGCTGTTTTAGCTCTCACGGAGGAAGAGCATGGTTGGCTCTCTCGCTTTGTACAGGCATCAACTAAGCTTCCCGGTTACCCTCGGAACACCGACCAGAGACTGTTCTTTTCGCGCAGCGGCTCGGCCATGGTCGGATTATCCAGGGACGTCCAGAGGTTGATGCATAGCTTGGGTCACCAAAGCGTCACTCTCCATCACTTACGCCATTCCATAAGTACATTGAATTGGACTCACATGTGCGGGTCGGACCGAAATTTGATAGCCAACCATATGTGCCATTCTGCGGTTACCGAAGAGAGGTTTTATGTCCGTATAGGGACACCTCTTGGCCACGTTCAGGCCCGCAAAAACATTACGTCTTTGCTGTATGCTCAAAATGTTTGAATAAAAGAGCCATTTGATTGCAACTTTTGATAAGAACAGATACTACACTTGATCTGAGCCAAAAGGCCGAGAAGCGATGACCCGCACTGCTCCGCGCCCCCCGCGCGCGGGGCCTCCGTGCGCCGGCCGGGACGTTTGGGCGCCGGCCCCTCTGGCGACCGCCGGACCGAGAACGGCCCCGACGACGGAAGCCAAAAGGAAACGCCGACGCCGCAGGGGAAGAAGAAGAAGCGGCGGCGGCGGCGGCGGGGACCGAGAAGACGGCAGCTAAAAGCAAAGGCCAAGCGGGCCACGGAAGAAGAAGCAGGGACCAAGAGGACCAAGAGGAAGCAGGGACCAAGAGGACCAAGAGGAAGCAGGGACCAAGAGGACCAAGAGGAAGCAGGGACCAAGAGGACCAAGAGGAAGCAGGGACCAAGAGGAAGCAGGGACCAAGAGGACCAAGAGGAAGCAGGGACCAAGAGGAAGCAGGGACCAAGAGGCCCGCTGGGCCACGGAAGGAGCAGGGACCAAAAGGCCAAGGGATGGGGATTAAGCAGAGGAAAAAGGAAGACAAAAAGACCTGCACGCACGCACCCACCCACCCTCCCAACGCTACCTTACCCTGCTTTTTTTCCTCACAAATCCATCAGGCTCTGCCCTCCTTGGGCAAAGCCGACCAAAAATACCACGTCCCGCTCGTCGGCGCTCCCCTCCACGGAAGTCTTTAGTAAAAGGCGAAAGGCTTGTGCGTGCTGAAGGGGAGCCAGAGTGACCGTTTTTGAAACCGCCCAAACGGCCCGCTCCCGACCCCTCCGTTGGCCCTGGCTCGCTCGTCCGCGGCGGCGGCGTCCTTCCTTTCCGGGAAAAGGCGTGGAAACGCCACCGGCCGCAAAGGGGCTTTCTCTCTCTCTCTCTCTCTCTTTCACTCTCTCTCTCTCTCTTTCACTCTCTCTCTTTCACTCTCTCTCTCTCTCTCTTTCACTCTCTCTCTTTCACTCTCTCTCTTTCACTCTCACTCACTCACTCACTCACTCACTCACTCACTCACTCACTCACTCACTCACTCACTCACTGTCTCCCCCATTTCAAGTCACTCACCTCACTTCAGGTTTTTTTTTTTTTTTTTTTTTTTTTAATATCTAAAAGGGCGGGAAAACGCCGCCGGCCGACGGGGCTCCGCCGCCGCCGCCGCCGCCGCCGCCGCCGCCGCCGCCGCCGCCGCCGCCGCCGCCGCCGCCGCCGCCGCCGCCGCGCGTCAAACCCCTTTTTTCACCTCATCGCCACAAAAACCCCAGCCCCAACCCCAAAAACCCCAGCCCCAACCCCAAAAACCCCAGCCCCAACCCCAAAAACCCCAGCCCCAAAAACCCCAGCCCCAACCCCAATCGCTCACTCCCTCGTTTTTTCCCTTTGACACGCTTAGAAAGAGTGCACCCTTCCCGGAGGCGCTGCAATACCGGGGCGATGCGCGGAGCGGACGGAGCGAGCCCCTGTTCCGACTCCCTGTGGCAAAAATCCGTTTAATATGTTGTCCTCGCATGGAGGACGTATCAGATATTAAACTGATAAGAACAGATACTACACTTGATCTGAGCCAAAAGGCCGAGAAGCGATGACCCGCACTGCTCCGCGCCCCCCGCGCGCGGGGCCTCCGTGCGCCGGCCGGGACGTTTGGGCGCCGGCCCCTCTGGCGACCGCCGGACCGAGAACGGCCCCGACGACGGAAGCCAAAAGGAAACGCCGACGCCGCAGGGGAAGAAGAAGAAGCGGCGGCGGCGGCGGCGGGGACCGAGAAGACGGCAGCTAAAAGCAAAGGCCAAGCGGGCCACGGAAGAAGAAGCAGGGACCAAGAGGACCAAGAGGAAGCAGGGACCAAGAGGACCAAGAGGAAGCAGGGACCAAGAGGACCAAGAGGAAGCAGGGACCAAGAGGACCAAGAGGAAGCAGGGACCAAGAGGAAGCAGGGACCAAGAGGACCAAGAGGAAGCAGGGACCAAGAGGAAGCAGGGACCAAGAGGCCCGCTGGGCCACGGAAGGAGCAGGGACCAAAAGGCCAAGGGATGGGGATTAAGCAGAGGAAAAAGGAAGACAAAAAGACCTGCACGCACGCACCCACCCACCCTCCCAACGCTACCTTACCCTGCTTTTTTTCCTCACAAATCCATCAGGCTCTGCCCTCCTTGGGCAAAGCCGACCAAAAATACCACGTCCCGCTCGTCGGCGCTCCCCTCCACGGAAGTCTTTAGTAAAAGGCGAAAGGCTTGTGCGTGCTGAAGGGGAGCCAGAGTGACCGTTTTTGAAACCGCCCAAACGGCCCGCTCCCGACCCCTCCGTTGGCCCTGGCTCGCTCGTCCGCGGCGGCGGCGTCCTTCCTTTCCGGGAAAAGGCGTGGAAACGCCACCGGCCGCAAAGGGGCTTTCTCTCTCTCTCTCTCTCTCTTTCACTCTCTCTCTCTCTCTTTCACTCTCTCTCTTTCACTCTCTCTCTCTCTCTCTTTCACTCTCTCTCTTTCACTCTCTCTCTTTCACTCTCACTCACTCACTCACTCACTCACTCACTCACTCACTCACTCACTCACTCACTCACTCACTGTCTCCCCCATTTCAAGTCACTCACCTCACTTCAGGTTTTTTTTTTTTTTTTTTTTTTTAATATCTAAAAGGGCGGGAAAACGCCGCCGGCCGACGGGGCTCCGCCGCCGCCGCCGCCGCCGCCGCCGCCGCCGCCGCCGCCGCCGCCGCCGCCGCCGCCGCCGCCGCCGCCGCCGCCGCGCGTCAAACCCCTTTTTTCACCTCATCGCCACAAAAACCCCAGCCCCAACCCCAAAAACCCCAGCCCCAACCCCAAAAACCCCAGCCCCAACCCCAAAAACCCCAGCCCCAAAAACCCCAGCCCCAACCCCAATCGCTCACTCCCTCGTTTTTTCCCTTTGACACGCTTAGAAAGAGTGCACCCTTCCCGGAGGCGCTGCAATACCGGGGCGATGCGCGGAGCGGACGGAGCGAGCCCCTGTTCCGACTCCCTGTGGCAAAAATCCGTTTAATATGTTGTCCTCGCATGGAGGACGTATCAGATATTAAACTGATAAGAACAGATACTACACTTGATCTGAGCCAAAAGGCCGAGAAGCGATGACCCGCACTGCTCCGCGCCCCCCGCGCGCGGGGCCTCCGTGCGCCGGCCGGGACGTTTGGGCGCCGGCCCCTCTGGCGACCGCCGGACCGAGAACGGCCCCGACGACGGAAGCCAAAAGGAAACGCCGACGCCGCAGGGGAAGAAGAAGAAGCGGCGGCGGCGGCGGCGGGGACCGAGAAGACGGCAGCTAAAAGCAAAGGCCAAGCGGGCCACGGAAGAAGAAGCAGGGACCAAGAGGACCAAGAGGAAGCAGGGACCAAGAGGACCAAGAGGAAGCAGGGACCAAGAGGACCAAGAGGAAGCAGGGACCAAGAGGACCAAGAGGAAGCAGGGACCAAGAGGAAGCAGGGACCAAGAGGACCAAGAGGAAGCAGGGACCAAGAGGAAGCAGGGACCAAGAGGCCCGCTGGGCCACGGAAGGAGCAGGGACCAAAAGGCCAAGGGATGGGGATTAAGCAGAGGAAAAAGGAAGACAAAAAGACCTGCACGCACGCACCCACCCACCCTCCCAACGCTACCTTACCCTGCTTTTTTTCCTCACAAATCCATCAGGCTCTGCCCTCCTTGGGCAAAGCCGACCAAAAATACCACGTCCCGCTCGTCGGCGCTCCCCTCCACGGAAGTCTTTAGTAAAAGGCGAAAGGCTTGTGCGTGCTGAAGGGGAGCCAGAGTGACCGTTTTTGAAACCGCCCAAACGGCCCGCTCCCGACCCCTCCGTTGGCCCTGGCTCGCTCGTCCGCGGCGGCGGCGTCCTTCCTTTCCGGGAAAAGGCGTGGAAACGCCACCGGCCGCAAAGGGGCTTTCTCTCTCTCTCTCTCTCTCTTTCACTCTCTCTCTCTCTCTTTCACTCTCTCTCTTTCACTCTCTCTCTCTCTCTCTTTCACTCTCTCTCTTTCACTCTCTCTTTCACTCTCACTCACTCACTCACTCACTCACTCACTCACTCACTCACTCACTCACTCACTCACTCACTCACTCACTCACTCACTCACTCACTCACTGTCTCCCCCATTTCACGTCACTCACCTCACTCCAGGTTTTTTTTTTTTTTTTTTTTTTTTTATATCTAAAAGGGCGGGAAAACGCCGCCGGCCGACGGGGCTCCGCCGCCGCCGCCGCCGCCGCCGCCGCCGCCGCCGCCGCCGCCGCCGCCGCCGCCGCCGCCGCCGCCGCGCGTCAAACCCCTTTTTTCACCTCATCGCCACAAAAACCCCAGCCCCAACCCCAAAAACCCCAGCCCCAACCCCAAAAACCCCAGCCCCAACCCCAAAAACCCCAGCCCCAAAAACCCCAGCCCCAACCCCAATCGCTCACTCCCTCGTTTTTTCCCTTTGACACGCTTAGAAAGAGTGCACCCTTCCCGGAGGCGCTGCAATACCGGGGCGATGCGCGGAGCGGACGGAGCGAGCCCCTGTTCCGACTCCCTGTGGCAAAAATCCGTTTAATATGTTGTCCTCGCATGGAGGACGTATCAGATATTAAACTGATAAGAACAGATACTACACTTGATCTGAGCCAAAAGGCCGAGAAGCGATGACCCGCACTGCTCCGCGCCCCCCGCGCGCGGGGCCTCCGTGCGCCGGCCGGGACGTTTGGGCGCCGGCCCCTCTGGCGACCGCCGGACCGAGAACGGCCCCGACGACGGAAGCCAAAAGGAAACGCCGACGCCGCAGGGGAAGAAGAAGAAGCGGCGGCGGCGGCGGCGGGGACCGAGAAGACGGCAGCTAAAAGCAAAGGCCAAGCGGGCCACGGAAGAAGAAGCAGGGACCAAGAGGACCAAGAGGAAGCAGGGACCAAGAGGACCAAGAGGAAGCAGGGACCAAGAGGACCAAGAGGAAGCAGGGACCAAGAGGACCAAGAGGAAGCAGGGACCAAGAGGAAGCAGGGACCAAGAGGACCAAGAGGAAGCAGGGACCAAGAGGAAGCAGGGACCAAGAGGCCCGCTGGGCCACGGAAGGAGCAGGGACCAAAAGGCCAAGGGATGGGGATTAAGCAGAGGAAAAAGGAAGACAAAAAGACCTGCACGCACGCACCCACCCACCCTCCCAACGCTACCTTACCCTGCTTTTTTTCCTCACAAATCCATCAGGCTCTGCCCTCCTTGGGCAAAGCCGACCAAAAATACCACGTCCCGCTCGTCGGCGCTCCCCTCCACGGAAGTCTTTAGTAAAAGGCGAAAGGCTTGTGCGTGCTGAAGGGGAGCCAGAGTGACCGTTTTTGAAACCGCCCAAACGGCCCGCTCCCGACCCCTCCGTTGGCCCTGGCTCGCTCGTCCGCGGCGGCGGCGTCCTTCCTTTCCGGGAAAAGGCGTGGAAACGCCACCGGCCGCAAAGGGGCTTTCTCTCTCTCTCTCTCTCTCTTTCACTCTCTCTCTCTCTCTTTCACTCTCTCTCTTTCACTCTCTCTCTCTCTCTCTTTCACTCTCTCTCTTTCACTCTCTCTCTTTCACTCTCACTCACTCACTCACTCACTCACTCACTCACTCACTCACTCACTCACTCACTCACTCACTGTCTCCCCCATTTCAAGTCACTCACCTCACTTCAGGTTTTTTTTTTTTTTTTTTTTTTTTTTTAATATCTAAAAGGGCGGGAAAACGCCGCCGGCCGACGGGGCTCCGCCGCCGCCGCCGCCGCCGCCGCCGCCGCCGCCGCCGCCGCCGCCGCCGCCGCCGCCGCCGCCGCCGCCGCCGCGCGTCAAACCCCTTTTTTCACCTCATCGCCACAAAAACCCCAGCCCCAACCCCAAAAACCCCAGCCCCAACCCCAAAAACCCCAGCCCCAACCCCAAAAACCCCAGCCCCAAAAACCCCAGCCCCAACCCCAATCGCTCACTCCCTCGTTTTTTCCCTTTGACACGCTTAGAAAGAGTGCACCCTTCCCGGAGGCGCTGCAATACCGGGGCGATGCGCGGAGCGGACGGAGCGAGCCCCTGTTCCGACTCCCTGTGGCAAAAATCCGTTTAATATGTTGTCCTCGCATGGAGGACGTATCAGATATTAAACTGATAAGAACAGATACTACACTTGATCTGAGCCAAAAGGCCGAGAAGCGATGACCCGCACTGCTCCGCGCCCCCCGCGCGCGGGGCCTCCGTGCGCCGGCCGGGACGTTTGGGCGCCGGCCCCTCTGGCGACCGCCGGACCGAGAACGGCCCCGACGACGGAAGCCAAAAGGAAACGCCGACGCCGCAGGGGAAGAAGAAGAAGCGGCGGCGGCGGCGGCGGGGACCGAGAAGACGGCAGCTAAAAGCAAAGGCCAAGCGGGCCACGGAAGAAGAAGCAGGGACCAAGAGGACCAAGAGGAAGCAGGGACCAAGAGGACCAAGAGGAAGCAGGGACCAAGAGGACCAAGAGGAAGCAGGGACCAAGAGGACCAAGAGGAAGCAGGGACCAAGAGGAAGCAGGGACCAAGAGGACCAAGAGGAAGCAGGGACCAAGAGGAAGCAGGGACCAAGAGGCCCGCTGGGCCACGGAAGGAGCAGGGACCAAAAGGCCAAGGGATGGGGATTAAGCAGAGGAAAAAGGAAGACAAAAAGACCTGCACGCACGCACCCACCCACCCTCCCAACGCTACCTTACCCTGCTTTTT
>NC_140382.1:195000-270000 GCF_054491055.1 Hypomesus nipponensis
TTTTTTTTTTTTTTTTTTTTTAATATCTAAAAGGGCGGGAAAACGCCGCCGGCCGACGGGGCTCCGCCGCCGCCGCCGCCGCCGCCGCCGCCGCCGCCGCCGCCGCCGCCGCCGCCGCCGCCGCCGCCGCGCGTCAAACCCCTTTTTTCACCTCATCGCCACAAAAACCCCAGCCCCAACCCCAAAAACCCCAGCCCCAACCCCAAAAACCCCAGCCCCAACCCCAAAAACCCCAGCCCCAAAAACCCCAGCCCCAACCCCAATCGCTCACTCCCTCGTTTTTTCCCTTTGACACGCTTAGAAAGAGTGCACCCTTCCCGGAGGCGCTGCAATACCGGGGCGATGCGCGGAGCGGACGGAGCGAGCCCCTGTTCCGACTCCCTGTGGCAAAAATCCGTTTAATATGTTGTCCTCGCATGGAGGACGTATCAGATATTAAACTGATAAGAACAGATACTACACTTGATCTGAGCCAAAAGGCCGAGAAGCGATGACCCGCACTGCTCCGCGCCCCCCGCGCGCGGGGCCTCCGTGCGCCGGCCGGGACGTTTGGGCGCCGGCCCCTCTGGCGACCGCCGGACCGAGAACGGCCCCGACGACGGAAGCCAAAAGGAAACGCCGACGCCGCAGGGGAAGAAGAAGAAGCGGCGGCGGCGGCGGCGGGGACCGAGAAGACGGCAGCTAAAAGCAAAGGCCAAGCGGGCCACGGAAGAAGAAGCAGGGACCAAGAGGACCAAGAGGAAGCAGGGACCAAGAGGACCAAGAGGAAGCAGGGACCAAGAGGACCAAGAGGAAGCAGGGACCAAGAGGACCAAGAGGAAGCAGGGACCAAGAGGAAGCAGGGACCAAGAGGACCAAGAGGAAGCAGGGACCAAGAGGAAGCAGGGACCAAGAGGCCCGCTGGGCCACGGAAGGAGCAGGGACCAAAAGGCCAAGGGATGGGGATTAAGCAGAGGAAAAAGGAAGACAAAAAGACCTGCACGCACGCACCCACCCACCCTCCCAACGCTACCTTACCCTGCTTTTTTTCCTCACAAATCCATCAGGCTCTGCCCTCCTTGGGCAAAGCCGACCAAAAATACCACGTCCCGCTCGTCGGCGCTCCCCTCCACGGAAGTCTTTAGTAAAAGGCGAAAGGCTTGTGCGTGCTGAAGGGGAGCCAGAGTGACCGTTTTTGAAACCGCCCAAACGGCCCGCTCCCGACCCCTCCGTTGGCCCTGGCTCGCTCGTCCGCGGCGGCGGCGTCCTTCCTTTCCGGGAAAAGGCGTGGAAACGCCACCGGCCGCAAAGGGGCTTTCTCTCTCTCTCTCTCTCTCTTTCACTCTCTCTCTCTCTCTTTCACTCTCTCTCTTTCACTCTCTCTCTCTCTCTCTTTCACTCTCTCTCTTTCACTCTCTCTTTCACTCTCACTCACTCACTCACTCACTCACTCACTCACTCACTCACTCACTCACTCACTCACTCACTCACTCACTCACTCACTGTCTCCCCCATTTCACGTCACTCACCTCACTCCAGGTTTTTTTTTTTTTTTTTTTTTTTTTTAATATCTAAAAGGGCGGGAAAACGCCGCCGGCCGACGGGGCTCCGCCGCCTCCGCCGCCGCCGCCGCCGCCGCCGCCGCGCGTCAAACCCCTTTTTTCACCTCATCGCCACAAAAACCCCAGCCCCAACCCCAAAAACCCCAGCCCCAACCCCAAAAACCCCAGCCCCAACCCCAAAAACCCCAGCCCCAAAAACCCCAGCCCCAACCCCAATCGCTCACTCCCTCGTTTTTTCCCTTTGACACGCTTAGAAAGAGTGCACCCTTCCCGGAGGCGCTGCAATACCGGGGCGATGCGCGGAGCGGACGGAGCGAGCCCCTGTTCCGACTCCCTGTGGCAAAAATCCGTTTAATATGTTGTCCTCGCATGGAGGACGTATCAGATATTAAACTGATAAGAACAGATACTACACTTGATCTGAGCCAAAAGGCCGAGAAGCGATGACCCGCACTGCTCCGCGCCCCCCGCGCGCGGGGCCTCCGTGCGCCGGCCGGGACGTTTGGGCGCCGGCCCCTCTGGCGACCGCCGGACCGAGAACGGCCCCGACGACGGAAGCCAAAAGGAAACGCCGACGCCGCAGGGGAAGAAGAAGAAGCGGCGGCGGCGGCGGCGGCGGGGACCGAGAAGACGGCAGCTAAAAGCAAAGGCCAAGCGGGCCACGGAAGAAGAAGCAGGGACCAAGAGGACCAAGAGGAAGCAGGGACCAAGAGGACCAAGAGGAAGCAGGGACCAAGAGGACCAAGAGGAAGCAGGGACCAAGAGGACCAAGAGGAAGCAGGGACCAAGAGGACCAAGAGGAAGCAGGGACCAAGAGGACCAAGAGGAAGCAGGGACCAAGAGGACCAAGAGGAAGCAGGGACCAAGAGGACCAAGAGGAAGCAGGGACCAAGAGGACCAAGAGGAAGCAGGGACCAAGAGGAAGCAGGGACCAAGAGGACCAAGAGGAAGCAGGGACCAAGAGGAAGCAGGGACCAAGAGGCCCGCTGGGCCACGGAAGGAGCAGGGACCAAAAGGCCAAGGGATGGGGATTAAGCAGAGGAAAAAGGAAGACAAAAAGACCTGCACGCACGCACCCACCCACCCTCCCAACGCTACCTTACCCTGCTTTTTTTCCTCACAAATCCATCAGGCTCTGCCCTCCCTCGGGCAAAGCCGACCAAAAATACCACGTCCCGCTCGTCGGCGCTCCCCTCCACGGAAGTCTTTAGTAAAAGGCGAAAGGCTTGTGCGTGCTGAAGGGGAGCCAGAGTGACCGTTTTTGAAACCGCCCAAACGGCCCGCTCCCGACCCCTCCGTTGGCCCTGGCTCGCTCGTCCGCGGCGGCGGCGTCCTTCCTTTCCGGGAAAAGGCGTGGAAACGCCACCGGCCGCAAAGGGGCTTTCTCTCTCTCTCTCTCTCTCTTTCACTCTCTCTCTCTCTCTTTCACTCTCTCTCTTTCACTCTCTCTCTCTCTCTCTTTCACTCTCTCTCTTTCACTCTCTCTTTCACTCTCACTCACTCACTCACTCACTCACTCACTCACTCACTCACTCACTCACTCACTCACTCACTCACTCACTGTCTCCCCCATTTCACGTCACTCACCTCACTCCAGGTTTTTTTTTTTTTTTTTTTTTTTTTTTATATCTAAAAGGGCGGGAAAACGCCGCCGGCCGACGGGGCTCCGCCGCCGCCGCCGCCGCCGCCGCCGCCGCCGCGCGTCAAACCCCTTTTTTCACCTCATCGCCACAAAAACCCCAGCCCCAACCCCAAAAACCCCAGCCCCAACCCCAAAAACCCCAGCCCCAACCCCAAAAACCCCAGCCCCAAAAACCCCAGCCCCAACCCCAATCGCTCACTCCCTCGTTTTTTCCCTTTGACACGCTTAGAAAGAGTGCACCCTTCCCGGAGGCGCTGCAATACCGGGGCGATGCGCGGAGCGGACGGAGCGAGCCCCTGTTCCGACTCCCTGTGGCAAAAATCCGTTTAATATGTTGTCCTCGCATGGAGGACGTATCAGATATTAAACTGATAAGAACAGATACTACACTTGATCTGAGCCAAAAGGCCGAGAAGCGATGACCCGCACTGCTCCGCGCCCCCCGCGCGCGGGGCCTCCGTGCGCCGGCCGGGACGTTTGGGCGCCGGCCCCTCTGGCGACCGCCGGACCGAGAACGGCCCCGACGACGGAAGCCAAAAGGAAACGCCGACGCCGCAGGGGAAGAAGAAGAAGCGGCGGCGGCGGCGGCGGCGGGGACCGAGAAGACGGCAGCTAAAAGCAAAGGCCAAGCGGGCCACGGAAGAAGAAGCAGGGACCAAGAGGACCAAGAGGAAGCAGGGACCAAGAGGACCAAGAGGAAGCAGGGACCAAGAGGACCAAGAGGAAGCAGGGACCAAGAGGACCAAGAGGAAGCAGGGACCAAGAGGACCAAGAGGAAGCAGGGACCAAGAGGACCAAGAGGAAGCAGGGACCAAGAGGACCAAGAGGAAGCAGGGACCAAGAGGAAGCAGGGACCAAGAGGACCAAGAGGAAGCAGGGACCAAGAGGAAGCAGGGACCAAGAGGCCCGCTGGGCCACGGAAGGAGCAGGGACCAAAAGGCCAAGGGATGGGGATTAAGCAGAGGAAAAAGGAAGACAAAAAGACCTGCACGCACGCACCCACCCACCCTCCCAACGCTACCTTACCCTGCTTTTTTTCCTCACAAATCCATCAGGCTCTGCCCTCCCTCGGGCAAAGCCGACCAAAAATACCACGTCCCGCTCGTCGGCGCTCCCCTCCACGGAAGTCTTTAGTAAAAGGCGAAAGGCTTGTGCGTGCTGAAGGGGAGCCAGAGTGACCGTTTTTGAAACCGCCCAAACGGCCCGCTCCCGACCCCTCCGTTGGCCCTGGCTCGCTCGTCCGCGGCGGCGGCGTCCTTCCTTTCCGGGAAAAGGCGTGGAAACGCCACCGGCCGCAAAGGGGCTTTCTCTCTCTCTCTCTCTCTTTCACTCTCTCTCTTTCACTCTCTCTCTCTCTCTTTCACTCTCTCTCTTTCACTCTCTCTCTCTCTCTCTTTCACTCTCTCTCTTTCACTCTCTCTCTTTCACTCTCACTCACTCACTCACTCACTCACTCACTCACTCACTCACTCACTCACTCACTCACTGTCTCCCCCATTTCAAGTCACTCACCTCACTTCAGGTTTTTTTTTTTTTTTTTTTTTTTTAATATCTAAAAGGGCGGGAAAACGCCGCCGGCCGACGGGGCTCCGCCGCCGCCGCCGCCGCCGCCGCCGCCGCCGCCGCGCGTCAAACCCCTTTTTTCACCTCATCGCCACAAAAACCCCAGCCCCAACCCCAAAAACCCCAGCCCCAACCCCAAAAACCCCAGCCCCAACCCCAAAAACCCCAGCCCCAAAAACCCCAGCCCCAACCCCAATCGCTCACTCCCTCGTTTTTTCCCTTTGACACGCTTAGAAAGAGTGCACCCTTCCCGGAGGCGCTGCAATACCGGGGCGATGCGCGGAGCGGACGGAGCGAGCCCCTGTTCCGACTCCCTGTGGCAAAAATCCGTTTAATATGTTGTCCTCGCATGGAGGACGTATCAGATATTAAACTGATAAGAACAGATACTACACTTGATCTGAGCCAAAAGGCCGAGAAGCGATGACCCGCACTGCTCCGCGCCCCCCGCGCGCGGGGCCTCCGTGCGCCGGCCGGGACGTTTGGGCGCCGGCCCCTCTGGCGACCGCCGGACCGAGAACGGCCCCGACGACGGAAGCCAAAAGGAAACGCCGACGCCGCAGGGGAAGAAGAAGAAGCGGCGGCGGCGGCGGCGGCGGGGACCGAGAAGACGGCAGCTAAAAGCAAAGGCCAAGCGGGCCACGGAAGAAGAAGCAGGGACCAAGAGGACCAAGAGGAAGCAGGGACCAAGAGGACCAAGAGGAAGCAGGGACCAAGAGGACCAAGAGGAAGCAGGGACCAAGAGGACCAAGAGGAAGCAGGGACCAAGAGGACCAAGAGGAAGCAGGGACCAAGAGGACCAAGAGGAAGCAGGGACCAAGAGGACCAAGAGGAAGCAGGGACCAAGAGGAAGCAGGGACCAAGAGGACCAAGAGGAAGCAGGGACCAAGAGGAAGCAGGGACCAAGAGGCCCGCTGGGCCACGGAAGGAGCAGGGACCAAAAGGCCAAGGGATGGGGATTAAGCAGAGGAAAAAGGAAGACAAAAAGACCTGCACGCACGCACCCACCCACCCTCCCAACGCTACCTTACCCTGCTTTTTTTCCTCACAAATCCATCAGGCTCTGCCCTCCCTCGGGCAAAGCCGACCAAAAATACCACGTCCCGCTCGTCGGCGCTCCCCTCCACGGAAGTCTTTAGTAAAAGGCGAAAGGCTTGTGCGTGCTGAAGGGGAGCCAGAGTGACCGTTTTTGAAACCGCCCAAACGGCCCGCTCCCGACCCCTCCGTTGGCCCTGGCTCGCTCGTCCGCGGCGGCGGCGTCCTTCCTTTCCGGGAAAAGGCGTGGAAACGCCACCGGCCGCAAAGGGGCTTTCTCTCTCTCTCTCTCTCTTTCACTCTCTCTCTTTCACTCTCTCTCTCTCTCTTTCACTCTCTCTCTTTCACTCTCTCTCTCTCTCTCTTTCACTCTCTCTCTTTCACTCTCTCTCTTTCACTCTCACTCACTCACTCACTCACTCACTCACTCACTCACTCACTCACTCACTCACTCACTGTCTCCCCCATTTCAAGTCACTCACCTCACTTCAGGTTTTTTTTTTTTTTTTTTTTTTTTTTATATCTAAAAGGGCGGGAAAACGCCGCCGGCCGACGGGGCTCCGCCGCCGCCGCCGCCGCCGCCGCCGCCGCCGCCGCGCGTCAAACCCCTTTTTTCACCTCATCGCCACAAAAACCCCAGCCCCAACCCCAAAAACCCCAGCCCCAACCCCAAAAACCCCAGCCCCAACCCCAAAAACCCCAGCCCCAAAAACCCCAGCCCCAACCCCAATCGCTCACTCCCTCGTTTTTTCCCTTTGACACGCTTAGAAAGAGTGCACCCTTCCCGGAGGCGCTGCAATACCGGGGCGATGCGCGGAGCGGACGGAGCGAGCCCCTGTTCCGACTCCCTGTGGCAAAAATCCGTTTAATATGTTGTCCTCGCATGGAGGACGTATCAGATATTAAACTGATAAGAACAGATACTACACTTGATCTGAGCCAAAAGGCCGAGAAGCGATGACCCGCACTGCTCCGCGCCCCCCGCGCGCGGGGCCTCCGTGCGCCGGCCGGGACGTTTGGGCGCCGGCCCCTCTGGCGACCGCCGGACCGAGAACGGCCCCGACGACGGAAGCCAAAAGGAAACGCCGACGCCGCAGGGGAAGAAGAAGAAGCGGCGGCGGCGGCGGCGGCGGGGACCGAGAAGACGGCAGCTAAAAGCAAAGGCCAAGCGGGCCACGGAAGAAGAAGCAGGGACCAAGAGGACCAAGAGGAAGCAGGGACCAAGAGGACCAAGAGGAAGCAGGGACCAAGAGGACCAAGAGGAAGCAGGGACCAAGAGGACCAAGAGGAAGCAGGGACCAAGAGGACCAAGAGGAAGCAGGGACCAAGAGGACCAAGAGGAAGCAGGGACCAAGAGGACCAAGAGGAAGCAGGGACCAAGAGGAAGCAGGGACCAAGAGGACCAAGAGGAAGCAGGGACCAAGAGGAAGCAGGGACCAAGAGGCCCGCTGGGCCACGGAAGGAGCAGGGACCAAAAGGCCAAGGGATGGGGATTAAGCAGAGGAAAAAGGAAGACAAAAAGACCTGCACGCACGCACCCACCCACCCTCCCAACGCTACCTTACCCTGCTTTTTTTCCTCACAAATCCATCAGGCTCTGCCCTCCCTCGGGCAAAGCCGACCAAAAATACCACGTCCCGCTCGTCGGCGCTCCCCTCCACGGAAGTCTTTAGTAAAAGGCGAAAGGCTTGTGCGTGCTGAAGGGGAGCCAGAGTGACCGTTTTTGAAACCGCCCAAACGGCCCGCTCCCGACCCCTCCGTTGGCCCTGGCTCGCTCGTCCGCGGCGGCGGCGTCCTTCCTTTCCGGGAAAAGGCGTGGAAACGCCACCGGCCGCAAAGGGGCTTTCTCTCTCTCTCTCTCTCTTTCACTCTCTCTCTTTCACTCTCTCTCTCTCTCTTTCACTCTCTCTCTTTCACTCTCTCTCTCTCTCTCTTTCACTCTCTCTCTTTCACTCTCTCTCTTTCACTCTCACTCACTCACTCACTCACTCACTCACTCACTCACTCACTCACTCACTCACTCACTGTCTCCCCCATTTCAAGTCACTCACCTCACTTCAGGTTTTTTTTTTTTTTTTTTTTTTTTTAATATCTAAAAGGGCGGGAAAACGCCGCCGGCCGACGGGGCTCCGCCGCCGCCGCCGCCGCCGCCGCCGCCGCCGCCGCGCGTCAAACCCCTTTTTTCACCTCATCGCCACAAAAACCCCAGCCCCAACCCCAAAAACCCCAGCCCCAACCCCAAAAACCCCAGCCCCAACCCCAAAAACCCCAGCCCCAAAAACCCCAGCCCCAACCCCAATCGCTCACTCCCTCGTTTTTTCCCTTTGACACGCTTAGAAAGAGTGCACCCTTCCCGGAGGCGCTGCAATACCGGGGCGATGCGCGGAGCGGACGGAGCGAGCCCCTGTTCCGACTCCCTGTGGCAAAAATCCGTTTAATATGTTGTCCTCGCATGGAGGACGTATCAGATATTAAACTGATAAGAACAGATACTACACTTGATCTGAGCCAAAAGGCCGAGAAGCGATGACCCGCACTGCTCCGCGCCCCCCGCGCGCGGGGCCTCCGTGCGCCGGCCGGGACGTTTGGGCGCCGGCCCCTCTGGCGACCGCCGGACCGAGAACGGCCCCGACGACGGAAGCCAAAAGGAAACGCCGACGCCGCAGGGGAAGAAGAAGAAGCGGCGGCGGCGGCGGCGGCGGGGACCGAGAAGACGGCAGCTAAAAGCAAAGGCCAAGCGGGCCACGGAAGAAGAAGCAGGGACCAAGAGGACCAAGAGGAAGCAGGGACCAAGAGGACCAAGAGGAAGCAGGGACCAAGAGGACCAAGAGGAAGCAGGGACCAAGAGGACCAAGAGGAAGCAGGGACCAAGAGGACCAAGAGGAAGCAGGGACCAAGAGGACCAAGAGGAAGCAGGGACCAAGAGGACCAAGAGGAAGCAGGGACCAAGAGGAAGCAGGGACCAAGAGGACCAAGAGGAAGCAGGGACCAAGAGGAAGCAGGGACCAAGAGGCCCGCTGGGCCACGGAAGGAGCAGGGACCAAAAGGCCAAGGGATGGGGATTAAGCAGAGGAAAAAGGAAGACAAAAAGACCTGCACGCACGCACCCACCCACCCTCCCAACGCTACCTTACCCTGCTTTTTTTCCTCACAAATCCATCAGGCTCTGCCCTCCCTCGGGCAAAGCCGACCAAAAATACCACGTCCCGCTCGTCGGCGCTCCCCTCCACGGAAGTCTTTAGTAAAAGGCGAAAGGCTTGTGCGTGCTGAAGGGGAGCCAGAGTGACCGTTTTTGAAACCGCCCAAACGGCCCGCTCCCGACCCCTCCGTTGGCCCTGGCTCGCTCGTCCGCGGCGGCGGCGTCCTTCCTTTCCGGGAAAAGGCGTGGAAACGCCACCGGCCGCAAAGGGGCTTTCTCTCTCTCTCTCTCTCTTTCACTCTCTCTCTTTCACTCTCTCTCTCTCTCTTTCACTCTCTCTCTTTCACTCTCTCTCTCTCTCTCTTTCACTCTCTCTCTTTCACTCTCTCTCTTTCACTCTCACTCACTCACTCACTCACTCACTCACTCACTCACTCACTCACTCACTCACTCACTGTCTCCCCCATTTCAAGTCACTCACCTCACTTCAGGTTTTTTTTTTTTTTTTTTTTTTTTAAATATCTAAAAGGGCGGGAAAACGCCGCCGGCCGACGGGGCTCCGCCGCCGCCGCCGCCGCCGCCGCCGCCGCCGCCGCGCGTCAAACCCCTTTTTTCACCTCATCGCCACAAAAACCCCAGCCCCAACCCCAAAAACCCCAGCCCCAACCCCAAAAACCCCAGCCCCAACCCCAAAAACCCCAGCCCCAAAAACCCCAGCCCCAACCCCAATCGCTCACTCCCTCGTTTTTTCCCTTTGACACGCTTAGAAAGAGTGCACCCTTCCCGGAGGCGCTGCAATACCGGGGCGATGCGCGGAGCGGACGGAGCGAGCCCCTGTTCCGACTCCCTGTGGCAAAAATCCGTTTAATATGTTGTCCTCGCATGGAGGACGTATCAGATATTAAACTGATAAGAACAGATACTACACTTGATCTGAGCCAAAAGGCCGAGAAGCGATGACCCGCACTGCTCCGCGCCCCCCGCGCGCGGGGCCTCCGTGCGCCGGCCGGGACGTTTGGGCGCCGGCCCCTCTGGCGACCGCCGGACCGAGAACGGCCCCGACGACGGAAGCCAAAAGGAAACGCCGACGCCGCAGGGGAAGAAGAAGAAGCGGCGGCGGCGGCGGCGGCGGGGACCGAGAAGACGGCAGCTAAAAGCAAAGGCCAAGCGGGCCACGGAAGAAGAAGCAGGGACCAAGAGGACCAAGAGGAAGCAGGGACCAAGAGGACCAAGAGGAAGCAGGGACCAAGAGGACCAAGAGGAAGCAGGGACCAAGAGGACCAAGAGGAAGCAGGGACCAAGAGGACCAAGAGGAAGCAGGGACCAAGAGGACCAAGAGGAAGCAGGGACCAAGAGGACCAAGAGGAAGCAGGGACCAAGAGGAAGCAGGGACCAAGAGGACCAAGAGGAAGCAGGGACCAAGAGGAAGCAGGGACCAAGAGGCCCGCTGGGCCACGGAAGGAGCAGGGACCAAAAGGCCAAGGGATGGGGATTAAGCAGAGGAAAAAGGAAGACAAAAAGACCTGCACGCACGCACCCACCCACCCTCCCAACGCTACCTTACCCTGCTTTTTTTCCTCACAAATCCATCAGGCTCTGCCCTCCCTCGGGCAAAGCCGACCAAAAATACCACGTCCCGCTCGTCGGCGCTCCCCTCCACGGAAGTCTTTAGTAAAAGGCGAAAGGCTTGTGCGTGCTGAAGGGGAGCCAGAGTGACCGTTTTTGAAACCGCCCAAACGGCCCGCTCCCGACCCCTCCGTTGGCCCTGGCTCGCTCGTCCGCGGCGGCGGCGTCCTTCCTTTCCGGGAAAAGGCGTGGAAACGCCACCGGCCGCAAAGGGGCTTTCTCTCTCTCTCTCTCTCTTTCACTCTCTCTCTTTCACTCTCTCTCTCTCTCTTTCACTCTCTCTCTTTCACTCTCTCTCTCTCTCTCTTTCACTCTCTCTCTTTCACTCTCTCTCTTTCACTCTCACTCACTCACTCACTCACTCACTCACTCACTCACTCACTCACTCACTGTCTCCCCCATTTCAAGTCACTCACCTCACTTCAGGTTTTTTTTTTTTTTTTTTTTTTTTAAATATCTAAAAGGGCGGGAAAACGCCGCCGGCCGACGGGGCTCCGCCGCCGCCGCCGCCGCCGCCGCCGCCGCCGCCGCGCGTCAAACCCCTTTTTTCACCTCATCGCCACAAAAACCCCAGCCCCAACCCCAAAAACCCCAGCCCCAACCCCAAAAACCCCAGCCCCAACCCCAAAAACCCCAGCCCCAAAAACCCCAGCCCCAACCCCAATCGCTCACTCCCTCGTTTTTTCCCTTTGACACGCTTAGAAAGAGTGCACCCTTCCCGGAGGCGCTGCAATACCGGGGCGATGCGCGGAGCGGACGGAGCGAGCCCCTGTTCCGACTCCCTGTGGCAAAAATCCGTTTAATATGTTGTCCTCGCATGGAGGACGTATCAGATATTAAACTGATAAGAACAGATACTACACTTGATCTGAGCCAAAAGGCCGAGAAGCGATGACCCGCACTGCTCCGCGCCCCCCGCGCGCGGGGCCTCCGTGCGCCGGCCGGGACGTTTGGGCGCCGGCCCCTCTGGCGACCGCCGGACCGAGAACGGCCCCGACGACGGAAGCCAAAAGGAAACGCCGACGCCGCAGGGGAAGAAGAAGAAGCGGCGGCGGCGGCGGCGGCGGGGACCGAGAAGACGGCAGCTAAAAGCAAAGGCCAAGCGGGCCACGGAAGAAGAAGCAGGGACCAAGAGGACCAAGAGGAAGCAGGGACCAAGAGGACCAAGAGGAAGCAGGGACCAAGAGGACCAAGAGGAAGCAGGGACCAAGAGGACCAAGAGGAAGCAGGGACCAAGAGGACCAAGAGGAAGCAGGGACCAAGAGGACCAAGAGGAAGCAGGGACCAAGAGGACCAAGAGGAAGCAGGGACCAAGAGGAAGCAGGGACCAAGAGGACCAAGAGGAAGCAGGGACCAAGAGGAAGCAGGGACCAAGAGGCCCGCTGGGCCACGGAAGGAGCAGGGACCAAAAGGCCAAGGGATGGGGATTAAGCAGAGGAAAAAGGAAGACAAAAAGACCTGCACGCACGCACCCACCCACCCTCCCAACGCTACCTTACCCTGCTTTTTTTCCTCACAAATCCATCAGGCTCTGCCCTCCCTCGGGCAAAGCCGACCAAAAATACCACGTCCCGCTCGTCGGCGCTCCCCTCCACGGAAGTCTTTAGTAAAAGGCGAAAGGCTTGTGCGTGCTGAAGGGGAGCCAGAGTGACCGTTTTTGAAACCGCCCAAACGGCCCGCTCCCGACCCCTCCGTTGGCCCTGGCTCGCTCGTCCGCGGCGGCGGCGTCCTTCCTTTCCGGGAAAAGGCGTGGAAACGCCACCGGCCGCAAAGGGGCTTTCTCTCTCTCTCTCTCTCTTTCACTCTCTCTCTTTCACTCTCTCTCTCTCTCTTTCACTCTCTCTCTTTCACTCTCTCTCTCTCTCTCTTTCACTCTCTCTCTTTCACTCTCTCTCTTTCACTCTCACTCACTCACTCACTCACTCACTCACTCACTCACTCACTCACTCACTCACTCACTGTCTCCCCCATTTCAAGTCACTCACCTCACTTCAGGTTTTTTTTTTTTTTTTTTTTTTTTAATATCTAAAAGGGCGGGAAAACGCCGCCGGCCGACGGGGCTCCGCCGCCGCCGCCGCCGCCGCCGCCGCCGCCGCCGCGCGTCAAACCCCTTTTTTCACCTCATCGCCACAAAAACCCCAGCCCCAACCCCAAAAACCCCAGCCCCAACCCCAAAAACCCCAGCCCCAACCCCAAAAACCCCAGCCCCAAAAACCCCAGCCCCAACCCCAATCGCTCACTCCCTCGTTTTTTCCCTTTGACACGCTTAGAAAGAGTGCACCCTTCCCGGAGGCGCTGCAATACCGGGGCGATGCGCGGAGCGGACGGAGCGAGCCCCTGTTCCGACTCCCTGTGGCAAAAATCCGTTTAATATGTTGTCCTCGCATGGAGGACGTATCAGATATTAAACTGATAAGAACAGATACTACACTTGATCTGAGCCAAAAGGCCGAGAAGCGATGACCCGCACTGCTCCGCGCCCCCCGCGCGCGGGGCCTCCGTGCGCCGGCCGGGACGTTTGGGCGCCGGCCCCTCTGGCGACCGCCGGACCGAGAACGGCCCCGACGACGGAAGCCAAAAGGAAACGCCGACGCCGCAGGGGAAGAAGAAGAAGCGGCGGCGGCGGCGGCGGCGGGGACCGAGAAGACGGCAGCTAAAAGCAAAGGCCAAGCGGGCCACGGAAGAAGAAGCAGGGACCAAGAGGACCAAGAGGAAGCAGGGACCAAGAGGAAGCAGGGACCAAGAGGACCAAGAGGAAGCAGGGACCAAGAGGAAGCAGGGACCAAGAGGCCCGCTGGGCCACGGAAGGAGCAGGGACCAAAAGGCCAAGGGATGGGGATTAAGCAGAGGAAAAAGGAAGACAAAAAGACCTGCACGCACGCACCCACCCACCCTCCCAACGCTACCTTACCCTGCTTTTTTTCCTCACAAATCCATCAGGCTCTGCCCTCCCTCGGGCAAAGCCGACCAAAAATACCACGTCCCGCTCGTCGGCGCTCCCCTCCACGGAAGTCTTTAGTAAAAGGCGAAAGGCTTGTGCGTGCTGAAGGGGAGCCAGAGTGACCGTTTTTGAAACCGCCCAAACGGCCCGCTCCCGACCCCTCCGTTGGCCCTGGCTCGCTCGTCCGCGGCGGCGGCGTCCTTCCTTTCCGGGAAAAGGCGTGGAAACGCCACCGGCCGCAAAGGGGCTTTCTCTCTCTCTCTCTCTCTTTCACTCTCTCTCTTTCACTCTCTCTCTCTCTCTTTCACTCTCTCTCTTTCACTCTCTCTCTCTCTCTCTTTCACTCTCTCTCTTTCACTCTCTCTCTTTCACTCTCACTCACTCACTCACTCACTCACTCACTCACTCACTCACTCACTCACTCACTCACTGTCTCCCCCATTTCAAGTCACTCACCTCACTTCAGGTTTTTTTTTTTTTTTTTTTTTTTTTTTTATATCTAAAAGGGCGGGAAAACGCCGCCGGCCGACGGGGCTCCGCCGCCGCCGCCGCCGCCGCCGCCGCCGCCGCCGCGCGTCAAACCCCTTTTTTCACCTCATCGCCACAAAAACCCCAGCCCCAACCCCAAAAACCCCAGCCCCAACCCCAAAAACCCCAGCCCCAACCCCAAAAACCCCAGCCCCAAAAACCCCAGCCCCAACCCCAATCGCTCACTCCCTCGTTTTTTCCCTTTGACACGCTTAGAAAGAGTGCACCCTTCCCGGAGGCGCTGCAATACCGGGGCGATGCGCGGAGCGGACGGAGCGAGCCCCTGTTCCGACTCCCTGTGGCAAAAATCCGTTTAATATGTTGTCCTCGCATGGAGGACGTATCAGATATTAAACTGATAAGAACAGATACTACACTTGATCTGAGCCAAAAGGCCGAGAAGCGATGACCCGCACTGCTCCGCGCCCCCCGCGCGCGGGGCCTCCGTGCGCCGGCCGGGACGTTTGGGCGCCGGCCCCTCTGGCGACCGCCGGACCGAGAACGGCCCCGACGACGGAAGCCAAAAGGAAACGCCGACGCCGCAGGGGAAGAAGAAGAAGCGGCGGCGGCGGCGGCGGCGGGGACCGAGAAGACGGCAGCTAAAAGCAAAGGCCAAGCGGGCCACGGAAGAAGAAGCAGGGACCAAGAGGACCAAGAGGAAGCAGGGACCAAGAGGACCAAGAGGAAGCAGGGACCAAGAGGACCAAGAGGAAGCAGGGACCAAGAGGACCAAGAGGAAGCAGGGACCAAGAGGACCAAGAGGAAGCAGGGACCAAGAGGACCAAGAGGAAGCAGGGACCAAGAGGACCAAGAGGAAGCAGGGACCAAGAGGAAGCAGGGACCAAGAGGACCAAGAGGAAGCAGGGACCAAGAGGAAGCAGGGACCAAGAGGCCCGCTGGGCCACGGAAGGAGCAGGGACCAAAAGGCCAAGGGATGGGGATTAAGCAGAGGAAAAAGGAAGACAAAAAGACCTGCACGCACGCACCCACCCACCCTCCCAACGCTACCTTACCCTGCTTTTTTTCCTCACAAATCCATCAGGCTCTGCCCTCCCTCGGGCAAAGCCGACCAAAAATACCACGTCCCGCTCGTCGGCGCTCCCCTCCACGGAAGTCTTTAGTAAAAGGCGAAAGGCTTGTGCGTGCTGAAGGGGAGCCAGAGTGACCGTTTTTGAAACCGCCCAAACGGCCCGCTCCCGACCCCTCCGTTGGCCCTGGCTCGCTCGTCCGCGGCGGCGGCGTCCTTCCTTTCCGGGAAAAGGCGTGGAAACGCCACCGGCCGCAAAGGGGCTTTCTCTCTCTCTCTCTCTCTTTCACTCTCTCTCTTTCACTCTCTCTCTCTCTCTTTCACTCTCTCTCTTTCACTCTCTCTCTCTCTCTCTTTCACTCTCTCTCTTTCACTCTCTCTCTTTCACTCTCACTCACTCACTCACTCACTCACTCACTCACTCACTCACTCACTCACTCACTCACTGTCTCCCCCATTTCAAGTCACTCACCTCACTTCAGGTTTTTTTTTTTTTTTTTTTTTTTTTAATATCTAAAAGGGCGGGAAAACGCCGCCGGCCGACGGGGCTCCGCCGCCGCCGCCGCCGCCGCCGCCGCCGCCGCCGCGCGTCAAACCCCTTTTTTCACCTCATCGCCACAAAAACCCCAGCCCCAACCCCAAAAACCCCAGCCCCAACCCCAAAAACCCCAGCCCCAACCCCAAAAACCCCAGCCCCAAAAACCCCAGCCCCAACCCCAATCGCTCACTCCCTCGTTTTTTCCCTTTGACACGCTTAGAAAGAGTGCACCCTTCCCGGAGGCGCTGCAATACCGGGGCGATGCGCGGAGCGGACGGAGCGAGCCCCTGTTCCGACTCCCTGTGGCAAAAATCCGTTTAATATGTTGTCCTCGCATGGAGGACGTATCAGATATTAAACTGATAAGAACAGATACTACACTTGATCTGAGCCAAAAGGCCGAGAAGCGATGACCCGCACTGCTCCGCGCCCCCCGCGCGCGGGGCCTCCGTGCGCCGGCCGGGACGTTTGGGCGCCGGCCCCTCTGGCGACCGCCGGACCGAGAACGGCCCCGACGACGGAAGCCAAAAGGAAACGCCGACGCCGCAGGGGAAGAAGAAGAAGCGGCGGCGGCGGCGGCGGCGGGGACCGAGAAGACGGCAGCTAAAAGCAAAGGCCAAGCGGGCCACGGAAGAAGAAGCAGGGACCAAGAGGACCAAGAGGAAGCAGGGACCAAGAGGACCAAGAGGAAGCAGGGACCAAGAGGACCAAGAGGAAGCAGGGACCAAGAGGACCAAGAGGAAGCAGGGACCAAGAGGACCAAGAGGAAGCAGGGACCAAGAGGACCAAGAGGAAGCAGGGACCAAGAGGACCAAGAGGAAGCAGGGACCAAGAGGAAGCAGGGACCAAGAGGACCAAGAGGAAGCAGGGACCAAGAGGAAGCAGGGACCAAGAGGCCCGCTGGGCCACGGAAGGAGCAGGGACCAAAAGGCCAAGGGATGGGGATTAAGCAGAGGAAAAAGGAAGACAAAAAGACCTGCACGCACGCACCCACCCACCCTCCCAACGCTACCTTACCCTGCTTTTTTTCCTCACAAATCCATCAGGCTCTGCCCTCCCTCGGGCAAAGCCGACCAAAAATACCACGTCCCGCTCGTCGGCGCTCCCCTCCACGGAAGTCTTTAGTAAAAGGCGAAAGGCTTGTGCGTGCTGAAGGGGAGCCAGAGTGACCGTTTTTGAAACCGCCCAAACGGCCCGCTCCCGACCCCTCCGTTGGCCCTGGCTCGCTCGTCCGCGGCGGCGGCGTCCTTCCTTTCCGGGAAAAGGCGTGGAAACGCCACCGGCCGCAAAGGGGCTTTCTCTCTCTCTCTCTCTCTTTCACTCTCTCTCTTTCACTCTCTCTCTCTCTCTTTCACTCTCTCTCTTTCACTCTCTCTCTCTCTCTCTTTCACTCTCTCTCTTTCACTCTCTCTCTTTCACTCTCACTCACTCACTCACTCACTCACTCACTCACTCACTCACTCACTCACTCACTCACTGTCTCCCCCATTTCAAGTCACTCACCTCACTTCAGGTTTTTTTTTTTTTTTTTTTTTTTTTTAAATATCTAAAAGGGCGGGAAAACGCCGCCGGCCGACGGGGCTCCGCCGCCGCCGCCGCCGCCGCCGCCGCCGCCGCCGCGCGTCAAACCCCTTTTTTCACCTCATCGCCACAAAAACCCCAGCCCCAACCCCAAAAACCCCAGCCCCAACCCCAAAAACCCCAGCCCCAACCCCAAAAACCCCAGCCCCAAAAACCCCAGCCCCAACCCCAATCGCTCACTCCCTCGTTTTTTCCCTTTGACACGCTTAGAAAGAGTGCACCCTTCCCGGAGGCGCTGCAATACCGGGGCGATGCGCGGAGCGGACGGAGCGAGCCCCTGTTCCGACTCCCTGTGGCAAAAATCCGTTTAATATGTTGTCCTCGCATGGAGGACGTATCAGATATTAAACTGATAAGAACAGATACTACACTTGATCTGAGCCAAAAGGCCGAGAAGCGATGACCCGCACTGCTCCGCGCCCCCCGCGCGCGGGGCCTCCGTGCGCCGGCCGGGACGTTTGGGCGCCGGCCCCTCTGGCGACCGCCGGACCGAGAACGGCCCCGACGACGGAAGCCAAAAGGAAACGCCGACGCCGCAGGGGAAGAAGAAGAAGCGGCGGCGGCGGCGGCGGCGGGGACCGAGAAGACGGCAGCTAAAAGCAAAGGCCAAGCGGGCCACGGAAGAAGAAGCAGGGACCAAGAGGACCAAGAGGAAGCAGGGACCAAGAGGACCAAGAGGAAGCAGGGACCAAGAGGACCAAGAGGAAGCAGGGACCAAGAGGACCAAGAGGAAGCAGGGACCAAGAGGACCAAGAGGAAGCAGGGACCAAGAGGACCAAGAGGAAGCAGGGACCAAGAGGACCAAGAGGAAGCAGGGACCAAGAGGAAGCAGGGACCAAGAGGACCAAGAGGAAGCAGGGACCAAGAGGAAGCAGGGACCAAGAGGCCCGCTGGGCCACGGAAGGAGCAGGGACCAAAAGGCCAAGGGATGGGGATTAAGCAGAGGAAAAAGGAAGACAAAAAGACCTGCACGCACGCACCCACCCACCCTCCCAACGCTACCTTACCCTGCTTTTTTTCCTCACAAATCCATCAGGCTCTGCCCTCCCTCGGGCAAAGCCGACCAAAAATACCACGTCCCGCTCGTCGGCGCTCCCCTCCACGGAAGTCTTTAGTAAAAGGCGAAAGGCTTGTGCGTGCTGAAGGGGAGCCAGAGTGACCGTTTTTGAAACCGCCCAAACGGCCCGCTCCCGACCCCTCCGTTGGCCCTGGCTCGCTCGTCCGCGGCGGCGGCGTCCTTCCTTTCCGGGAAAAGGCGTGGAAACGCCACCGGCCGCAAAGGGGCTTTCTCTCTCTCTCTCTCTCTTTCACTCTCTCTCTTTCACTCTCTCTCTCTCTCTTTCACTCTCTCTCTTTCACTCTCTCTCTCTCTCTCTTTCACTCTCTCTCTTTCACTCTCTCTCTTTCACTCTCACTCACTCACTCACTCACTCACTCACTCACTCACTCACTCACTCACTCACTGTCTCCCCCATTTCAAGTCACTCACCTCACTTCAGGTTTTTTTTTTTTTTTTTTTTTTTTTTAAATATCTAAAAGGGCGGGAAAACGCCGCCGGCCGACGGGGCTCCGCCGCCGCCGCCGCCGCCGCCGCCGCCGCCGCCGCGCGTCAAACCCCTTTTTTCACCTCATCGCCACAAAAACCCCAGCCCCAACCCCAAAAACCCCAGCCCCAACCCCAAAAACCCCAGCCCCAACCCCAAAAACCCCAGCCCCAAAAACCCCAGCCCCAACCCCAATCGCTCACTCCCTCGTTTTTTCCCTTTGACACGCTTAGAAAGAGTGCACCCTTCCCGGAGGCGCTGCAATACCGGGGCGATGCGCGGAGCGGACGGAGCGAGCCCCTGTTCCGACTCCCTGTGGCAAAAATCCGTTTAATATGTTGTCCTCGCATGGAGGACGTATCAGATATTAAACTGATAAGAACAGATACTACACTTGATCTGAGCCAAAAGGCCGAGAAGCGATGACCCGCACTGCTCCGCGCCCCCCGCGCGCGGGGCCTCCGTGCGCCGGCCGGGACGTTTGGGCGCCGGCCCCTCTGGCGACCGCCGGACCGAGAACGGCCCCGACGACGGAAGCCAAAAGGAAACGCCGACGCCGCAGGGGAAGAAGAAGAAGCGGCGGCGGCGGCGGCGGCGGGGACCGAGAAGACGGCAGCTAAAAGCAAAGGCCAAGCGGGCCACGGAAGAAGAAGCAGGGACCAAGAGGACCAAGAGGAAGCAGGGACCAAGAGGACCAAGAGGAAGCAGGGACCAAGAGGACCAAGAGGAAGCAGGGACCAAGAGGACCAAGAGGAAGCAGGGACCAAGAGGACCAAGAGGAAGCAGGGACCAAGAGGACCAAGAGGAAGCAGGGACCAAGAGGACCAAGAGGAAGCAGGGACCAAGAGGAAGCAGGGACCAAGAGGACCAAGAGGAAGCAGGGACCAAGAGGAAGCAGGGACCAAGAGGCCCGCTGGGCCACGGAAGGAGCAGGGACCAAAAGGCCAAGGGATGGGGATTAAGCAGAGGAAAAAGGAAGACAAAAAGACCTGCACGCACGCACCCACCCACCCTCCCAACGCTACCTTACCCTGCTTTTTTTCCTCACAAATCCATCAGGCTCTGCCCTCCCTCGGGCAAAGCCGACCAAAAATACCACGTCCCGCTCGTCGGCGCTCCCCTCCACGGAAGTCTTTAGTAAAAGGCGAAAGGCTTGTGCGTGCTGAAGGGGAGCCAGAGTGACCGTTTTTGAAACCGCCCAAACGGCCCGCTCCCGACCCCTCCGTTGGCCCTGGCTCGCTCGTCCGCGGCGGCGGCGTCCTTCCTTTCCGGGAAAAGGCGTGGAAACGCCACCGGCCGCAAAGGGGCTTTCTCTCTCTCTCTCTCTCTTTCACTCTCTCTCTTTCACTCTCTCTCTCTCTCTTTCACTCTCTCTCTTTCACTCTCTCTCTCTCTCTCTTTCACTCTCTCTCTTTCACTCTCTCTCTTTCACTCTCACTCACTCACTCACTCACTCACTCACTCACTCACTCACTCACTCACTCACTCACTGTCTCCCCCATTTCAAGTCACTCACCTCACTTCAGGTTTTTTTTTTTTTTTTTTTTTTTTTAATATCTAAAAGGGCGGGAAAACGCCGCCGGCCGACGGGGCTCCGCCGCCGCCGCCGCCGCCGCCGCCGCCGCCGCCGCGCGTCAAACCCCTTTTTTCACCTCATCGCCACAAAAACCCCAGCCCCAACCCCAAAAACCCCAGCCCCAACCCCAAAAACCCCAGCCCCAACCCCAAAAACCCCAGCCCCAAAAACCCCAGCCCCAACCCCAATCGCTCACTCCCTCGTTTTTTCCCTTTGACACGCTTAGAAAGAGTGCACCCTTCCCGGAGGCGCTGCAATACCGGGGCGATGCGCGGAGCGGACGGAGCGAGCCCCTGTTCCGACTCCCTGTGGCAAAAATCCGTTTAATATGTTGTCCTCGCATGGAGGACGTATCAGATATTAAACTGATAAGAACAGATACTACACTTGATCTGAGCCAAAAGGCCGAGAAGCGATGACCCGCACTGCTCCGCGCCCCCCGCGCGCGGGGCCTCCGTGCGCCGGCCGGGACGTTTGGGCGCCGGCCCCTCTGGCGACCGCCGGACCGAGAACGGCCCCGACGACGGAAGCCAAAAGGAAACGCCGACGCCGCAGGGGAAGAAGAAGAAGCGGCGGCGGCGGCGGCGGCGGGGACCGAGAAGACGGCAGCTAAAAGCAAAGGCCAAGCGGGCCACGGAAGAAGAAGCAGGGACCAAGAGGACCAAGAGGAAGCAGGGACCAAGAGGACCAAGAGGAAGCAGGGACCAAGAGGACCAAGAGGAAGCAGGGACCAAGAGGACCAAGAGGAAGCAGGGACCAAGAGGACCAAGAGGAAGCAGGGACCAAGAGGACCAAGAGGAAGCAGGGACCAAGAGGACCAAGAGGAAGCAGGGACCAAGAGGAAGCAGGGACCAAGAGGACCAAGAGGAAGCAGGGACCAAGAGGAAGCAGGGACCAAGAGGCCCGCTGGGCCACGGAAGGAGCAGGGACCAAAAGGCCAAGGGATGGGGATTAAGCAGAGGAAAAAGGAAGACAAAAAGACCTGCACGCACGCACCCACCCACCCTCCCAACGCTACCTTACCCTGCTTTTTTTCCTCACAAATCCATCAGGCTCTGCCCTCCCTCGGGCAAAGCCGACCAAAAATACCACGTCCCGCTCGTCGGCGCTCCCCTCCACGGAAGTCTTTAGTAAAAGGCGAAAGGCTTGTGCGTGCTGAAGGGGAGCCAGAGTGACCGTTTTTGAAACCGCCCAAACGGCCCGCTCCCGACCCCTCCGTTGGCCCTGGCTCGCTCGTCCGCGGCGGCGGCGTCCTTCCTTTCCGGGAAAAGGCGTGGAAACGCCACCGGCCGCAAAGGGGCTTTCTCTCTCTCTCTCTCTCTTTCACTCTCTCTCTTTCACTCTCTCTCTCTCTCTTTCACTCTCTCTCTTTCACTCTCTCTCTCTCTCTCTTTCACTCTCTCTCTTTCACTCTCTCTCTTTCACTCTCACTCACTCACTCACTCACTCACTCACTCACTCACTCACTCACTCACTCACTGTCTCCCCCATTTCAAGTCACTCACCTCACTTCAGGTTTTTTTTTTTTTTTTTTTTTTTTTTAAATATCTAAAAGGGCGGGAAAACGCCGCCGGCCGACGGGGCTCCGCCGCCGCCGCCGCCGCCGCCGCCGCCGCCGCCGCCGCCGCCGCCGCCGCCGCCGCCGCGCGTCAAACCCCTTTTTTCACCTCATCGCCACAAAAACCCCAGCCCCAACCCCAAAAACCCCAGCCCCAACCCCAAAAACCCCAGCCCCAACCCCAAAAACCCCAGCCCCAAAAACCCCAGCCCCAACCCCAATCGCTCACTCCCTCGTTTTTTCCCTTTGACACGCTTAGAAAGAGTGCACCCTTCCCGGAGGCGCTGCAATACCGGGGCGATGCGCGGAGCGGACGGAGCGAGCCCCTGTTCCGACTCCCTGTGGCAAAAATCCGTTTAATATGTTGTCCTCGCATGGAGGACGTATCAGATATTAAACTGATAAGAACAGATACTACACTTGATCTGAGCCAAAAGGCCGAGAAGCGATGACCCGCACTGCTCCGCGCCCCCCGCGCGCGGGGCCTCCGTGCGCCGGCCGGGACGTTTGGGCGCCGGCCCCTCTGGCGACCGCCGGACCGAGAACGGCCCCGACGACGGAAGCCAAAAGGAAACGCCGACGCCGCAGGGGAAGAAGAAGAAGCGGCGGCGGCGGCGGCGGCGGGGACCGAGAAGACGGCAGCTAAAAGCAAAGGCCAAGCGGGCCACGGAAGAAGAAGCAGGGACCAAGAGGACCAAGAGGAAGCAGGGACCAAGAGGACCAAGAGGAAGCAGGGACCAAGAGGACCAAGAGGAAGCAGGGACCAAGAGGACCAAGAGGAAGCAGGGACCAAGAGGACCAAGAGGAAGCAGGGACCAAGAGGACCAAGAGGAAGCAGGGACCAAGAGGACCAAGAGGAAGCAGGGACCAAGAGGAAGCAGGGACCAAGAGGACCAAGAGGAAGCAGGGACCAAGAGGAAGCAGGGACCAAGAGGCCCGCTGGGCCACGGAAGGAGCAGGGACCAAAAGGCCAAGGGATGGGGATTAAGCAGAGGAAAAAGGAAGACAAAAAGACCTGCACGCACGCACCCACCCACCCTCCCAACGCTACCTTACCCTGCTTTTTTTCCTCACAAATCCATCAGGCTCTGCCCTCCCTCGGGCAAAGCCGACCAAAAATACCACGTCCCGCTCGTCGGCGCTCCCCTCCACGGAAGTCTTTAGTAAAAGGCGAAAGGCTTGTGCGTGCTGAAGGGGAGCCAGAGTGACCGTTTTTGAAACCGCCCAAACGGCCCGCTCCCGACCCCTCCGTTGGCCCTGGCTCGCTCGTCCGCGGCGGCGGCGTCCTTCCTTTCCGGGAAAAGGCGTGGAAACGCCACCGGCCGCAAAGGGGCTTTCTCTCTCTCTCTCTCTCTTTCACTCTCTCTCTTTCACTCTCTCTCTCTCTCTTTCACTCTCTCTCTTTCACTCTCTCTCTCTCTCTCTTTCACTCTCTCTCTTTCACTCTCTCTCTTTCACTCTCACTCACTCACTCACTCACTCACTCACTCACTCACTCACTCACTCACTCACTCACTGTCTCCCCCATTTCAAGTCACTCACCTCACTTCAGGTTTTTTTTTTTTTTTTTTTTTTTTTAATATCTAAAAGGGCGGGAAAACGCCGCCGGCCGACGGGGCTCCGCCGCCGCCGCCGCCGCCGCCGCCGCCGCCGCCGCGCGTCAAACCCCTTTTTTCACCTCATCGCCACAAAAACCCCAGCCCCAACCCCAAAAACCCCAGCCCCAACCCCAAAAACCCCAGCCCCAACCCCAAAAACCCCAGCCCCAAAAACCCCAGCCCCAACCCCAATCGCTCACTCCCTCGTTTTTTCCCTTTGACACGCTTAGAAAGAGTGCACCCTTCCCGGAGGCGCTGCAATACCGGGGCGATGCGCGGAGCGGACGGAGCGAGCCCCTGTTCCGACTCCCTGTGGCAAAAATCCGTTTAATATGTTGTCCTCGCATGGAGGACGTATCAGATATTAAACTGATAAGAACAGATACTACACTTGATCTGAGCCAAAAGGCCGAGAAGCGATGACCCGCACTGCTCCGCGCCCCCCGCGCGCGGGGCCTCCGTGCGCCGGCCGGGACGTTTGGGCGCCGGCCCCTCTGGCGACCGCCGGACCGAGAACGGCCCCGACGACGGAAGCCAAAAGGAAACGCCGACGCCGCAGGGGAAGAAGAAGAAGCGGCGGCGGCGGCGGCGGCGGGGACCGAGAAGACGGCAGCTAAAAGCAAAGGCCAAGCGGGCCACGGAAGAAGAAGCAGGGACCAAGAGGACCAAGAGGAAGCAGGGACCAAGAGGACCAAGAGGAAGCAGGGACCAAGAGGACCAAGAGGAAGCAGGGACCAAGAGGACCAAGAGGAAGCAGGGACCAAGAGGACCAAGAGGAAGCAGGGACCAAGAGGACCAAGAGGAAGCAGGGACCAAGAGGACCAAGAGGAAGCAGGGACCAAGAGGAAGCAGGGACCAAGAGGACCAAGAGGAAGCAGGGACCAAGAGGAAGCAGGGACCAAGAGGCCCGCTGGGCCACGGAAGGAGCAGGGACCAAAAGGCCAAGGGATGGGGATTAAGCAGAGGAAAAAGGAAGACAAAAAGACCTGCACGCACGCACCCACCCACCCTCCCAACGCTACCTTACCCTGCTTTTTTTCCTCACAAATCCATCAGGCTCTGCCCTCCCTCGGGCAAAGCCGACCAAAAATACCACGTCCCGCTCGTCGGCGCTCCCCTCCACGGAAGTCTTTAGTAAAAGGCGAAAGGCTTGTGCGTGCTGAAGGGGAGCCAGAGTGACCGTTTTTGAAACCGCCCAAACGGCCCGCTCCCGACCCCTCCGTTGGCCCTGGCTCGCTCGTCCGCGGCGGCGGCGTCCTTCCTTTCCGGGAAAAGGCGTGGAAACGCCACCGGCCGCAAAGGGGCTTTCTCTCTCTCTCTCTCTCTTTCACTCTCTCTCTTTCACTCTCTCTCTCTCTCTTTCACTCTCTCTCTTTCACTCTCTCTCTCTCTCTCTTTCACTCTCTCTCTTTCACTCTCTCTCTTTCACTCTCACTCACTCACTCACTCACTCACTCACTCACTCACTCACTCACTCACTCACTGTCTCCCCCATTTCAAGTCACTCACCTCACTTCAGGTTTTTTTTTTTTTTTTTTTTTTTTTTAAATATCTAAAAGGGCGGGAAAACGCCGCCGGCCGACGGGGCTCCGCCGCCGCCGCCGCCGCCGCCGCCGCCGCCGCCGCCGCCGCCGCCGCCGCCGCCGCCGCGCGTCAAACCCCTTTTTTCACCTCATCGCCACAAAAACCCCAGCCCCAACCCCAAAAACCCCAGCCCCAACCCCAAAAACCCCAGCCCCAACCCCAAAAACCCCAGCCCCAAAAACCCCAGCCCCAACCCCAATCGCTCACTCCCTCGTTTTTTCCCTTTGACACGCTTAGAAAGAGTGCACCCTTCCCGGAGGCGCTGCAATACCGGGGCGATGCGCGGAGCGGACGGAGCGAGCCCCTGTTCCGACTCCCTGTGGCAAAAATCCGTTTAATATGTTGTCCTCGCATGGAGGACGTATCAGATATTAAACTGATAAGAACAGATACTACACTTGATCTGAGCCAAAAGGCCGAGAAGCGATGACCCGCACTGCTCCGCGCCCCCCGCGCGCGGGGCCTCCGTGCGCCGGCCGGGACGTTTGGGCGCCGGCCCCTCTGGCGACCGCCGGACCGAGAACGGCCCCGACGACGGAAGCCAAAAGGAAACGCCGACGCCGCAGGGGAAGAAGAAGAAGCGGCGGCGGCGGCGGCGGCGGGGACCGAGAAGACGGCAGCTAAAAGCAAAGGCCAAGCGGGCCACGGAAGAAGAAGCAGGGACCAAGAGGACCAAGAGGAAGCAGGGACCAAGAGGACCAAGAGGAAGCAGGGACCAAGAGGACCAAGAGGAAGCAGGGACCAAGAGGACCAAGAGGAAGCAGGGACCAAGAGGACCAAGAGGAAGCAGGGACCAAGAGGACCAAGAGGAAGCAGGGACCAAGAGGACCAAGAGGAAGCAGGGACCAAGAGGAAGCAGGGACCAAGAGGACCAAGAGGAAGCAGGGACCAAGAGGAAGCAGGGACCAAGAGGCCCGCTGGGCCACGGAAGGAGCAGGGACCAAAAGGCCAAGGGATGGGGATTAAGCAGAGGAAAAAGGAAGACAAAAAGACCTGCACGCACGCACCCACCCACCCTCCCAACGCTACCTTACCCTGCTTTTTTTCCTCACAAATCCATCAGGCTCTGCCCTCCCTCGGGCAAAGCCGACCAAAAATACCACGTCCCGCTCGTCGGCGCTCCCCTCCACGGAAGTCTTTAGTAAAAGGCGAAAGGCTTGTGCGTGCTGAAGGGGAGCCAGAGTGACCGTTTTTGAAACCGCCCAAACGGCCCGCTCCCGACCCCTCCGTTGGCCCTGGCTCGCTCGTCCGCGGCGGCGGCGTCCTTCCTTTCCGGGAAAAGGCGTGGAAACGCCACCGGCCGCAAAGGGGCTTTCTCTCTCTCTCTCTCTCTTTCACTCTCTCTCTTTCACTCTCTCTCTCTCTCTTTCACTCTCTCTCTTTCACTCTCTCTCTCTCTCTCTTTCACTCTCTCTCTTTCACTCTCTCTCTTTCACTCTCACTCACTCACTCACTCACTCACTCACTCACTCACTCACTCACTCACTCACTGTCTCCCCCATTTCAAGTCACTCACCTCACTTCAGGTTTTTTTTTTTTTTTTTTTTTTTTTTAATATCTAAAAGGGCGGGAAAACGCCGCCGGCCGACGGGGCTCCGCCGCCGCCGCCGCCGCCGCCGCCGCCGCCGCCGCCGCCGCCGCCGCCGCCGCCGCCGCGCGTCAAACCCCTTTTTTCACCTCATCGCCACAAAAACCCCAGCCCCAACCCCAAAAACCCCAGCCCCAACCCCAAAAACCCCAGCCCCAACCCCAAAAACCCCAGCCCCAAAAACCCCAGCCCCAACCCCAATCGCTCACTCCCTCGTTTTTTCCCTTTGACACGCTTAGAAAGAGTGCACCCTTCCCGGAGGCGCTGCAATACCGGGGCGATGCGCGGAGCGGACGGAGCGAGCCCCTGTTCCGACTCCCTGTGGCAAAAATCCGTTTAATATGTTGTCCTCGCATGGAGGACGTATCAGATATTAAACTGATAAGAACAGATACTACACTTGATCTGAGCCAAAAGGCCGAGAAGCGATGACCCGCACTGCTCCGCGCCCCCCGCGCGCGGGGCCTCCGTGCGCCGGCCGGGACGTTTGGGCGCCGGCCCCTCTGGCGACCGCCGGACCGAGAACGGCCCCGACGACGGAAGCCAAAAGGAAACGCCGACGCCGCAGGGGAAGAAGAAGAAGCGGCGGCGGCGGCGGCGGCGGGGACCGAGAAGACGGCAGCTAAAAGCAAAGGCCAAGCGGGCCACGGAAGAAGAAGCAGGGACCAAGAGGACCAAGAGGAAGCAGGGACCAAGAGGACCAAGAGGAAGCAGGGACCAAGAGGACCAAGAGGAAGCAGGGACCAAGAGGACCAAGAGGAAGCAGGGACCAAGAGGACCAAGAGGAAGCAGGGACCAAGAGGACCAAGAGGAAGCAGGGACCAAGAGGACCAAGAGGAAGCAGGGACCAAGAGGAAGCAGGGACCAAGAGGACCAAGAGGAAGCAGGGACCAAGAGGAAGCAGGGACCAAGAGGCCCGCTGGGCCACGGAAGGAGCAGGGACCAAAAGGCCAAGGGATGGGGATTAAGCAGAGGAAAAAGGAAGACAAAAAGACCTGCACGCACGCACCCACCCACCCTCCCAACGCTACCTTACCCTGCTTTTTTTCCTCACAAATCCATCAGGCTCTGCCCTCCCTCGGGCAAAGCCGACCAAAAATACCACGTCCCGCTCGTCGGCGCTCCCCTCCACGGAAGTCTTTAGTAAAAGGCGAAAGGCTTGTGCGTGCTGAAGGGGAGCCAGAGTGACCGTTTTTGAAACCGCCCAAACGGCCCGCTCCCGACCCCTCCGTTGGCCCTGGCTCGCTCGTCCGCGGCGGCGGCGTCCTTCCTTTCCGGGAAAAGGCGTGGAAACGCCACCGGCCGCAAAGGGGCTTTCTCTCTCTCTCTCTCTCTTTCACTCTCTCTCTTTCACTCTCTCTCTCTCTCTTTCACTCTCTCTCTTTCACTCTCTCTCTCTCTCTCTTTCACTCTCTCTCTTTCACTCTCTCTCTTTCACTCTCACTCACTCACTCACTCACTCACTCACTCACTCACTCACTCACTCACTCACTGTCTCCCCCATTTCAAGTCACTCACCTCACTTCAGGTTTTTTTTTTTTTTTTTTTTTTTTTAAATATCTAAAAGGGCGGGAAAACGCCGCCGGCCGACGGGGCTCCGCCGCCGCCGCCGCCGCCGCCGCCGCCGCCGCCGCGCGTCAAACCCCTTTTTTCACCTCATCGCCACAAAAACCCCAGCCCCAACCCCAAAAACCCCAGCCCCAACCCCAAAAACCCCAGCCCCAACCCCAAAAACCCCAGCCCCAAAAACCCCAGCCCCAACCCCAATCGCTCACTCCCTCGTTTTTTCCCTTTGACACGCTTAGAAAGAGTGCACCCTTCCCGGAGGCGCTGCAATACCGGGGCGATGCGCGGAGCGGACGGAGCGAGCCCCTGTTCCGACTCCCTGTGGCAAAAATCCGTTTAATATGTTGTCCTCGCATGGAGGACGTATCAGATATTAAACTGATAAGAACAGATACTACACTTGATCTGAGCCAAAAGGCCGAGAAGCGATGACCCGCACTGCTCCGCGCCCCCCGCGCGCGGGGCCTCCGTGCGCCGGCCGGGACGTTTGGGCGCCGGCCCCTCTGGCGACCGCCGGACCGAGAACGGCCCCGACGACGGAAGCCAAAAGGAAACGCCGACGCCGCAGGGGAAGAAGAAGAAGCGGCGGCGGCGGCGGCGGCGGGGACCGAGAAGACGGCAGCTAAAAGCAAAGGCCAAGCGGGCCACGGAAGAAGAAGCAGGGACCAAGAGGACCAAGAGGAAGCAGGGACCAAGAGGACCAAGAGGAAGCAGGGACCAAGAGGACCAAGAGGAAGCAGGGACCAAGAGGACCAAGAGGAAGCAGGGACCAAGAGGACCAAGAGGAAGCAGGGACCAAGAGGACCAAGAGGAAGCAGGGACCAAGAGGACCAAGAGGAAGCAGGGACCAAGAGGAAGCAGGGACCAAGAGGACCAAGAGGAAGCAGGGACCAAGAGGAAGCAGGGACCAAGAGGCCCGCTGGGCCACGGAAGGAGCAGGGACCAAAAGGCCAAGGGATGGGGATTAAGCAGAGGAAAAAGGAAGACAAAAAGACCTGCACGCACGCACCCACCCACCCTCCCAACGCTACCTTACCCTGCTTTTTTTCCTCACAAATCCATCAGGCTCTGCCCTCCCTCGGGCAAAGCCGACCAAAAATACCACGTCCCGCTCGTCGGCGCTCCCCTCCACGGAAGTCTTTAGTAAAAGGCGAAAGGCTTGTGCGTGCTGAAGGGGAGCCAGAGTGACCGTTTTTGAAACCGCCCAAACGGCCCGCTCCCGACCCCTCCGTTGGCCCTGGCTCGCTCGTCCGCGGCGGCGGCGTCCTTCCTTTCCGGGAAAAGGCGTGGAAACGCCACCGGCCGCAAAGGGGCTTTCTCTCTCTCTCTCTCTCTTTCACTCTCTCTCTTTCACTCTCTCTCTCTCTCTTTCACTCTCTCTCTTTCACTCTCTCTCTCTCTCTCTTTCACTCTCTCTCTTTCACTCTCTCTCTTTCACTCTCACTCACTCACTCACTCACTCACTCACTCACTCACTCACTCACTCACTCACTGTCTCCCCCATTTCAAGTCACTCACCTCACTTCAGGTTTTTTTTTTTTTTTTTTTTTTTTTTAATATCTAAAAGGGCGGGAAAACGCCGCCGGCCGACGGGGCTCCGCCGCCGCCGCCGCCGCCGCCGCCGCCGCCGCCGCCGCCGCCGCCGCCGCCGCCGCCGCGCGTCAAACCCCTTTTTTCACCTCATCGCCACAAAAACCCCAGCCCCAACCCCAAAAACCCCAGCCCCAACCCCAAAAACCCCAGCCCCAACCCCAAAAACCCCAGCCCCAAAAACCCCAGCCCCAACCCCAATCGCTCACTCCCTCGTTTTTTCCCTTTGACACGCTTAGAAAGAGTGCACCCTTCCCGGAGGCGCTGCAATACCGGGGCGATGCGCGGAGCGGACGGAGCGAGCCCCTGTTCCGACTCCCTGTGGCAAAAATCCGTTTAATATGTTGTCCTCGCATGGAGGACGTATCAGATATTAAACTGATAAGAACAGATACTACACTTGATCTGAGCCAAAAGGCCGAGAAGCGATGACCCGCACTGCTCCGCGCCCCCCGCGCGCGGGGCCTCCGTGCGCCGGCCGGGACGTTTGGGCGCCGGCCCCTCTGGCGACCGCCGGACCGAGAACGGCCCCGACGACGGAAGCCAAAAGGAAACGCCGACGCCGCAGGGGAAGAAGAAGAAGCGGCGGCGGCGGCGGCGGCGGGGACCGAGAAGACGGCAGCTAAAAGCAAAGGCCAAGCGGGCCACGGAAGAAGAAGCAGGGACCAAGAGGACCAAGAGGAAGCAGGGACCAAGAGGACCAAGAGGAAGCAGGGACCAAGAGGACCAAGAGGAAGCAGGGACCAAGAGGACCAAGAGGAAGCAGGGACCAAGAGGACCAAGAGGAAGCAGGGACCAAGAGGACCAAGAGGAAGCAGGGACCAAGAGGACCAAGAGGAAGCAGGGACCAAGAGGAAGCAGGGACCAAGAGGACCAAGAGGAAGCAGGGACCAAGAGGAAGCAGGGACCAAGAGGCCCGCTGGGCCACGGAAGGAGCAGGGACCAAAAGGCCAAGGGATGGGGATTAAGCAGAGGAAAAAGGAAGACAAAAAGACCTGCACGCACGCACCCACCCACCCTCCCAACGCTACCTTACCCTGCTTTTTTTCCTCACAAATCCATCAGGCTCTGCCCTCCCTCGGGCAAAGCCGACCAAAAATACCACGTCCCGCTCGTCGGCGCTCCCCTCCACGGAAGTCTTTAGTAAAAGGCGAAAGGCTTGTGCGTGCTGAAGGGGAGCCAGAGTGACCGTTTTTGAAACCGCCCAAACGGCCCGCTCCCGACCCCTCCGTTGGCCCTGGCTCGCTCGTCCGCGGCGGCGGCGTCCTTCCTTTCCGGGAAAAGGCGTGGAAACGCCACCGGCCGCAAAGGGGCTTTCTCTCTCTCTCTCTCTCTTTCACTCTCTCTCTTTCACTCTCTCTCTCTCTCTTTCACTCTCTCTCTTTCACTCTCTCTCTCTCTCTCTTTCACTCTCTCTCTTTCACTCTCTCTCTTTCACTCTCACTCACTCACTCACTCACTCACTCACTCACTCACTCACTCACTCACTCACTCACTGTCTCCCCCATTTCAAGTCACTCACCTCACTTCAGGTTTTTTTTTTTTTTTTTTTTTTTTTATATCTAAAAGGGCGGGAAAACGCCGCCGGCCGCAAAGGGGCTTTCACTCTCTCTCTCTTTCACTCACTCACTCACTCACTCACTCACTCACTCACTCACTCACTCACTCACTGTCTCCCCCATTCCAAGTCACTCACCTCACTTCAGGTTTTTTTTTTTTTTTAATATCTAAAAGGGCGGGAAAACGCCGCCGGCCGACGGGGCTCCGCCGCCGCCGCGCGTCAAACCCCTTTTTTCCCTCATCGTCACAAAAACCCAAGCCCCAACCCCAAAAACCCCAGCCCCAACCCCAATCGCTCACTCCCTCGTTTTTTCCCTTTGACACGCTTAGTGTCAAACGCTAACCTTACCCTGCTTTTTTTCCTCACAAATCCATCAGGGGCAAATCCATCAGGGGCATCCCCGACCGCCGCACGTCGACCCCCACCCTCCCCCTTAAACTATCCTCCACCCTTTTGACACACCTCCACCCCCCAGTCCACCCCCCGCTGCACCCACTCCTTCCTCGCCTGCCACAACACCCGTTTAAACAAGCTGATGATGTGCCACAGGAGGAAGCGGTTACGCCTCCCCCCGACCACCCCACACCCCTCTCCACCCTCACCCATGTGAGCCTAAACCCCGTGACCACCCTACCCAGCAACACCCCCGCCCTGGCCCACACTACCCCAGCATAAGGACAGTCCCACATGACGTGTCTTATGGACTCTTCACCGCTGCAGGTGGCCTGCGGGCGGGCACACCGGGGTCCGTGCCAGGCCATGCCAGTTCATGATCTCACGCACCGGCAGGCCGTAAAAGGGCGGGTCCGAATATGTTGTCCTAAGAATAGATACTGTTTTGAAATTTATTGATCTTTTTCAGCCAGACAGTGTTAAAAACACATTTCAAATGTTACATTTTCAATTGCTGAGTATGGCAGAGGGCCTGAAGGATTGCAATGTCACGTGTGACAACTTATTCACCTCTTGCGAACTCGGACGCAACCTCATGACCATGGTTGGCACGGTCCGAAAGAACAGGTCTGAGCTCCTGTCTGAGCTGCTAGCAACGAAGAGGCGACGGGTGCTGTCGTCGCAGTTCACCTTCACTCCCACGACCGCTCTTGTTTACTACCTCACCGAGAAAAACTAGAACGTTTGACTTATGAGCAGATGCCAAAATCGTTGACAGAGACAACGGTAAACCGACCATCGTTCTAGACTACAACTGCAACAAAGGAGGTGTAGACGATCTAGGTAAGGTTGTCACATACTGCCCGCTGGCCCCTCGTCATCTTCAACAACATGATTGACTTCTCCTCCAACAATGCCTGTGTGATATGAAGAAGTTAACCCCAACTGGGTGCCTCGCAAGTGCAACATTTTGAGTTTTTTCCTCAAGCAGCTTGGCAGGGTACTCGTGACTCTGCTGATTGAAAAAAGACGATGTCTCCCCACACAGAAGAGGCGCCGGCGATTGTGAGAGGTCTCCATGATCGCTGTCGCGATCCACCTCTTCAACGGCAATTTGAAGAGGCTGATGATGACAACAACTAAGTAAAGTGAGTAAGAGGGGTCTGCTTAAGTCACACAGTGCTGTTACCACATGCATTGGGTGTATAGACAATGTATTGAGGCAGCGTTAGGAGGGTTATCCCTGGCGCTGTCTCCAGATTGTGCATGGTGCGACCACTTTTCATAATTCAAAAATAAAATTAAACATTTTCTTATAACCCTTGCGTTGTCTATCTAGTCTGTTATGTCACTCTCGTGCCGTATCCAAGTTGTAACTCGCCGAGCCTGGTCTGGTCTAGTACACCACTCTAGCGCGGTATCCACATTGATGTGATGTTGTGAAAACTTTTCACAATAAAAATAAAGTTAAATATTTGTAATACTTACCTTTTCTACCTAGTTTGTTACGCCACTCTCGTGCAGTATCCAAGTTGTTGAGACTCACCACACCTAGTCTGTTATGACACTCGTGCTTTATCCAAGTCATTGTCCCAACATTTTCTTTCATACCATTACAAAGTCACAGTCTCAATCTTGTCAGCAGTATGTGGCTAGAACAACAGAAGAGAACATCTGAGTACATTGGATCGGCGTTTCCTCTGAAGTCAGACAGTGCCAGCTTGTGGGTTAAGGGAAGGGGCTCAGATTGGTGGGAATCTTAAATAGACCAAGGTCAATAAAAACTTCCCAGCCATCATCATGTTTGACCCATTGTTTACCTATAAAAACTATATACATATTTATGAATGTTAAACAGAGGGTATGAAATAAACAACAAATGAAATATGTATAGTAAACATAGGATATTATATAAAAGAGGAAATGGAACCCTAACCCAACTATATACAAATATAGCTGCAAGCAGCAATGAGGTGGCCAAGCAGGTAAAATTAACAAAATACATTTTTGACATTCTCAGAACAAGGTTCTGTATCCTTCACATCTATAACAAATGTAGTTTTTAAACAAATTATGCTAGCAAGTATTACTGTACAACTGTAATTACTGCTTAATACAAGGTTACAAGCTACAATTATTGCAACACAATGGGAAAACTTTCTCCAACATTTATTTTGATAATTGTTGTCTAGCACATTTTCACTATTACTGTATTTACAGAAGTACACTTACCCCCCTATATTGACGATCTGAAACGCAAGTATCAAATCGCAAAGCGCAAGTAACTTTGAGGGAGCGACTTCCGCTTGGTTGTTATTTTGCCAGCGGGATAAATGACTTTGCGCCTAGCGCAAATCTAAAAAGGGTTGGTCTGAAGTAGCTACATTACTAATGGGTGTGGTTTGGGCGTAACGTGCAATCAGAGCATCATCTCACATTCCCTTTAAGAGCAGCGCTTGTTCCATGGCGAATTGCCATTATAATGGCGTATTTGCCAGGCACACGCCAGGAGCGGTTCACAGGAGGAGACCGACGTTCTCGTCAGAGCTGTTAAAGATAGAGAAATGACATAGTATGGGAAATTAGCTTTGGTTAAACAGTCATGGGAGGAAATTTCCACAGTTGTTACAAATAAAGTTCACATACATAGACATTTCATTTATAATCATTGAAGAAATGTAACACGCCATAAATCAAAAATGTAACATAGCTTCGCAGAAAGAAGACCCTGGCCTCGCCAGCAGTGCGCACGGACCAAGGTTGCGCACTTAAAATAGCATTGGAATAATGCGCCATTGACTTGAGACCACGTTTTCCCTGGTCAATAGCGGAATTGTTTTTCGGAAACTGCAAGATAGCACCTGGGATTGTTTGCGCCGGAACACGCCTCCTTTTTCACTGAACTGCCCATGGGAGCGCAAAGTCATTTAGATGTGCGTCTGTGGAGGGAAAAGTCGCCTTTGCGTCGAGTGCAAACTAGGAATGACACTTGCGTCGTTGACTCAATTGCGCTGGGTGCAAGATAGGGCCCTTAGACTGCAAGGTGAACCACGAAGAGTATTTTAGAAAATGATTCCCGCACCACAGTCTGGAATCTACACAATCTTTAGAGTTTTTTAGAATCTTTAGAACGATCCGTGCTAACCTACCAAAAAACAGTTTGTCGCTGAAATTCCAGTCGATGCGTACGCATGCCTAGTTCCTCCAGGGAGTAATAGGATTTTGGTGGCACGGTTCGACACGTGATCGTTCTACACCACTACAGTAGATGCTTTTTGTCAATATGGATGGCAAATAGAGGATGGGACCTTGCACGTCACCTGGATGACCTTGAATTTGGCCCCGACAGTGTTTTGCATGTGATACACTGTGGCTGCAAAAGTGCCTGTGAGACAGGCAGATGTTAATTTTCTGCAGGAATGTTTTGCACAGACTTATGTTGTTCGTTTAACCCTGTAAGACCCCTTGTAATAAAATTACAATGTCACCTTTAGCTCTTTAATTGCTGATTTCCTTTTATTTGGAAAGACAACATTTATCCAATAGCTTTGGAAGGCAAGACAATAAGACCCATTGGTTATGTATGTGTGGTCGTTCAAAAATAAATATGATTTGCAAATGGGTTTTTTGGAGACCTAAAGGAAATGTTGAAATTTGTATTCAGGCCTTACAGGGTTAAGTGTTGGCTATGCTTAGCTCCATCTCAGAAGGGACTAACCTTCCAGCCAGTTAGATAAAATATTAACAGATTAAGACCGTCTTTGACTCACTTATACCGGTAGAAATCTATAGTAATAATAATTTTCAAAAAATAAAAACAGTCTTTATTTTTGCACTGACAGTCTGTGTTCAACACACGTTCTCTTTCACCTTTATTGTAAACCCTTTACTATTGTACAAGACTGCTCACATACAAGTAATTATCCCACCAGGATGTTTAACAGCTAGGTCTAGCCCATTACACCCCTCAAGTACAATATATTAAACTCTTGACAATAACAGTGACTTAACGTGTTGTTGCATTTAGCACTAACAAAGGCTTGTTTAAAAACCACTGTGAAAACAGAATGGAGGCTCTTTCCCTATACTCAAACTGTACATTACCTATGACCACCAACACGCGTTAAAGGCAAACAGTCAAACAAGCCTGTCCTGTGCAGCAAAGGAGAACATGTCCTGGCATGAAGGGGTCAGTCTTGCTAAATCCCAAATCTAAATCCAGTCCTTTGCAGGAGAGACAATTTGTGTTGGTCAAAATTTCCTGGGGGGTATTCCAGGTAGTAGGTTTAGTAAAAACTTTGAGTTGTTTAACCCTGAAAAGAGGCTTTCTCCAAGGATTTCGTTCCAGAAAGAGAGTTAACAAAACCTTTTGGTAAGTTTCCATGGTAACCTACTCTGTGAAACTAACCTTCTCGCTAGCAGGTTTTCCATGCCAAACTCTGCGTTTCTACCTATCCCTCAGTGTTGCCAAATTAGTGACTTTGTCACTAGATCTGGCAACTTTCAAAACCCTCCTGGGGACTTTTGGTGTCAAAAGCAACTAGCGACAAATCTAGCGACTTTTTACGGTGTTGTTGAAGACTTGCTGGAGTTTTCTTTTCTTGCATGGATAGTAGCACGGATAGCAGTTTACCTCACACAGCCTCAGTCGCTTACTCACCTCTATCGTGAAACCCTTGCTAGCTAGCGATGTTGTCAAAGTCAAAATTATATTCACAATAATACAGTAATTATTGGGAATCTAACACAGAGTTTAAAGGCTGGTTGAAGCTGTTTATTGTGGATGATACAGGGGCACACTGTCTGTATTAAAAGGCTGAGTTATACACCAATCATTAAGACATTAAAAACCACTTGGCAACTCAGAAACACTCAAGGGTCAAAACCCTACAATACTTCCACTCAAAGGAAGCTGCCATTAATGATTTTTTTTTAAATACACTGCAAAAAAGGCTGAATCTACCATGGCATTAGGTATTGCTGAACACTGTTCCATGCTAGCATGTGACCATATTGGGGAAGCATGCAAAGCTGCCTTCTCTGACTCCGCTGGTGTTCATTTTAAAATTAGAGAATTTATAATATATTACAGTACAATTCATGAACTGTCCATCACCAGCTGTATCACGGGCACGGCACTATCCATAATTCCAGTTATTAATATTTGTGACATCTTAATCACCGAATGCATCACAGGCACTGTACACTTGTGAATATAGCAACAGGAACAATGCTCGTACGACTTTATAAAGGAAGCATGTATTGTGCTTATTAAATTGATGTCTTATGAACTTTGACGTGTGCTTAGGCTTAAACATTGTCTCACACAGGGTCTGGGAAATAGGCTGTATATTGTGTCGTTATATCTCCCTTTCAGAAGCAACCTTGAAACCAGGCTGAGACAGCACCCGAGCAGGTGGGACGTGTAGGCAAGAACAACTCCCTACTACACAGGAGAACAAGCTTAACCCTCTTCTTGTGTTTTTTGTTTTACTGCACTGTATAATAAATGTTGGGACAGGGACAGATAGTTCGTTGGACTTCGTGAACCAGCCCAAACTCTGTTGTGGGTAGGGAAACGTAGACGACCCCAGAGCTCTGTACTTGTTGATTTCCAACTGCTGCATTAAAGCTGATATTATTGGACCTCTGCGACTCCAGGCCACTCTTTCTAGAACACTGATTTGTGTCATTGAATACCATCAGTAAATATTTGAATAGACACAATAATTTTAAATCATTCAAAATGCACAGGATAAAGTGTACTGAAATGATTAATGGTTCTCTAGCACCATACTTTCAAAAAAAAATTGTAGCAGATGTGGGTGACCAGTGTTTCAGCCTCCTTCTGGATGAGTCCACAGACATCAGCGTTTCCAAGTACCTGGGGATAGTGATAAGGTACTTACGTGAGTAGGGGGTACCTGCAGAGCCGGACACCCCGGACAGCTGGAGAGCTGCAGTTTTAGGACCGCAGTTCTAGGACCCTTGTTTTATCTGACAGCGCCATGTAGCGAATGGGATAAACATGGACCGGAACAAGATAATATTTTCCTGCAGTAGTGAATATTATAGGATTACAGCTCAGAACAAGACGGACTAGAATCAGAATGTAAGTAGCTAATGTGAATCGCGTCTGGTTATGTATAAAACAATTCTGGTGTCTTTAATTGGACAACGTTAGCTAGCTAACTTCAACTTTGCTGTTGAAATAATTTCAAGACACTGGAGTGGTTTTCAACATCAAACTACTTTATTAGCTAGAGCTAACATTCAGTAGTTATAGCGCTAGCTCTACACACATAGCTTCCTTAAAAACCAACTGTAAATTGTTACTCTGTTTATTTGTTTAATGAAACAGTAGCCCGATGTAGGTTATGTAAATCAAGTATTGGTCAACATATTTAAGTTAGCTAAACGTTCAAAACAATTCTGGTACAATTATCTGTTCACTTATGTACCTTGAGCTACAATTCTTGTATGAAATGTCCTATATAAATAAAGTCTTACTTACTCATGATAATTTTATGAAATACGAACTTAGAGACTATTTGTTTTGTTTTATTGAAACCAAGCCCAACTACTGTATGTGTCTTATGATAAAGCCAGCACATTAATAAAACTTCAAAAAAATGATAGGTTAAAAGTAAGATTGGATGGTTGTGGATTGGATCTGTCAGCTAAACGAAATCTGCAGCATACTGTCTTAAAAATTAACCATATAATTTTTGTTGGCCGTCATATAGGCTACGGCCTGAGTATGCTGAGGAATATGTCCCTGCAGGATGCAGAAAAGGTCTTAATATCTGGACCAGTTTATCATTGGAGGTAAGTAGAGAATGTACCTTTTCTGCACAATGTCATACAACTTTATAATCTACTATTAATACCTTTATTATCAACCACTTAAGTAATGCTAATTAATGTACACTACTTTGTTAGGCTAACTGATATTTATGCTTACCTAGAAGTAATATTGTCTGTACCATTTCAGTGAAGTGGAGGAGTTTGATAGGGGGATATCTGAACAATTGCGCACTGAAGGGAGACCATTCAAGTAGTAGCGTTAAGTAGTGCTGTTACCGACTTCACAATATGTGTATATTTGGTTTTCTTGCTTTTATCTCTCATTGAAGGATGAAGTTGTATGGAGGTCTAGATGGAGTGATGTGGAGGGGTGATTGTTTATTTTGAATAATTGTCAAACAATGACAATGTATATCTTGAATCTGCCCTGAGTCAACCTTGTGTCTTGCCTCTCTAACATTACACATTTGTGGTTGAGATTGAGTGACTGCAAATGCCATAGCAAATAGAATAGAACTTCACTTTTCCAGAACTTTGGACGTGTCAGACACATCCAAAATGTAGCATGCACACAGGCATGTGTAGTATTAACAGGAATATGAAAGTTGATCTGATCCACTGATGTGATCAATTTTTTGAGTCATGTCCAATACAAAACATCATCTAGCATGCCCATCAGAGAGGTTCACCACCAGCAGCAGAGAAGGAAGCGGCGGATCCTCCGCAGCACAACCATCCCACATCACTCAAAGAAAATGTTTTTTTTGTCATGATGACATTAAATAAACTAGAGAGGGTACAATTTCTGGGGAAATTGTAGGGTGTGCTTGCTTGCTTGCTTGCTTCAGTTGCAGGTGGGTCAGTTTTCCCTTCTAGTGATATTACAAGCATTTAGCCTACTCATATTGCATAATTCACTAAGAAAACCCTTTGAAACAAGGAACCCCCTTTGAAACAATCTACTGTTACGGTGCGTGTCCATTACAGCGGAGCAGCGCGGAGCGTCGGCTTCCAATCAATTTTCAATGAAACCGCGCGTCGATGCTGGTGTAGGGCATTGTGGGAAGGCGAGCGGGGCGTCAACGCTTGCGTAGGGTATTGTGGGAAGGCGAGCGGGGCGTCGAAAGTTGGATTTTCTCAACTTTATGTATGTTAACAAGTGTGCTCTCAACTTGTATTATATTTCTGTTTTGTTTCGTTCATTTATTGAATACTGACACCTGTGGTTGTTAATGTGGGTGTGTACCTGTAGTGTCATTGGAGTGTTAACCTCTTAGGCATCCTGTTCAATGTGCCTAAAAATGCCTAAACAGCATACCCAAAGTAAATTGAAAGCTGTTCTTGAACCATTTGGAGTACATGCATGTAAATGGTCTCTTTTGAAAGCTGACACTCTGAAGTTTTGTCCCCTGTTGTCAGGACCCATGTTAGTCCTACTGGTGTTGAGTAATAGAAGCTTGAACACAAGGAAATTGAAAGAATCAATTTCCGCCTAGATTTTGTTTTGAAAACAATAGCCTGAAGAAGCCTAGAAGTGGTAGGTATTAGCTGGAAGACAAAATTGGACACTAGCCTGAAGCCTGACCCAATACAACTCAAAAGTAAATCATAAAACCATAAAAAATTAATGTTATACAGATGTCTTTCTAAGGGTACATCCAGGCGTTTTCTGAAAGTGCCCTTTGGAGACTCCAAAAGGACCCTTGGTAACCATGGCCACATACCTAGAATAAAAAGCTACAACTTTTGAACTCTTTCACGTACAGTCATATGTTTGGGCTCTAATGAAAGCCGACACTTAGAGCTATAATATCCCATATTCAGATTCACCATTAGTGGTGTTGAAACAGAGTAACTGAGGCATAAGAGTGCTTTTTACCTTGAACAAAGTAAACGTTGTGCAAATAAAGAGTCAAAACAAGAGCTATCGTGGAAAAACTAGTTTATATAAAGAAAAACACACCAAACTATTTACAAACAGTGAATTGTTCACACTCATTTACAATTTCACAAAATGTTTGGGCGACATGCCAGTCATTGTAGCAGTCACGTTTGGGAACAAAGCACAAAGCCACATCGCAGGTTGAACACTTCACTGGTGTCAGTGAACCACAGTGTTTGCACCTCAACCGACCAGCGGTGCTGTGTCCACTGATATGCACTGGCCTGTGACTAGCTGTGGGTTGAGGCACGATGGAAGATGAGGGACCGGGTAAGGGTTGAGACCTCAACTCTGCCAGCTCAGCAGCTAGGGTCTCTCTGAAGGCCTTGTGGGACAAAGGTACCTGCCCTTTTCCTTTTGCAATGTCTTTGTGAAGGAGGAAGGCGTTCACAATCCCAATGTCCAAGAAAGGATAAAAGAAGGTTTTGTACCATCTCTGGGTCTTGTGGAGTACTTTGTAGTATCCGATTAATGCATCAGAAAGGTCCACTCCACCCATTCTGTTTGTCTGGATGGTTCCGCATGCCCAGATCCTCTTCTGAAGGAGGTCTTGGAAAAGGGTGGGACTTGTGTAAAAATTGTCAACAAAGAGTTTGTAGCCAGTGCCCAGCAACTGTGTGTCTATTAGCTCCATCACTGATTCATAGCTGAGACCCTTGCCAGTGTTTCCTTGGAGCTTTCCTTCATACACAAAAAAGTCCCATGTGTATCCGCTTTTCGAGTCAGCCAGAACAAACAGTTTGTATCCCCAGCGAACAGGCTTATTTTTCATATATTGTTTTAGTCCAATGCGAGCTTTAGAGGCAACCATCCTCTCGTTAATGGCAATATCCTGGCCGGGGTGATAGTTCCTTTTGCAGGCTTCTCTCATCTCCTGATAAACTGGGTTGATCTTGCAAAGACGGTTGAAGGCTGCTGTGCCTCTCCTCTGCTCATTAGCAGCATCGTCCGCCATGCTACTCAGATGAAGGGATCTGGAGATTTGGAGGAACTTCTTCCCGGTCATTACTTGTTTTGGGAAAGGGAAGCTGTGGAGTTTGTCCTTTCGCCAGTAATCAGTAAATGCAGAGCACTTTACTAGACCCATGTAGATTACCATAGAAATGAAGGTAAACATGTCCTGCAAAGTCAGATCAATCCAGGGACGAGTGGGTGTGGAGTGGTGAGTCGAGCCAAACTCATTGGTGTTTAGCAGGATCGTTTGTAAAACTGAGTATGTCCAAAACAGTTGGAAAAGCTGCAGGGCTGTGCAGGTCGCTGTCTGAATTAGCTGGGGTTCAGGTGGGTTCGTCGGCCTGAAAGTAGGCTGAGGTGGAGTGATGTCAGCAATGTCAACATAATTCCATCTCTCTCCAGATGGGCTTGTTGACGCTCCAGCTTTGGTTCTGCAGCTGCCTCTGCCTCTCCCCCTTCCTCTTGGCCTTCTCGTGCCGGCAGAACCTTTCTGTAGAGTTTGAGGCTCATCACTGGACGAGCTGCTGCTGCCCCCCTGTCCTGCTGCTGTACGGGGCCGCTTGCTAACTTGAGCAGGAATATCCGGCTCGTAGTCCTCATCAGATGTTTTCCTATAATGACGAAATAAACAGCCAGTTACAATCCATTCCCATATTTTCTGTATTCTACTTTTCACAGGTTTACTGCCTCAAACATCAGCAGTACACACACTGAAACAAAGAGAAACACACCTCCCCGAAATACAGTCCAAACACTGAAACACGCACATGAACTTCTGTGGTAAATCATTATACACAAATAGTTTTTCTGGTGCTAGAAGAAATACTGGGTGCTTTAGCTATGTAAAAGCAATGTTATACCATGACAAATGGAGCTATCTTATTCAGTGAAACAATATAAAACAAAACTTACTTATCCAGGGTAATATCTCCTCCTTCCAGAAATAAATCCTCAGCTTCTGAATCAAAGTCCGAAAAATCAGTGTTTGACTCTGATAAATTGTCCGATAAATCACTATCATGTCCAGTTACTTCTTCCAAAACTTCTGCGAGACAATACTTGTTTCCTGTGTCTTCTTCGCCATGTTGAAATCGATATCAAACTGCGTAAATTAGCTCCGTTACCACAGCGCGCACAACAAATGAACATATGCAGCTCTTTGCGCAGAGACGAAAGCTTTTCAATGTTTTCACTTACCTGGCAAGTCCCATATCATTGTTTTCAGAATGCGATTGGCTAAAAGACGTGTCATTCCATGATTGGTTTTGATTGGGCTGAAATTCAAACAAAGAAAACCCAGGTGGGCTGTAATGGCCCATCAATTCAGATGAGTCGTTAGCTGGCTGTTCAAGGCCTCGGACAAACAATGGAAGCTCCCAATAGGTCAATCTTGGTGCCAATCAAAGTGGGAGGATTCAATGGACATTTTGATGCCTTTGGATAGTAAATAGGCCGTTGCTAACCGGAGAAAAGTCCACTTTTATGTAAACAAGTTGTTTCTTCCATCGGCTATCTTGCATAATGAAACAAAGGATAATGGCTATATATGAATGTGATACATTTTTGGGAACAAACTACTTGATATGGTTAGATACTTTGGACCTTTGGGAATGTAAGCAGATCAAGTTTTGATGGCATGTTTTGCATACCTGGACCTATTTGAACCGTTTAGGGTGAGTACAACTTTTTTCTTTGGCATTGTTGAAGGAACGGTCACCGGACAACGACTTTGACGGTACTTGCTATTGCGACTTGATCTTGAATTGGTTTATTTCAATGGAACCATAATAATCGTAGCTTTCCAACAAGGTATCATATGTGTAGCCGTCTAAAAAATTTTTTTTTATTGAGTGCGTTCTCACTGAGGGAGGGGGGTGCAGCATTTCTGTATCGCGGGCAATACAGGACCTCTAAGAGGTTAATGAATAAATCTCATTGAGTGAGCGCAGCTGTTGCTGTGTGTTCGAAGTCAGTCACGTCATTGTGTTTACTCTGTGAATAGGTTATGGGCCCAGAGTAAGTCGAGATACACCGCGTTAGCGTGCTGAAGTATAGCACCATGAGTAACACTAGAAGATCAGGAGAATCTAGCGGTCGCGGCTTGTGTGTGACGGGGATGAAAAGAATTGGGAACTCTGGGAGACTAAGTTCTTGGGCCACCTCCGGCTGCAAGGGCTGAAAGGGATTATTACTACGGAGCCCGTGGGTGTGGAGACAGAGGAGGAAGTGATGAAGTGTTTTGTCCGTCTCTTCATAAACGGAGTGACTAAGTTCAGTTGAGTTCTGGATTTTAATAAGTATTTATCAATCTGCAGATTGGGAGAGAAAACCAGACCTCTGACAATAAATGACAACACCAGGCTTAGGTCTCAATCAAGTCTCTCTCTGCGCTGAAGGACAGAGGACCATCTTTTATAGGTCACAAGAATGTAAACATAGATAGTGACAGTCAGGCAGTAATGACGTTACAACAGTCTCAGAGAAAGAGATTAACAGCTCCCAACACATGACCACTCAAACTACAGAGTTCATAGTTGGAGCTCTCCTTGTAGTCATGACAAGGACCATTTAGCCAGTACTTTCTCCTGATTTCAAACATCTATTAACCCTGACACATAGACACAATCTACTCTTATTAATAGCAAGCTTACATGAGAAAATACTAACTAGTATCCAATGACTAGTTCTCTTGATTAGTGAATAATGTAAGCACATAGGAAATCTACATTTCTTCCACAGAAGCGGCCTCAAATGCTGAGGCATATGCTGAATTGATTCAATTCTTGGATGACAAGAGTTTACTGCTGGTAATGCGAGAGGCAAGGGGATGATGGGTGCGCAGCGCTAAAGATTTTGAGAGACTATTATGCAGGTAAAGGAAGCAAGAGTAATAAGCCTGTATACTGAGCTGACCTCGCTTCAAAAGTCAAGCAGCGAGAGTGTGACAGAATATGTTATTTTAGTGGAAACCGCTATCACGGCATTACGAAATGCTGGAGAGACTTTAGGTGACAGGCTACTTGTAGCTATGGTTCTGAAGGGGTTTCCTGAGTCTTTTAAGCCTTTCTTCATCCATGTAACGCAATCGGATGAGACAATGAGGTTTGCCGATTTCAAAACAAAGCTTAGAAGTTACGATGACATCGAAAAGATGCGTCCCCCAGCCGCTGAGGAAAATGTAATGACGGTGCGGCCGCGACAAAGAGCTGCGAGTCCCGCCAGTGCAGGCCCAACTGAACGTGGGGCTGAACGGGCTGCTCAAGCAGCCAGGGTGTCTGCATGAAAGGCCTGATGGTCGACTGCGGGGCAACCTCCCATATCGTCACAGACATCGCCAAGTTCAGGAGGTTTGACGACAAGTTCCAGGCCGGGACACATTGCATAGAGATGCAGAGGTCTTCTTGATGGACAGCCGAGGACACCACCTCAAAACAGTGCTGAGACGGGCGCTGTACATTCCCTCTTACCCGCAGGACATATTCTCGGTGCAAGCAGCAGCTGACAGCGGGGCGACCGTGACTTTCCAGAAATGCAAGGACACTCTGGTGCTCAAAGACGGTACACAATTTTCCATTCATGTACATGATAGACTATATTACTTGCATACAATACCTGATGGATGTGATGACCGAGTTAAGGGATGTTATGATTTAAAGATACTGGGTCACTGTTTACGCAAACTAGAAACAGAAAGCCTGATGCAAGGGCTAAAAGACCTCTAGAGCTAGTGCACACAGATTTGGCAGGTCCAATTCACACTGAGTCCAGAGAGGGGTACAAATATGTTGTGTCATTTACTGATGATTTTTCCAGTGCAGTGTTTGTATATGCCCTTAAGAGTAAAAGTGACACATTGCAAGCAACAGAGAGGTTTCTTGCAGATATGGCCCCTTGTGGTAGAATTCAACGTATTAGATCTGATAATGGAATTGAGTTTACAGGAAAGCATTACAAAACTGTTTGTCAGGAATGGTATTAGACACGAGACTTCTGCACCATATTCCCCCCATCAAAATGGTACAGCCGAGCCAAATTGGCGTACACTTTGTATGTCTGTACGTTTGTACAGCCTATTTCCATGAATATGCTTCTCAACGGGCATCTAATGAGGAAACTGATCAGGCGCAGATGAACATAGATAACTGTTAGAGTAACATGTAGCATACCTGTAACTTTCACAGGAGCTGTAACCTCAGACAAAGCAAAAGAATGGGTTGCTGCAATGGATGAGGAGATGCAGTCACTTATAGAAAATAACACATTTACTCTAAGTAGCTTGCCTGAGGGTAAGAAAGCAGTGGGGGGTAGATGGGTTTATGCAGTCAAGAATAACCTGGATGGATCTGAAAAGTGCAAAGCAAGTTATGTGGCAAAAGGATACAGTCCGATGAGAGGTGTGGATTATGAGGAGACATTTTCCCCTACAGCTAACTTGACGAGTATCCGAGTGGTCATACAAAAAGCAGCGCAAGAAAACCTGATTCTGCACCAAATGGATGTTAAAACTGCCTACCTGAACGCATCAATAGATCATGAAATTTACATGGAACAGCCAGAGGGCTATGAGGTGGAATCTGGCACAAGTGAAAAATTGGTCTGTAAGTTGGAGAGATCATTGTATGGGCTAAAACAATCGGGCTGAAACTGGAACAAGGTGCCACTTGAGTACCTAACCAAAAACCATTTTGAGCAGAATCAAGCAGACAACTGTGTTTACACATGGGAAACAGAACATGCAAAAGTGATCATTGTAATATGGGTTGATGATTGCTGCGAGTGCTAAAAATGTTCTCAGAGATGTGAAGAACATGCTTACAGAGAGATTAAAAATGAAGGACTTAGGCAAACTACGGCATTTTCTAGGTATTGATTTTAACCAGAGTGACAACTGTGTGAGAATGTCACAAACAAAATATGTGGGGAACATTTGACAGGTTTAAAATGCAGGATTGCAAACCTAGATCGACGCCCTGTGAACAAAAAATTAGACTATACTGATGGTGCCGAAAAGATGACTGATGTGAAAAAATATAGAGGCAGTGGGAAGCCTCATCTATCTGAACATCTGTACTAGGCCTGATATAAGTTTTGTGGTAAGCAAACTGGCACAGTATTTCACAGAGCCAACTGTTGAGCAATGGGCCACAGTTAAACATGTACTGAGGTATCTTAGAGGTACAATTGACAAAGAGCTTTAATTACAGAAAATGTAATAAGACACTGGGAATAAATGCATACAGTGATGCACATTGGGCGGCCAGTAATGACAGACGTAGTACAACAGGCTATTGTGTCTTCAAGACCAAGAAACAGCCCACTGTCGCACTGTCTACTTGTGAGGCAGAGTATATTGCCCTAGCCACTACCATACAAGAGGGTCTATCTTAAACAGCTGTTGGAGAATCTTAAGTGTCAGTACTCAGCACCTAGGGTATATGAAGACAACCAAGGTACAATTGCCTTAGCAAAAAATGCCGTAAGCAGGCAAAGATGCAAACATGTAGACATCAAGTATCATTTTATTAGGTCTACTGTAAATAATGGCACAGTTATGTTGGAGTATCGTCCAATTAATGAGATGGTAGCAGATATATTGACAAAGCCTGCAACCAAGATTAAGTTTATTAAGTTTGCTGCATTTATTTTGGAAGATGATGTTGCATATTGACAATGTGAGATCAAGTGGGGGTGTTACAAGTGTGCTCTCAACTTGTATTATATTTCTGTTTTGTTTCGTTCATTGATTGAATACTGACACCTGTGGTTGTTAATGTGGGTGTGTACCTGTAGTGTCATTGGAGTGTTAATGAATAAATCTCATTGTGACTACGGATGGAGTTAAAGATGGGGTAATAACGGAGTGATGGATGGGGTACTGCAGCAAGGCCCTGGGAAAGTTCAGGGTTAGGGGGGGAGGATACAGGATACGAACCCGGTGTAGGCTAAGGGAGAGGATTCGGGGGGAGGAGGGGGATAGGAGGGGGAGTGACTCTATTGCAGGTTGTGTGTGTACTGTTGCCTGTATTTGAAATGTCTGTGTGTGTGACGTGTGTGTGTTTGTTGTGTGTGTATCGTTGTTTGTTGTGTTCGCTGTTTGTGTGGGCTGAGTGGAAGAGAGAGCTGCCAAAGTGTCGTTTTTGATGGTGCGCAGAAACCTCTTGGAGTATCCCCTTTGTCTGAGTGAGTGAAAGAGTAGGACACTTTGACAGTGCTTCCCTCTCCCACTCAGCCATGTAAATGTTTGCATGTGGGGGCGAATTTCTTGCCCATAGCCGTTCCCATTGTTTGTAGATAGTGTTTATTGTTAAATAAGATAATCATTTGTCTAAACTAATTTGTAGTAATTGTAAAATGTCCTGATCTGGGGTCTCATTTATAAAGCTTGCATACGCACAAAACGGGGCTGAAAATGTGCGTATGCCACTTTCCACGCAAAGGTTGTGATTTATAAAGAACAAACTTGACGGGAGAATGAGCGGTCCTCCACGCAAACTCTGACCCTCCCGTAGGCCTACGCACATTTTGAAAACAGTTGGAATTGGCGACGCAGATGACTGTACTGTAGTCAGACTGCAGAAATTGAATGTGGAAAGAACATTACTCTCAATATTTATATATTTTGTTTTCCTGACACACATTTTTTTCATTCAGTTTCATGATTATCATGAAGATTACATCCAGCAGTGTTATGTGCGCTTGTACTGAGTGATTCTTGTTCCATAAACACCTTGTACAATCCAACTCAAATTTTAAATAAAAATTCAGCGCTTCCTCATCATCAGATTGTCCACTACGGGAGTTCAGGAGGGGGAGATTCCCCGACTGCATGAAATACAGGATGACATCACATATCCTACCTTTAGATAACTGCAGAACACAGTGTATAACTAAATATAATTATTCAATACTGTGCAAATATCCTCATGTCAAAAACTGGAATTACAGTCGTCAAGCTCCCGTGCAATCGCTACACTCTACGTCCTCGTTATCAGTCCAGAATTTAATAGATTACTGTTCATAACAAAACGCTTCTGTTTTCAAATTGTATCTCGACCTGCAGTATCACTGCCACAGTTGACTGCCACAGTTTTTTTTTAATTGGTGATCTACCGGCCACCACATTTTCTGAGTTATCGGGCTCCACCAATAGGCTAACAGTGTCTGAAAAGGTGTCATGCGCTATGATTCACCGTAAAGAACAATCGTATGCACGGGCCATGATGAGATACTAGATTAGCATTCATGAGGTGCTTTGCATTGACTATTTATGGTTAAAAATGGGCGTGTTCAGGGTGGGGTACAATGCTGATTCACGTACACACACTTGTGGGTAATCTGAGATTTATAAAAGGAACATTGCGTACAGGTGTGCGTACATACGGTTTTATAAATCTGAATTTTTGTGTGCGTACGCCATTTTAGGCTTTTGGGCGTACGTACACTTTTAGTAAGAATCCTACGCACAGTTTTATAAATGAGACCCCTGGTCTATTGTTATCTAGGTGTTTTTGAAACAAGGATTTGACAGCCTGCACACCCATTGTGGTGTTGATGTTGGTGTACAGGCTGTCAACATTGATGGTAAAAATGTGCGTGTGGGAGGGAACGGCTATGGGCTTGAGCATCTCTAAAAAATGATATGTGTCTGTAAGGTAACTGGGATGACGGGTAGGGCTGTCGTGATAACTACTTTTTCTTGTGCGATATATTGCACCAAAATTAATTGCGTTAAACGATATTATTGCACACACGTCAATTGTAATTTTCAATCCATTTTATGCCACTGATTACATAATGCCCCCCCCCCCCCCAGTGTTCACGGCTGTTTGCGCGTCTATGTCACTTCACTCCATCATCCCTTATTGTTTAGCCTACAACATTAACAGGGCTACTTGGTTGGCGTTGTCTTTTCAACTTGAGATATACAAGTGAAATGGTTGAAATGCGTGTCTCACGGTTTTTTCGACCGTGTTTAATGGCTGCATCTCGTTGGCTATATAGCGAGTTACGCTATCCGTTAGTGTGGGCCATTTCGCGCTGTCATGTTTATATTTGGGAAAAGGCATCTGTAACAGAACTGTATGGAAGAACCTTTTCCAGCCCCAGCTGCAGTTGTTGTTCAAAGGTTGAAAAACTGGGTGGGATAGTTATGTATTGCTAGGTGAGATGTTAGGTTAGTTGCCTCTTTTAGTTTCCACAGTTTTTAAACAAAGTTGACATAACGGCTCGTTCACGTTAATTGGCTCTCATCTCATTCGGCTTAAAGACAAAATGTTCCCACACCGGAGCTGAAGATAGCGGCTTTGAAACCAAGTAAATTTTGACTTGTTCTCCCTAACTAGCTGACTGTAGATGTCACGAAACAGAACACTTTAACACAGTGAGTTCACGCCTTCTTTTCACCTGTCGGTGTCCGCTCTGTGTGTAGAGACGCTAGTCCCGTCTACGCTTTCGACACAGACAGCAAACAAGATGACTAGCAACAGGATCGCCCTAAAATGTTGGTGACATTCCTTCTTATGTAAAAAATTAATAGAATCATTATTTCTTATTATAAAAATTATCAGTTGCAATATATCGCGGCACCAAAAATTATTGCGCTCATTTCCATATACCGTGCGATAAGTCAATGTATTGACTATCAAGACAGGCCTAGTGACTGGTGGATAAGGGGTTGATGTAGTGATCAATGTATTCCGATATGTTGTAGGACTCGCTGTTACAATCCGATACTATGGGTCTACCAGGAGGAACTTCAAAGGGGATGGTCCAGGTGTCCGGTTCTTTATGGATCTTGGGAAGTAAGTAAAAGAGTCTTTGTCGTGTGGTGTCAGGTCCGTATAGATAGTCCCGTTGTTTGGCTGTAATGTAGTGTCTTTCATAAAGTGATTTGATGATCGCCCTGAGTTCCACCTGTGTCTGTGGTTGTATGCTATCCGGTATGATTTTGTAATGTCTGCTGTTGTTTAATTGCCTGTTTGCCTCAAAAATGTACTGGTGGTTGTCTAAGATGACTATTTTGGATCCTTTGTCCGCTGGTTTGATGACAATGTGTGGGTTGTTTTAAGTGTTTGTAGTGATTCTCGGAGTTTGGTGGTGAGGTTGTCCTGTCTGTCCATCTGTGTGTTGTGGTCTCGTTAAGTCCTTCTGTCCGTCCTGATGTGGTGGTCCACCTGGGAGTGTAAACTCTCCCAGGTGGAAGGATTGATGAAGGGCAAGTGGTTGTTGCTCTCTGTGTAGTCAAAATAGTCCAGTATTTTAAGTCGTCTATGGTATTTATGGATGTCCCTTTGAAGTTCCTCCTGGTCAAAAGTGGTGGGGCGGGGCACAAAGGTGAGGCCTCTCTCCAGTAGTGCTACTTGTGTTTGTGATGGATGAAATGTTTTGGATAGGTTCAAAATATTGGAGTTGGGTGGTAGTGGTGTGCGAGAGAGCTGGGGGGCGGGGAAAGGGGGGGCAGTAGATGTGTGTGTCGTTGGTGAATGTGTAGTACTGTTGAAGGTGTCTGGGTTGTGAGTAAGAGTGGTTATAAATGTAATTGTGCACACCAGTGAGAGAATATTGCTGTTGCTGTTTCCGGTGTCCAGTGATCCTAGTGGTGCGGAATGAGTCCTGAGGTATTTCGAAAAGTGTAGGTAAATGTGTGGTGATATATCCATTTATTATCTTAATGTTTTGTTTCTGTTGTGGGTTGAGAAGTGGTGAATGGTTCATGATGGGGACATAGATGGTAGCGTTGGGGAAGGTGGTTTTCGCTTCCCTGTGTATTCTGGCTAGTTGTTTCAGTGATGTCTGGTATGGGTCGTGGTCCTTATTGTTAAGACCCACTGAGAGGACCACCACCTTTGTGTGTGGATGTACCGCTGTTTTTTCCAGAATTTGTTGGAAGTAGTAGAAATTGGCCCCAGGGTAGCTATCCACCTGTACCATGGGGTTATGGAAGGAGGGGATTCTATTGAGATTGGAATCCCTAAGGAATAGGTGGGACTTGATGCCCTTGATGGTCCAATCCGCCACCTTGGGTTCTGGCTAGACCTAAACTACATTTTGTTGCCTTGTACCTGTACTTGTGTAATGACAATAAAGTTGAATCTAATCTAATCTTTGGTTCTCTAGGTTGGAATGCAGAAGAAAATCAACAGGAACCACATTTAAAAAAGGACCAGGAGCCCTTGTCATCGTTGTTACCTGTTGGGATGTCCTGAAACTATGAACGCCAACGCAGGTAAGTAATACACAAGGTAAGTGATGTACAAGAAGTAACATACAAATAGGAAAAGGTTCATATTTATATTTATTCAACACTAACATGGCACTACGAGACAATCAGGAGCAGCACAGCCTTCATGGGCTCCCTGCAGACTGGACACTGCTTGTTGCCCCTCTGCAGCTTGCGAGCGCATCGATAGCAGGAAATAAGGTGGATGGTGGCCCCGTGCACGATGCATCCGTTCTTGGGCCGGCTCTGACACATGAAGCAAGGGTCCAGTAAGCTGGGGGGTAGGTCGGCCTGCAGACACACGCACACCCACACACACATTGATATGCAGATTTTCTATACTCCTATGCTCCTTCACAGAGAACGTGTCGATCCCCAGCACGGCCCCCAGAGGATCACTGCCTAGGTTGATAATGTGGTGCTGCTTCTGGTCATACAGCTTTTTCTGAAAGATGTACTGGCCCAGGTAGAAGATCACCTGCAGGGACTTAAACGGTCAAAGCCGGCCAGCACCCTGTTGCCCTAAACCAGTGGTTCTCAACCCTGGTCCTCGGGACCCCCTGCCCTGCATGTTCCGCACCCTATCTGCAGTCTCTCGAATCTGTCTTAGACCCGAGCTGCCACTTGCAGTTTCCACACACATAACAACCCAGACAAGCCGCACTCTATCTGCGGTCTCTCGAATACGTCTTGGATCCGAGCTGCCACTTGCAGTTTCCACACACATAACAACCCAGACAAGCCGCACTCTATCTGCCGTCTCTCGAACCCGTCTTGGATCCGAGCTGCCACTTGCAGTTTCCAAACTTATAACAACCCAGACAAGCCGCACTCTATCTGCGGTCTCTCGAATCCGTCTTAGATCCGAGCTGCCACTTGCAGTTTCCACACACATAACAACCCAGACAAGCTGCACTCTATCCGCAGTTTCTCGAATCCGTCTTGGATCCGAGCTGCCTCGTGCAGTTTCCAAACATATAACAAACCAGACAAGCCGCACTCTATCTGCAGTCTCTCGAATCCGTCTTAGATCCGAGCTGCACTTGCAGTTTCCAAACATATAACAAAACACATGCACTCTTGCAGTCTTTGTCGTTTCTCAATTAAAATAAAACTAAAATAAAAAACAAAAATAAAGTAAAATTATAATAATAATAAAAACTACAGAATAACAAAATACACTAACTCAACAAAATGGATAAAATGTAACACATAATCAATAGTGCAAGTCAAACACAAGCCGCAATCTTTGCAGGAATACAAAGCAAATCTGTAAAAACAATAATATAACTACTACCAGTTGTAAGGCCCTTCTGAGATAACAATTAGTTAAATGCTTTGGTAAAAAGGTAGGTTTTAAGCTGTCTTTTAAAAATGTCTAGCGTATTTGCTGCTCTGATATTTATGGGTAATTTATTCCATAGTTTTGGGGCGTAATTGGCAAAGGCAGCATCACCAATCTTCTTATGGCTGCTTCCGGCGACCTCTAATAGGCCTGCATTTGATGATTGCAGTGTTCTAGCTGGTGTGTAGTTTATAAGAGAGTTAGCAATGTAGCTAGGTCCTTGTCCGTGTAGAGCTTTGTATGTGAGGAATAGGATCTTAAAGTCAATTCTGAAGGTAACAGGGAGCCAGTGTAAAGTAGCTAGGACAGGACTAATGTGTTCTCTCCTTTTAGTTTTGGTTAATAATCTAGCTGCAGAATTTTGAATGAGCTGTAGTCTTTCAGTGGTTTTCTTGGGAAGACCAGTGAAAAGTGCATTACAGTAGTCCAGCCGGCTGGATATAAAAGCATCAATTAACTTCTCTGCATCATTTTGGTTTATGAATGGTCGTACCTTTGCTATATTCCTCAGGTGAAAGAAAGCTGTTTTGGTCACTTTATTAATGTGGGAGTTGAAATTCAAATCTGAGTCCAGGATTACACCGCGACTTGTCACCTCTGGTAAAGCCAGGGGGTTAAGCTTCCTAGATTTTTAGTAAGCATCTCTCTTTTGGATTTGGGGCCACATAGTAGGACTTCAGTTTTGTCTTCATTTAATTTAAGAAAGTTATCATTCATCCATTTGTTTATTGCCAACAGGCAGCTGGTAATGGAATTGATGGCCGTTGCATCGTTGGGTTCAGTGGATATATATAGTTGTGTGTCGTCTGCATAAGTATGGAAATTCATGTTATGTTCTCTGATTATGTCACCGAGTGGTAACATATAAAGAGAGAAAAGTAATGGACCTAGGCAGCTTCCTTGAGCAACCCCGTAGCAGTTCTCATGTTTCTTAGACCTATGGTCTCCTAAACTAACATAAAACTTTCTTCCTGTGATATATGATTTCATCCAGTTCAATACACCATCCGTGAACCCAATAAGTTTTTCCAGTCTATTGATTAGGATGTTGTGATCAATGGTATCAAATGCTGCACTGAGATCTAAAAGGATAAGGATAGAGACTTTATTTGCATCAGAGTTTAGTCTGAGGTTGCTAATTATTTTGGTGAGAGTGTAGTGGAAAAAAAAACATCACACTGCTGTAATTATGAAGTTGAAATGATTATGGATTATATGATTTAGAATGAACCTCTTAATCACCTTTATTACTTTTATATGCTCTCGCGTCTCTCTCGTCATCTGCCACTTGTCCGGGGATCGGGTCGCGGGGGCAACGACCTAAGCAGGGAGGCCCAGGCTTCCCTCTCCCCGGCCACTTCCACCACCTCTTCCTGGGGGACCCCGAGGCGTTCCCAGGCCAGCCGAGTGACATAGTCCCTCCAGCGTGTCCTGGGTCTTCCCCGGGGCCTCTTCCCAGTGGGACGTGCCCGGAACACCTCACCAGGGAGGCGTCCAGGAGGCATCCTAATCAGATGCCCGAGCCACCTCAGCTGGCTCCTCTCGACGCGGAGGAGCAGCGCTTCTACTCTGAGCCCCTCCCGGATGACCGAGCTTCTCACCCTATCTCTAAGGGAGAACCCGGAGACCCTGCGGAGAAAGCTCATTTCGGCCGCTTGTATTCGCGATCTCGTTCTTTCGGTCACTACCCATAGTTCGTGACCATAGGTGAGGGTAGGAACGTAGATCGACTGGTAAATAGAGAGCTTCGCCTTTCGACTCAGCTCCTTCTTCACCACGACGGACCGATGCAGAGCCCGCATCACTGCGGACGCCGCACCGATCCGCCTGTCGACCTCGCGCTCCATTCTTCCCTCACTCGTGAACAAGACCCCGAGATACTTGATCTCCTCCCCGACCCGGAGATGGCACTCCACCCTTTTCCGGTCGATAACCATGGCCTCAGATTTGGAGGTGCTGATTCGCATCCCAGCCGCTTCACATTCGGTTGCGAACCGCTCCAGTGAGAGCTGAAGGTCACGGCCCGATGAAGCCAACAGGACCACATCATCTGCAAAAAGCAGCGACCCGATCCTGAGGTCACCAAACCGGACCCCCTCAACACCCTGGCTGCGCCTAGAAATCCTGTCCATATAGGTAATGAACAGAAACGGTGACATAGGGCAGCCCTGGCGGAGTCCAACCCTCACCGGAAACAAGTTCGACTTACTACCGGCAATGCGGACCAAACTCTGGCACCGGTCGTACAGGGACCGGACAGCCCCGATCAGGGAATCCGGTACCCCGTACTCTCGGAGCACCTCTCAGCCCCCGAGGGACACGGTCGAACGCCTTTTCCAAATCCACAAAACATGTGTAGACTGGTTGGGCGAACTCCCATGTACCCTCCAGGACTCCGCGGAGGGTATAGAGCTGGTCCACTGTTCCACGGCCAGGACGAAAACCACATTGCTCCTCCTGAATCCGAGGTTCGACAATCCGGCGGACCCTCCTCTCCAGGACCCCTGAATAGACTTTCCCAGGGAGGCTGAGGAGTGTGATCCCCCTAAAGTTGGAGCACACCCTCCGGTCCCCCTTTTTAAAGAGGGGAACCACCACCCCGGTCTGCCAGTCCAGAGGCACTGTCCCCGATGTCCACGCGATGTTGCAGAGTCGTGTCAACCAAGACAGCCCTACAACATCCAGAGCCTTAAGGAACTCCGGGCGGACCTCGTCCACCCCAGGGGCCCTGCCACCGCGGAGCTTTTCAACCACCTCGGCGACCTCGGCCCCAGAGATAGAAGGGCCCCCCCCGATGTCCCCAGACTCTGCCTCCACGTCGGAAAGCGTGTTGGTGGAATTAAGGAGGCCTTCAAAGTATTCCTTCCACCGATCCAGGACGTCCCCCGTCGAAGTCAGCAGCGCACCGTCCCCACCGTATACAGTGTTGACAGAGCACTGCTTCCCCCTCCTGAGTCGCCGGATGGTGGTCCAGAACCTTTTTGAAGCCGTTCGGAAATCATTCTCCATGGCCTCGCCGAACTCCTCCCATGCCCGGGTTTTTGCCTCCGCGACCGCCAGAGCCGCGTTCCGCTTGGCCTGCCGGTACACATCAGCTGCCTCAGGAGTCCTACCAACCAATAAAGCCCGATAGGCCTCCTTCTTCAGCTTGACGGCATCCCTCACCTCCGGAGTCCACCACCGGGTCCGAGGGTTACCGCCGCGACATGCACCGACCGCCTTGCGGCCGCAGCTCCGGTCAGCCGCTTCAACAATGGAGGCCCGGAACATGGCCCATTCGGACTCAATGTCCCCGGCCCCCCCCAAGACATGATCGAAGCTCTCCCGGAGGTGGGAGTTGAAGCTCCTTCTGACAGAGGGTTCCGCCAGCCGTTCCCAGCAGACCCTCACATTACGTTTGGGCCTGCCAGGCCTGACCGGCGTCCTCCCCCACCATCGGAGCCAACTCACCACCAGGTGGTGATCAGTTGACAGCTCCGCCTCAAGTCCGACGACACGACTACGAAGTCGATCATCGAACTGAGACCTCGGGTGTCCATGTGCCAGGTGCACAAATGGACACCCTTATGCTTGAACATGGTGTTCGTTATGGACAAACCGTGTTTAGCACAGAAGTCCAACAACAGAACACCACTCGGGTTCAGATCGGGGGGGCCGTTCCTCCCAATCACGCCCCTCCAGGTCTCACTGTCATTGCCCACATGAGCATTGAAGTCCCCCAGGAGGACGAGGGAATCCCCGGGAGGAGCGCTTTCCAGCACCCCCTCCAGAGACTCCAAAAAGGGTGGGTAATCTGAGCTGCCGTTTGGTGCATAAGCACAAACGACAGTGAGGACCCGTCCCCCCACCCAAAGGCGGAGGGAGGCTACCCTCTCATCCACCGGGGTGAACCCCAATGTACAGGCACCGAACCGAGGGGAAACAAGTATTCCCACCCCAGCTCGACGCCTCTCACCAAGGGCAACTCCAGAGTGGAAGAGAGTCCAGCCCCTCTCAAGGAGACTGGTTCCGGAGCCCGTGCTGTGCGTCGAGGCGAGGCCGACTATATCTAGCCGGAAACTCTCTACCTCGCGCACCAGCTCAGGCTCCTTTCCCGCCAGCGAGGTGACGTTCCACGTCCCTGAAGCTAGCTTCTGCAGCTGAGGATCGGACCGCCAAGGCCCCCGCCTTCGGCCGCCGCCCGTCTCACACTGCACCCGACCCCCATGACCCCTCCTGCGGATGGTGAGCCCACTGGAAGAGGGTCCCACGTTGTCTCTTCGGGCTGTGCCCGACCGGGCCCCATGGGAAAAGGCCCGGCCACCAGGCGCTCGCCATCGAGCCCCACCCCCGGGACTGGCTCCAAGGGGGGGCCCCGGTGACCCGCTTCCGGGCAGGGGCAACTGGGAACCATTGTTGTGTTTCTTCATGGTTGGTTTTTTGAGCCACGCTTTGTCTGGTCTTTCACCTGGAACCTGTTTGCCTTGGGAGACCCTACCAGGGGCATAAAGCCCCCGACAACATAGCTTCCAGGATCACTAGGACACGCAAACCCCTCCACCGCGGTAAGGTGGTGACTCATGGAGGGGCTTTTATATGCTATATTACTGAAAACCAGATGCAAAGCTGTTGACTGATTAGTATTACCACTAAAACGTAGAAGATATAAAGGCCACAATGTGGAAGACCAGATAGATAGAGTTTGAGAGCAACAGAGAGAAGTGTGTGTAGGCCTCTCCCATGAAAGACTACAAGGCCCAGATATTGAGAACAACAAGCGCCAGACATCAGGGGACAGATTTATGTCCTTAAACTCTGTATGACTGTGCAGCTGGGCTGCAAAGCCCCACGTGGGCACTGGATGGGAGAAAGTTAGGGAAAGTCCAGGCTATGCAAATTCTGTGACAATGGACCAACCGAGTGTGAAAATGCATACATGAATCTGTGACCACATATAATGTACCAATGATAAAATAGCATAAAATAATGTAGGAAAAATATATAAGCAAATGTCCGGAGAAAGGTTGCAGTCAGACTCCGGGGTCTACTCGCGTTTATTGGAATCAATCCTTTGTGTTAGATTCGAATAAACACTTTGCATCAAACTTTGCTGCCGTTTCGGTGCTGTTTTACTTTTTGATATTGGTTAAAAACTTATTTTTTCGACTACAAGAGCAGTTTCAGTACTGTGATATTTCCTGAAACCTGACTGCGAGACTTCCAGAATGTTATTTTCTTCAAGAAAAGAATTTAGTTGGACTGAAACTATCTTTTCCAGTACTTTACTAATAAATGGAAGGTTTGATATTGGTCTGTAATTTGCAAGTAGACTGTTATCCAATTTGGGTTTCTTTAATAGGGGCTTTACAACAGCTGTTTTGAAGGCATCAGGGAAGACGCCAGTTCTAAGGGATGTGTTTATAATCTCTAGCACCGGACCTGAGACACCATCAAACACTCGCTTAAAGAATGTTGTGGGTATAGGATCAATATCTGAGGTTGTGGAGTTAGATTCACTGACAATTTTTGAAAGTTCATTCAGTGATACAGGTAAATGTGCTCATGTTTATGTTGCAGAATCTACTGATGTCAGTTTCGACCCCACTATTACTAGTACTAGCTCTGATCAAAGTTATTTTGTTCTTGAAGAACAAAGCAAGCTCTTCACATTTAACTGCTGAGGATGGGGGGGGGGGGGGGTAGGGACAGTGTTTAGCAGCTGGTCAATGGTGGAGAAAAGAACTCTGGAGTTTCTGGCATTTTCTGTAATAATGTTGGAAACATATTCTCTCCTCGCTAGAGGGATGGTTTTGTTGTAGGTGGTTAGTGTATCTTTACAGATATTGTAGTGGATAGTGATCTTTGTTTTCCTCCATTTTCTCTCTGCTACACGGCATTTTCTTTTCGTTTCACTAACATTTTTATTTCTCAGCCATGGGGAGGTTCTGCTTGTGGACTTCTTTTTGGTTTTCAGTGGTGCAACAGAGTCTAACACAGATAATAGTGCATCATTGAGGTTCTCTACCATTTCATTCAGAGAGCAATCATGATGAGTTGGTTCATATAGAGCAAATTCTTCAGAACATTTCATCATAGCTGTATCGTCTAAATATCTTCTTTGGACTAAGAATTCTTTTGTGGTTTTTGTTGGGATAATTTCCACAGTAAAAAGTATACAATGATGGTCTGAGAGGGGTAGATCAGTTATTGAGATATTATTGATATTTAGTCCAGTTGTTATCACTAGATCTAGTGTGTTTCCGTGCCGGTGTGTTGGGTCTGTTATGTTTTGAGTTAGATTGAGACTGTCTAGGAGATTTAAGAGCTCAATAGTTCTTGGGTAGGCTTTTTTATTTACTTGGAATTTAAGTCTCCGTTTAAAACTACTTTGTCATATCTAGTGACACAGAGTGATAATAGTTCAGAGAATTCTTGTATGAATATTGGCGAGTGCTTGGGTGGCCGATATATAATGACAAAAAGTATTGATTCGGTTTTGAGCTCTATAGCAAGATATTCATATGAGTTGAATTCACCTAGCTCAGTAATTTTGAACAATAGTTCAGAGAAGATAGCTGCGACTCCTCCACCTTTTTTGGATTTCCTAGAAACTTGGTGGAAGCTGTAATCTGGTGGACACGCTTCTATCAAAGTTGCTGTTGCCGTGTCGTTGTTTAGCCAGGTTTCTCTTAAACAGATGCAGTCTCATTTGTTTTCTTTGACCAGATCATTGACTACAAATGTTTTGTTATTTAGTGATCTAACATTTAGAAGGGCCAGTTTCATCTGTGGGGTATTAACAGATAAAACAGGGGTTGATAAATCTGTTTGAAGAATATGGATAGTTCGGTGACTTCTAACACTAGTTTCAGGTTTGTAACTATGCATTTTACCATGCCATTTTCTGTTTGTGATGATGATCCATGGTGGATCACAGAAGTGTACAATTAGGAGGGGGGATTCACACACTTATGTTTTTCTTAATAAACGGAAATACATTGAAAATAAATAAGACATAAGACCGATCCATTGACTGGGTTCATAAAAACAGAACATATATTTTACATATTTTCTGCTGTATATTGGGGAGGACAGATTGGTATTTGCTCAATATTGGGGGGGACACGACCCCCTCAAAGAATGCGTGGTTACGCCCTTGATACTGGGTATGAAGACACATACGATGAGTTGCTCTTCCATCTTGAAATTGTTAAACCTATAAATTTTTACCATTACCAACAGTTGCTACGTTACAAGAAACAAGAAACCAACCCGATTGGCCAACGCCAGCGTTTTCACGCTCCTCATTTACATAAAGTTGAGAAAATAAAACTTTCGACGCCTCGGTCGCCTTCCCTTAATGTGAGCGTCAACGCCTGGTTTAATTGAAAATGAATTGGAAGACGACGCCCCGCTGCAGTGTGAACGCACCGTTACAGTAGCTTGTTTCAAAGGGGGTTCCTTGTTTCAAAGAGTGTTCTTAATGAATTATGCAATATGAGTAGGCTAAATGCTTGAAATATCACTAGAAGGGAAAACGGACCCACCTGCAACTGAAGCAAGCAAGTACACCCTACAATTTCCCCAGAAATTGTACCCTCTCTAGTTCTAATTAGGGTTCCTCCGGTAGGAGGAAACCTATCATTGGGGTGTGCTTGCCTTCGGCAAGCACAAACCATTGTTATCTCACATATATATTATTATTATTTCTCTTTGCCCCCCTAAAACTTTGTTAATATTTGGACTACATAGACAACCTCGGTGTCAAACGTTTCGTTTTGGTAGCCATTGAGTTGCCTGTATTGGGATTTTTTGGGGTGAAAAGTGAAGCTAACGGTGGCTAACTTGCTATCCACAGTCACTGACGTTGCTAACGTCACTAACACACGCGTGACTACCTGTTGCAGAACATTAGTTTAACAGCTTGTTAACTTATGGGAGATGATAGGCTAACTAGAAACGCGACAAGCAAAGAGGCCAGGGTGAACTATTTACTCATTTAACATTGTCATAAAACAAAATTATGAAATGTAGTGTATAATATGATGTACGCATTGTTATTAAGCTAGTACATCTATTTTCGGAAAGAGTGGTCTGCGGCTGATGCGTTAGCATCATGAGTCATCATGACATAGCCTCTGTTGCCCGGGTGACACAGGGCATACATACAACATAATGCTACATCTGTTTTCAATCGTTAATTAAACATTCCTCACAAATACATTTTCGTTTTTGGATTTATTATTTTATTACATTACAAGTAAACGATTTGACTAGCCATGGTGATAACCATTTCAATCAGGAGAGACCTGGGATGAGTGAAAGATGTTTATTTACAGAATGATAAATGTACTACAGTGTTTGGAGCTTAGACCCCAGGGAATTATAGATCAATGGGCGCCTGCCCAACATCCGAAGAAGAATCCCCCATGGAGTCCAGACACTGGTGGCAGTGGCGGCAGCCGACGACCAACGTGTGGCGATGGGGAGGTGGAGGGTCGCGCGCATGATAGCATGGACAAACTACACAGGGAGAGACTCGTATTTAAAAGGCACAGGATCATGTGACAGCGTTAATTGATAGATGGGAGGCAACTCGAAATGAACCCGAAAGAAAGCCCGACTTAGGAACAGAGGAAGTAGAGCGCTCTTAGCGGGAGGAGTGAGTAGTGGACATTATCGAGTATGCCCGAGTGCAGGGATTGGTCTTGCCTGACTGAACTTGCGCTATGCTTCATTTACTCATTTAAAATTGTGATACGAAACACTTGTGAAATATGTATGCTGATGATTATAGCTACTGTAGAGCTAGCTAGCTAGTCTAGCTCTACTTTCGTAAACGGTGTAAACGGTCTCCTATTTTCACAGAGAAGTTAGCTCTAGCTGTTACACCGGCACATCTCTGCTACTATCTGTTACCAAAGGTGTTAGACCGTAAGTTAGAGCTAGAGCTAACTTGCGACCTTGTAGTCTTCCGTTCCAGATCGCTTTGGCCTGGGGAGGTAGCCTACAGTATAACGACAAATTAGTTAGCCTAGCTGTTAATCCTACAGCTAATTTTCTACCTTTCGTCGTCCGTTCCAGACCGCTTTCGGGAGGTTACTTTACAATTCGTCCAGCCACCAGATAGTGCCGTACTGTAGTAGCCAGATATATATAGCACTATATATATTACATCTCGTCAGCTTTGTTGTCTTTGCGCTGTTGGTCAGCTAGAATACAAAGTCATTCTTTACAGTCAAGTAAGTTAAATGTTCGGTTTACATAGTTATAGGTTACACATTACAACAGATCAGAGTGGTTTACAAATATGCCTTTTACATTCATACGTTTCTGAGTTTACTTTTAAATAACATAAAACATGTAGTAAGATGCTTTTATTAATCAGAATGACCTACACCAGCTTGCGATCGACTTTTGGGTCGGGACCCACCACTTGAGAAACACTGTCCTACACATAGACGAATGCAATAGACGTCCCATCGCTTACACGGGACCCTTTCAATACAGCAAAGATGGGTGTTCATTTTTGAATCATTTATGTGTTGTGTAAAATTGCATTAAATTCGATGTGTTTCTAACCAGGTGCAACTAAATTTATCTTCCAGATCTGCCTTTAAAAAAATCCACTCTTCCCGGACAAGGCTAAGCTACATGGCTAGACTGTTGATACAGATCAGAATCCATCATATCTTGGACACTCAAAATCAGCGAATCTTGCAGCCAAATCAAGTAGCCTATATATATAGGCCTTTATATGGCTACAAACTTCTGCTCGGTTTCTAGCTGGCTACTTGTTACCAAGTTACAACTTTGTTGCACAAGCATTCTTTGTCTACATTGCAAGGTAACAGTGTCCGGTAATGATGTCACTATAAATAATGATGTTAAACCGAGACCACTAAGCCCTCAAAGAAAATGTAAGGTCAAAGAAACAAAAGAAAGGTTTGAGGTTACTCTGATAATTATTAATAAAATAGGTTTGTAATAATAAAACTGCTAAATCCTTCTCTAACTAGGCTCCTCTATCATGCATAATGAACACGGTTTTTAAGTAATCAATAAGCCTGTGCTTGCCCTCATTACTCAAATGATGCCATTCACGGCGTTAAAATTACATAATAGGACGGGTGTCTCAGAAATAATATACAGCTATATTTGTCTTCAAGGCCAACCAATGAGAATATTGTGAATAAAAACAACACAGGCGGCAAATAAACAGGCAGATGTTAGCCTTGCATTGTTTGAAAAAGAAGAAGCGGGAAGCCAGCTAGTATATAAGAGGCAAATGTTGGATCATATCACACCATGGAAAACCAAAGTCGTTCCCACGTCTGGATCGTTGGCAGCTCGTTGGTCTACTGGTTTGCGCGGCACGCGGAGGTCGGACTGTACCCCGATCTTGCACTGGAGTGCCATATTGAATGGGTAGGGGTGAGGGGCATGAGGTGGGCAGACCTTGTGTCTAAGCTCCGTGAGAAGCGTGGCATGCTTCCCAGCCCGGACATAATGGTGCTCCACGTCAGGGGAAACGACCTCGGCCAACTGACCGGGGTAGACCTGACGAGGCAGATAAAGCGAGACCTGGGGGCCATCATGGAGATGTTCCCAAACACTCTGCTGGTGTTTTCGGATATCCTGGAACGCTGCGTCTGGAGGTATCAGAGGAGCACCAGCGCTTCTGGTATTGACAGGGCAAGACGTCGAGTCAACGCAGCCGTGTCTAGCTTCCTGGCCGACCGTGGGATGGGGAGCATTCAACACCCCCAAATAAGACACGGTTTCGTGTGGATGTACCGACCCGACGGTATCCACCTTGATCACATTGGAAACAATGTGTTCTTGGGAAACATCCAAGACGGTCTCCGACAACTCCTGTGCTAGCCACAGCACACACAACAACGGCTCTTTTAAGAGCCACCCAAAATGTAAAAAAAGAGCAATTAGACCGTTCAAAGTGCCGTTGTAATTTTACAACCATGGGGCAGGGACGGACTGGGAGTAAAAATAGGGCCTGGACTTTGATCCAGACCAGCCTACCAGAACCCGTCCCGTATACGCCACCACAGCGAGCACCCTGCTAATGCATGCAAATTCTATGCCTGATTTGATGCTTTGGGACCTCCACGCTTAATGCGAGCGAATTATTTTGGCTGATTTGAGCGAAAAGTAGTTTTTTGAGCTTGATGTAAAACAAACAACATAGCCTTTTGTCCAATTGGTAAAACATTGTGTAGTGAAGGTAATTACGTTTACGTTTCTTAACCTGTTTTTCCATCTTTATATTGTCTCTATAGCTAACTTTCGATCTGTCAGTGTCGCTGTTGTGTATATAAGCGGCACAAAGGGCTGCATAGACGTTCATTTGGAATAGACCAACCGGCCTGGGGAAAAGGGGGGCCGGCAAACCGTGTTGCTCAATCTTCTTCCAACATTTTTATTAGTAGTAAAAAATTATGGGTCGGAGGGCCGGCGGCCCTCCCGGCGGCCCTCCGGCCCAAAAGTGCTTCGGCCCATCGGGTATTCTCCCGATTCTCCCGATTGCCAGTCCGCTACTGCCATGGGGTCTTACAGGGTTAAATCGCACCATCTTTACATCTTTGAAGTGTGTCATAAAAAGCGGCGTCACGTAGGCTAGGGCTAAGCATTGCGAACTCAGCTCACGGTGTCCAGTAGGCTACTCTAGGCCTATATAGCGAGCAACTCTACATTCATATGTCTCTGAGCTTAATAACAGAAAACAATAATATATTGACGTTGATAGGCTACATTTAGATGCTTTTATGAATCAATATGTCCTACTACTTGAGAAACACGATCCTACACATAGACAAATGCAATATTAGACGTCCCATAGCCTACAACCTCATAACCAGGTGCAACAGTTGCCTTGAGAGGATTAAGTAGTTGAAGAAGCAGATGCTGTGTCTTCCTCTTGTTGGGCAACCAACAAGTTGTTTAATTGATTACAATTTAATAAGTTACCTAGCGCTGCATCTTCATGAGCTACATTTGGCCTCCTTCTCTTCCAGGGAACACAATGGTCAGAACTGCAGTCATACATCTAAATGCTTTGAAATATGTAAACACCAGGAGAGTATGGGCAGCTGCAAGCACACCCTCGCAATTTCCCCAGAAATGGTATGCTCTCTAGTTTTTGTTAGTATTCCTATTATTATTATATTTCTCCGCTAAATGGCCCAACAGCTCAAAACGTCCTGGACCCGATTTTTTACAATTTGGCCCAATGATACAACAGGTCCCTCACTACTCCCACACGGCTAGTGGCCCATGTGCGCCCATAGGTGGCGCTATAAAACACGCCCAAAGTCTACGTGATTTCCCCAGCACCCCATTATTCCAAAATGCCTGAAAATTGGTTTACATGCCTTATTTCTCATGGGGAACAAAAAAGCCTCAAGAACCCATAAGGTCCGCCAGATAGATTTTGCTGTAATGTCCAAATTTGGTACAACTTTCAAAACCCTTCTCCTCATGAACCATAGATCCAATGGACTTGAAATGTGTTACAGATGTGTAGAATACATGTCTTTACATAGGGTGATATGGAATAAGAAATGCAATACAAAATGGCTGAAGAAGTGTATTTATGTAAATCTCCAAATAGCCTCAATATTTTTTTTGTTAATTAATCAAATATAATTTTGACTGATTGTTTTTCAAACCTAATAGGGTTCAAGACAACATCAATCTCTAGTACCATTAACAATTTCATCTTGGTATGTCAATATATGATTGAATTCAATTGAATTGCTCCACAATGCGCGCGCTCCAAATTCTCACAGACTCATCCTGCCCCTTGACACTAGGGTGACCACCTGTCCCGCTTTGCGTTGTGTCGCACAGCATTTTCACCCCTTGTTCCGCACATTAAAAATGCTGTGCTATACAGCACAAAGAGGGACAGGTGGTCAACCGACTTGACACACGCGCGAGCTTGGCGAGACGCACACACATCCTTTCTGGAAATGGTGTGCTGAACAAGCCCCACCTTCACCCTCATTTCGCTTCCAATTGCTGCTCGCCGGTACAAATATTTAATTTTTTGGCGGCCATTGTTGTTTTCAACTGGAATCACCTGATAGCCGGCTTTGAGGCAGCCACGTTCGGTAAGTCCTATTTTTACACATTTTAAGCTAGAATCAATGATTGGGTTTGTGAAAGTACACTACTCTTGAATGATGGTGAAGGTTTCAGCACTTTGAGACCTTTAAATCGTGCGTTTGAAGTGACGGAAAACCGAACTCGAAAAGTAGCGAGCTTTTTCCCTCTGTGTAATTACTGAATCATGTAGGTTACTGTAGCATCTCGGCGAATTCATCAAAAAGCTAGAGTAGGGCAGCTTCTAGGAGAACAAGCAATTCCCCACAGACCTGTCAACTCAGAATTTTGATTTGGGTCGAGAAAGTCTTTGTAATAAGCCTATGCGCCAGGGAGACCGCTTAGGCGGCAGCCATGTTTTGGTCGCGTCATGTTCACAAGTTCACCATTTCACAGTTTGGTCGACACCAAAAATGTTGAGGGCAGCCTTTAGGAGATGTGGGAATTGTGCTTTTAGCCAGATGCTCCGATTAGTTTTGTGATTTGTGGAAAACTTGCAAGTGGAGTGAGACTGTGTCCCGGGGGTACATTGTTAATTAGAAGCTCTGGGGTAAATTTTCACTGTTATGCAGATGATACTCAGCTATACATGTCCATAAAGCCTGGAGAATTTCTACATGCTATGGAAAAATGTGTTTCCGGGTTGAGAACTTGGATGACAGCAAATTTCCTTCTTCTTAATTCGGATAAAACCGAGGTTCAAATTTTCGGCCCTAAAAAATACAGAAATAATTTATCCAATCTGACCTTAAACTTAGATGGTGTCAAAGTATCTCAAAGCCAGTTGGTAAAAAATTTAGAAGTCACATTGGACCCAGACCTTTCGTTTGAGTACCATATTAAACAAATCACCAGAACTGCATTTTTCCATCTACGTAATATTGCCAAAATACGAAAATTCCTCTCAAAGGATGATGCTGAAAAACTAATACATGCTTTTGTTACGTCCCGATTGGACTACTGCAATGTGTTGTTCTCTGGCCTCCCAATTACCTACTTGAAAAATGTACAGCGGGTACAAAATGCTGCTGCTAGACTATTGACAAAAACAAGAAAGTTTGATCATATAACCTCTACTCTTATCTCTTTACACTGGCTCCCTATCCAAGCCAGAGCTGATTTCAAAGTTTTACTACTAACTTACAAATCTCTACATGGATTGGCACCACTGTACCTCTCCGGTCTCCTTGCACCCTATTGCCCCGCAAGGACTCTAAGATCTCAAGATGCCGGCTATCTGGTAATACCCAAAATTTAGAAAAAAACTGCTGGAGGTAGGGCATTCTCATATAGAGCACCTCTTCTCTGGAACAAATTACCTGTCTCAATTAGGGAGGCTGATACTGTTTCGACATTTAAAACTAGATTAAAAACGTTCCTGTTTAGTCAATCCTATGATTGTTAAATGTGTGTACTTTCTATGTAAACCTGGGGTGTGCGTTTGCCTATGTGTGTATCACATGTAACTTTTAAATTGTAATTTTAGCTTATGTTCACACTGCCCATTTAAATGTTACAAATAAAGTAAACCTGTTATTGTATATTGTTACTGTAGGAGCCATTTATGATTTGTTAGAAATTCTTTGATTTCAAGTCGAGATTATGACCCTGCTGGCAGAACCAAGTAATGGCACCTAGAACAGTTAATTGATCGCCTCACCTGTGTTAATCGTGTTTAATTAGGAGGTGAATCCCTACAAGAAGATGGCATTGTGTGTTGCGTTTGGTAGAGAGCCTGTTGTGGAAAGTTGGAGTTTAGAGACGCTAGCAGGCATATGGTTTTTCAATTTTTTCTGAATCTGTTTTTGCACCTTTTACTTTACCATTGATATTTTGTGACAACACCTAAGTTTAAATAAACAAATTCAATATTGAAAACTCCTACGGCGTCAAGATGGAAGTGACTGATTAGAGGACACTACAGTTACTGTAATAGTTCCGTTGCTGTATATTTTAATTGTTATAGTTTACTAGTTGGAGACAACGGGGGGCTGGTTGTTTTCATCCTTATTCGTATAAATATAACCTATTTTAGAGTTGTTTCCCCTGGAACAGATTTCATGTTCCAACCAAGGGGGGCTGTCGCTGTCTTGGTGTGTGGGGCTGCATCAAATACCCTCTTAGCTTTGTTAAATTGCTGCACTAGTCCACACTTGACCGGTGGGGATCTCATTCTATTACGACTGAAACTGTTAGCTGCTCCTGGCATTCTCTAATCCCTGTTCTCCTCTCTGTCCCCCCCACTCATCCCTTGTGGTGTGGGGGGTCTGAGCTGTCAGGACCTGCCTGGTCGTCGGTCTACCAACGCTGGACCAGGTCGTCAACTGGAAACCAGCCTCCATGACGGCCAACAGCGAGTTTCCAGGTCCCATCCAATGTCTATAAAGCCGAACAATGGATTTTTGGTGTTTCAAAACCCATTGACACTGTATGACTATGTTTAGCTTGTGTTCTGCTCCTCTCTCTTGCCAACCGTCTCTGGAGGAGGGGATCCCTCTCTGAATTGCTCCTCCCAAGGTTTCTTCCATTTTTTCTCCCGTTGGGAGTTTTTCTGGGAGTTTTTCCTTGTCTTCCTTGAGGGTTTAGGTTGGTTGAGGGGCAGTTCTATGGGCGTATGTGAAGCCCTCTGTGACATGCTTGCGTGTAAAAAGGGCTATACAAATAAATTTGATTTGATTGTTTTGACTTAGCCTCAGTGACAGACTTGGCTCGCTCACTCACTGGCAGTGTGTAAACGATATTGGAGTTCACTCAATTTAACTCCTAAAACGTCAGGGAGGGCTGCTTTTTGTAGACAAGAGTCTGCTGAAAATAGCCAGTATATAGGATCTTTCCAAACAAGCCTATTTCATTTGTCATTTTCCTGAGAAAGCGACCTACGTTAGCCAGGCTAGTTTCACTCGGTCAGTGTATTTAAAGGTCTCTGACAGTCAGAATCACTGTTTACAGGCAAAGGGCGAGTTGGTCTTTGGTCAGATGTGTATATTGACCAGTTTAGAGCTAAATACTCTTGCCAGAGCCTGGAATTGAGCCAAATGTTTGGAGTGACTTTGCATGGCCGGGTCTCCATCAGTTCAACACATTTGAATTTAAGTTCAAGTAATGCCATTGCATTTCACAGTCAAAACTGTAGTTTATGTCAAGTGTAGATGTAAAAAGCTTCATTTTTCACAACTGACATGGATCTTTTCTTCACTTTCTGAATAAGGTCTGCAGAGGCCTGCTCAACAAAAAATACGGAGTGTAACAGAGGATGCCCCGCAGCCTTCACCCCCACCAGTTTGCCTACAGAGCGAACAGATCCACAGGAGACGCAGTGGCGGCAGCACTCCATGCCGCTCTTTCACACCTGGAGCAGCAGGGGAGCTATGTGCGAATGCTCTTTGTGGATTACAGCTCTGCATTCAACACCATCCTCCCACACAAGCTAGTGATTAAGCTTGGGGACCTCGGGCTCCCTTATACCACATGCAGGTAGATCAGCAGCTTCCTCTCTGGCCGCAGACAGTCAGAGTGGGCCATCACACATCCACAGCCCTTAGCCTCAGCACTGGCTCCCCCCGGGGCTGTGTGCTCAGTCCCCTGCTCTACTTCCTCTACACACACGACTGCACCCCTGTCCATCACAGTAACACCATTGTAAAGTTTGCAGATGAGACCACAGTGGCGGGGTTTATCTCTGTGGGGGATACAGAGAAGAAGTGGAGCGGCTGTCGAATTGGAGCACGGCCAACAACCTTCTCCTTAACACTACAAAGACAAAATAACTCATAATATAATACAGGAGAAAGAAGATTGAGATCACACTATTGACCATCAGCTGGATCAGTGTGGAGAGGGTGGCAGACTTTCGCTTCCTGGGGGTCCACATACAGGACAGCCTATCCTGGAGTGTGGACACCTCTGAACTGCTGAAAAAGGCCCAGCAGAGACTGTCCTTCCTGAGACTACTCAGGAATTGAGGAGTAACATCACACAAAGACTGCTGGTGTTCTTTTACTGAGCCTCCATTGAAAGTGTACTCACATACTGCATAGGCATTTGGTATACCAGCTGTACAGTGGCTCAGAGGACAATGCTCCAGAGGGTCATCAACACAGCTCAAAAGATTGTTGGCTGCCAACCTCCCCGCACTGGGAGACCTACACAGATCCAGTTGTCTCAAGAGCCCAGAACATCATAAAAGACACTTCACATCCTGGGCACTCCCTGCTTGAAATGTTGCCGTCAGGCAGATGGTACAGATCAATCAAGGTAAGGACAAACAGACTCAAACACAGTTTTTATCCAACTGCAATAACCATTGTCAATGCTGCCAAAAATTATGTGCACAATGTCATGTTATGTTTTATGTGATGACTGTGGATGTATGACATGGGTGTGTTGTTTATGGTACTGTCTCAGGTATATTTATTCTGATTTATTAGTTATTGTTGTTTAATTTAATAGTTTTAGTACTTTAGTAATTTTATCCTTTTATTGATTTTTAGGCCAATGAATGTTGCACTGACTGGAAGCACATTAATTTTGTTGTACCTGTGACAATGACAAATAAAGATTTATCTATCAGGATGCAACAGAGGTTGCTGTGAGCAACACAGACCCCTTGCTGGACTACCCCTCTCTAGCTGGACAGCTTCTCTTCAGCCTTGACCCCAGGATGGCTTCATCCAGCTGGCCTGCTCTGCCTGCCTGCAGGCTCTGCTTGCCACTGCCTGCCAGCCCTCCAGAGACGGACAGTACAATACAAAATGGCTGACAGGGGTGTTATTACAGATTTAGTACAAGTTATACTAAATCTAAATCTTTTTCATTTAACTGGCAAGTTTTCCTTTTACATGGTAGTTGCTATGCCTCAGGGGTATTGACACTTGCGGTGGACATTTGAGAATAAATACACCCAAAGCTGCTAGAATGTAGTAAGTATTTATTGAATATAGCTTTTTGCAGAAAGGACCTGACACACACAGCGTACATTGGGTAGTCTGTCGTCATCTGATGAACAGTTTTCTCAGAAACTTTCTAGAAAGTCACTAAATTATATATATTCACTACAACAGCTTGATTGATGGAAAGATTAACATTTCTTGTTTAGAACAGGCAGTAAGTCAGTCTTTTCAAAGATATGCAATTTACTTAAATGTTTAGTTTAATTGTTTATTTTATAGTTAATATAAAGGTGAATTGCCTTTCGTAATTAACAACTATAAAAGTCATGATTTGCTTGCTCTATAGAAAGTCAACACAATTGATCGTTGATTTCACTTGTTGCTTGTCTACCCTTTTGGTTTGCCATCTACTATGTAGTCTACTGTTGGTATTATAGGCTTGTGTGCTGTCAGTTATGTGTTTACTGCCTTTTTTCTTACTGTGCTGCCACATGCCAAAGAAAAATGTAATGTATGCATTTGATGAATAATAAAGTTTTGTTGTTTTACTATGTCTGGCCATTAAATCCATAGACATAATAAAGAATGTCTATGATTAAATCATTGAGTGACCTAAAAACAGGTGTGAAGCCTGGTCATTTCCGGTTATTTTCTGCCACGAGATACGAAGGCAAACAAGCATCTAAGAGAAGCAACTACTAAATCAAAGTAACTCATCACAAATTATGCATACAACTTAAATATATTATATATAGTCAACAGTGAATGAGTTTGTTAGGCTACTAGCGTAAAGTTAAGTTTGGTAATAATTTCAGTAGACCCTAACCGTTGTTTGGCCAAACGAGAACTGAATGTCAGCGAGCCTAGCATAGCTGTTGTCAGGTTCAGTTTTTCATGTTTTTTCCACAAGATCGTACACTCTCAACGTTTCATATGTTAAAGATATAACTGAAAGAGGCACATAGTAGTACTATATAAATGTATTTGAAGGGTAGTGAGTTAGGTAGTCTGCGTTAGTCATTAAACTGAGTAGGATACCTGTTTAGTAGGCTGTGCATACACATGTGCCATCGAAACCCAGAAATTACAGAGCCCCCCGATATATCAAACCCCAATTGACCCCCTGATTGTAACTTATGTCATAGAGTTATATCCGTGATTCACACTGTAGCCTGTTGCAACATTTCTTAAACGGTCTTAACAGCAGAGGTATTGTAGTCGAAAGGGAATGGGTTTCAATTGTTTCGTTACCTGGGCTTGCATGATTAAGTTAATGACTCGTGTATAGCGTTAGCTAGCTTGTAGCCGTGGACTGCATTTCATTAACACAGTGAATGAACAAGTTAGTAATGTTTAACCAACACGGTTGAATATAGTAGGTTTAGTTTGGTTTGTTGCCAACGTGGGACAACTGCACAAGACTTCTCAGACATCACTCATGGTTCCCAACTGTTGTTGTGTAGCAGAGAGGATAGAGAGACTGACTTGTAACCTTACGCTCATGAGTTCAAATCCCCATACAGCCTATTGTTGTTAGCCAAACATGAAATCGTTTTGCTTGTATATTTTTATAATATTTTGCCATTTTGAGGAGGAACCCGCATCGCTGCTTGCAGCTATATTTATTGTTGTAATCCTTAGAGTCTTGATCCCTATGGGGTCACGGTAAACGTCCTCAGATTATAATAAGGTTAGTGGTAATAGTAGATGATCGGGTATGTTGTCTAACAGGAGTGTGAGTGCCTTGATCAGTACAGGGTCCAAGCATTGAAATTATCCCTGTGGCACTCATTCTCCAAATGAGGAAAATGTCACATACTCAGGTGCGGACGTTAAGGCCCCCAGGATATAAGGAGGAAAGCCTACATATCAATTTTCTCTCGCCAGCCTGCCTTTGTCTACGTGTCCACTCTGGGTTGTGTTCCAGGCCGCTTATGTTAAGAGATTCGGCTCCATATCTCAGGAAGTGGGGGACTAGGTGTGAGTCTAGGTTGCGGCAGTTATTGATGTTATAGAGATGTTGGGTGAGGCGTTGTTGGAGAGAATTACCCGTCTTGCCGACATAGTGCAGGCCGCAAGCACTGCACGTGATCACATACACTGCGTTACAAGTCGACAGCGGCAGGGAGGCTACTGAAAGTCTGACCTGGAGCGTTCGACAGTGAATGGTAGCGAGGGGTGAAAAGTGTGTGTGCGACGGCTGTGGAACCTGGCTGAGTGGTCTAAGACCACTTCTGACCAGGAACTCTCCAACACTGCAGTTTTTCTTATAGGCCAAGATGAGGGTGGCTCCCTCCAATACGCCAGAGCCTCTCAGGTGCTGAACAAGGTTCTGTTTCAGTCTACGGTTTAGTAGCCGAGTACGGCGTCCGAACGTCGTCACCAGAGGGATAGTGAGTGTGTCATCACGCGGCGTGACTTCCAGAAAGGTCCACCGTGCCAGCTATGGCGTGACGGTCGTGGTGTCAGTCGCCCGTGTAACTGGAGCAGCATTGAGAGGGGCTATTCTCTGGGCCCCCAGTAGGGAGGACCCAGGTGCGGGCGTCGTAGTAGCTGCCTACGCGTGTACCGGCCGAGAGCTGGAATTGGACGGATTTATGCTCCGGGCCTCCAGAGGGAAGGAGCCGGGTGCTGGCATTTTGTCAGTGACCGCAGCCGCAGTATGTCCAGTTGTCATGTGACGGGGATGACGGTCGATACATTGTTGCCAGTTCGTCAATTTTGGTTTGGAGCCCCGGTGGGCGTATGCCGTCAGTGACATAGGTCTTGACCTCAACGTAATGGTGTGTTGTTTTTATCAGCTTGCAAATGGTTTTCCCAACCTCCGTTGTGGGTCTACCGTAGACCTCGCGCGATTGCTGTGCATTAACAGAGTATCTATCGGCTGACATCTGCAGTAGACCTGGAGGAGCGTCCGGAACGGAAACATTGGTGGCCACGTGGTCGGGGTGATCTGAGGGAGGCCGATTATAGCGTCCTCGTCCCCGACTCGCGCTGAGGAGACCATGTTTTCCGCGAGTGTGCGTGCACGTGCTAAGCGCCTCCTAATGCGGCGTTCCGCTAGTGTGTGGGGTTGGCCACCGCGCTTGCGCCGTGTTGGGGTCACAGCGGGGTCCCTGGAGGCCCAGTCCGGTGGTCCAGGCTGTGCCCTGTCGTGTCCGGGTTGGGACTGGCGAGAGGGAGCACTAGCGTGTGCCACATGTTTAGCCCTGGGGGCACTTGGTAGGCCGGAGGGGCCGTAGTAGGGGTTCTGCGTCCACCAAAGCCACCTTGCATTGTCAAATACCAAATCTGGATATGGATAAGTAGCCTATGGTTGTCAACTTATTTCGTACGGCCAAACCAGCCTGGCAACACCCAATCTCGTCTGATCTCGGAAGCTAAGCAGGGTTGCGCCTGGTTAGTACTTGGATGGGAGACTGCCTGGAGCAGTCGCTTCTTCTGCCACTTCAGCAGCTCGTCCTGCTCTCCCTGCTGGCAGTACTGGAACAGCAACCACACTAGCCAGCTGACATCGTTTTCTAGAAGCCACCTCAACGTTTGACCGGCGTACTTCCCGAACACAATGACCAGCTGACCTTTCCACAGCTCACCCCCGGACCACTTGGCCATCGCCTCTGCTGTCTTGGGATCCAGCCATGTAGGGTCAACAACGGTGCTGGGGGCCTCTGACACAGACTTTGCTGCCTCTGTACACTTCAGCCTGGCATCTCCTTGCCGGTACAAAACAATGTTGGGGTACTGGTGTTGCTGTGATGGCTGACCAGTGATGATTTGGTGGTCAAGCTCTTACTGCAGACATCACAGTCAAAGGTCTTCCTGGCGACAGCATGGATGTTCAGATGCCTCGTCAGGTTGGACATTTCAGTGAAAGTCTTGTCGCACATGCTGCACCGATGTTTAAACTTCTCCATGAATCATCTGGTAGAGTAAAACATGAATAAATGAAAAGCAGATGAGGGCTTAAATACATTTTTAGAGACCCAGCAGCCCTAGTTAAAGTAGTAATCAAAAACAGCCCATT
>NC_140382.1:290000-297500 GCF_054491055.1 Hypomesus nipponensis
TATTTCGTACGGCCAAACCAGCCTGGCAACGCCCGATCTCGTCTGATCTCGGAAGCTAAGCAGGGTCGGGCCTGGTTAGTACTTGGATGGGAGACCGCCTGGGAATACCAGGTGCTGTATGCTCTTTTGCTCATTCACTTAGAAACTGAAATCTTGCAATATGCACAAGTAGTCCTTCATGAAAGGGGCTGGAAGCTGTTTTCATTTTGACACGAGAGAGAGAGAGAGAGAGAGAGAGAGACCACCTTGCATTGTCAAATGCCAAATCTGTATATGGATAAGTAGCCTATGGTTGTCAACTTATTTCGTACGGCCAAACCAGCCTGGCAACGCCCGATCTCGTCTGATCTCGGAAGCTAAGCAGGGTCGGGCCTGGTTAGTACTTGGATGGGAGACCGCCTGGGAATACCAGGTGCTGTATGCTCTTTTGCTCATTCACTTAGAAACTGAAATCTTCCAATATGCACAAGTAGTCCTTCATGAACGGGGCTGGAAACTGTTTTCATTTTGACACGAGAGAGAGAGAGAGAGAGAGAGACCACCTTGCATTGTCAAATGCCAAATCTGTATATGGATAAGTAGCCTATGGTTGTCAACTTTTTTCGTACGGCCACACCAGCCTGGGAACGCCCGATCTCGTCTCATCTCGGAAGCTAAGCAGGGTCGGGCCTGGTTAGTACTTGGATGGGAGACCGCCTGGGAATACCAAGTGATGTATGCTCTTTTGCTCATTCACTTAGAAACTGAAATCTTGCAATATGCACAAGTAGTACTTCAAGAAAGGGGCTGGAAGCTGTTTTCATTTTGACACGAGAGAGAGAGAGAGAGACCACCTTGCATTGTCAAATGCCAAATCTGTATATGGATAAGTAGCCTATGGTTGTCAACTTATTTTGTACGGCCATACCAGCCTGGCAACGCCCAATCTCGTCTGATCTCGGAAGCTAAGCAGGGTCGGGCCTGGTTAGTATTTGGATGGGAGACCGCCTGGGAATACCAGGTGCTGTATGCTCATTCACTTAGAAACTGAAATCTTGCAATATGCACAAGTAGTCCTTCATGAATGGGGCTGGAAGCTGTTTTCATTTTGACACGAGAGAGAGAGAGAGAGAGAGACCACCTTGCATTGTCAAATGCCAAATCTGTATATGGATAAGTAGCCTATGGTTGTCAACTTATTTCGTACGGCCACACCAGCCTGGGAACGCCCGATCTCGTCTGATCTCGGAAGCTAAGCAGGGTCGGGCCTGGTTAGTACTTGGATGGGAGACCGCCTGGGAATACCAGGTGCTGTATGCTCTTTTGCTCATTCACTTAGAAACTGAAATCTTGCAATATGCACAAGTAGTCCTTCATGAAAGGAGCTGGAAGCTGTTTTCATTTTGACACGAGAGAGAGAGAGAGAGACCACCTTGCATTGTCAAATACCAAATCTGTATATGGATAAGTAGCCTATGGTTGTCATCTTATTTCGTACGGCCAAACCAGCCTGGCAACGCCTGATCTCGTCTGATCTCGGAAGCTAAGCAGGGTCGGGCCTGGTTAGTACTTGGATGGGAGACCGCCTGGGAATACCAGGTGCTGTATGCTCTTTTGCTCATTCACTTAGAAACTGAAATCTTGCAATATGCACAAGTAGTCCTTCATGAAAGGAGCTGGAAGCTGTTTTCATTTTGACACGAGAGAGAGAGAGAGAGACCACCTTGCATTGTCAAATACCAAATCTGTATATGGATAAGTAGCCTATGGTTGTCAACTTATTTCGTACGGCCAAACCAGCCTGGCAACGCCTGATCTCGTCTGATCTCGGAAGCTAAGCAGGGTCGGGCCTGGTTAGTACTTGGATGGGAGACCGCCTGGGAATACCAGGTGCTGTATGCTCTTTTGCTCATTCACTTAGAAACTGAAATCTTGCAATATGCACAAGTAGTCCTTCATGAAAGGGGCTGGAAGCTGTTTTCATTTTGACACGAGAGAGAGAGAGAGAGAGAGAGAGACCACCTTGCATTGTCAAATGCCAAATCTGTATATGGATAAGTAGCCTATGGTTGTCAACTTATTTCGTACGGCCACACCAGCCTGGGAACGCCCGATCTCGTCTGATCTCGGAAGCTAAGCAGGGTCGGGCCTGGTTAGTACTTGGATGGGAGACCGCCTGGGAATACCAAGTGCAGTATGCTCTTTTGCTCATTCACTTAGAAACTGAAATGTTGCAATATGCACAAGTAGTCCTTCATGAAAGGGGCTGGAAGCTGCTTTCATTTTGACACGAGAGAGAGAGAGAGACCACCTTGCATTGTCAATTGCCAAATCTGTATATGGATAAGTAGCCTATGGTTGTCAACTTATTTCGTACGGCCACACCAGCCTGGCAACGCCCGATCTCGTCTGATCTCGGAAGCTAAGCAGGGTCGGGCCTGGTTAGTACTTGGATGGGAGACCGCCTGGGAATACCAGGTGCTGTATGCTCTTTTGCTCATTCACTTAGAAACTGAAATCTCTCAATATGCACAAGTAGTCCTTCATGAAAGGGGCTGGAAACTGTTTTCATTTTGACACGAGAGAGAGAGAGAGACGACCTTGCATTGTCAATTGCCAAATCTGTATATGGATAAGTAGCCTATGGTTGTCAACTTATTTTGTACGGCCACACCAGCCTGGCAACGCCCCATATCGTCTCATCTCGGAAGTTAAGCAGGGTCGGGCCTGGTTAGTACTTGGTTGGGAGACCGCCTAGGAATACCAGGTGCTGTATGCTCTTTTGCTCATTCACTTAGAAACTGAAATCTTGCAATATGCACAAGTAGTCCTTCATGAATGGGGCTGGAAGCTGTTTTCATTTTGACACGAGAGAGAGAGAGAGAGACCACCTTGCATTGTCAATTGCCAAATCTGTATATGGATAAGTAGCCTATGGTTGTCAACTTATTTCGTACGGCCACACCAGCCTGGCAAAGCCCCATCTCGTCTCATCTCGGAAGCTAAGCAGGGTCGGGCCTGGTTAGTACTTGGATGGGAGACCGCCTAGGAATACCAGGTGCTGTATGCTCTTTTGCTCATTCACTTAGAAACTGAAATCTTGCAACATGCACAAGTAGTCCTTCATGAATGGGGCTGGAAGCTGTTTTCATTTTGACACGAGAGAGCGAGAGAGAGAGAGACCACCTTGCATTGTCAAATGCCAAATCTGTATATGGATAAGTAGCCTATGGTTGTCAACTTATTTCGTACGGCCAAACCAGCCTGGCAACGCCCGATCTCGTCTGATCTCGGAAGCTAAGCAGGGTCGGGCCTGGTTAGTACTTGGATGGGAGACCGCCTGGGAATACCAGGTGCTGTATGCTCTTTTGCTCATTCACTTAGAAACTGAAATCTTGCAATATGCACAAGTAGTCCTTCATGAAAGGGGCTGGAAGCTGTTTTCATTTTGACACGAGAGAGAGAGAGAGAGAGAGAGAGAGACCACCTTGCATTGTCAAATGCCAAATCTGTATATGGATAAGTAGCCTATGGTTGTCAACTTATTTCGTACGGCCAAACCAGCCTGGCAACGCCCGATCTCGTCTGATCTCGGAAGCTAAGCAGGGTCGGGCCTGGTTAGTACTTGGATGGGAGACCGCCTGGGAATACCAGGTGCTGTATGCTCTTTTGCTCATTCACTTAGAAACTGAAATCTTCCAATATGCACAAGTAGTCCTTCATGAACGGGGCTGGAAACTGTTTTCATTTTGACACGAGAGAGAGAGAGAGAGAGAGAGACCACCTTGCATTGTCAAATGCCAAATCTGTATATGGATAAGTAGCCTATGGTTGTCAACTTTTTTCGTACGGCCACACCAGCCTGGGAACGCCCGATCTCGTCTCATCTCGGAAGCTAAGCAGGGTCGGGCCTGGTTAGTACTTGGATGGGAGACCGCCTGGGAATACCAAGTGATGTATGCTCTTTTGCTCATTCACTTAGAAACTGAAATCTTGCAATATGCACAAGTAGTACTTCAAGAAAGGGGCTGGAAGCTGTTTTCATTTTGACACGAGAGAGAGAGAGAGAGACCACCTTGCATTGTCAAATGCCAAATCTGTATATGGATAAGTAGCCTATGGTTGTCAACTTATTTTGTACGGCCATACCAGCCTGGCAACGCCCAATCTCGTCTGATCTCGGAAGCTAAGCAGGGTCGGGCCTGGTTAGTATTTGGATGGGAGACCGCCTGGGAATACCAGGTGCTGTATGCTCATTCACTTAGAAACTGAAATCTTGCAATATGCACAAGTAGTCCTTCATGAATGGGGCTGGAAGCTGTTTTCATTTTGACACGAGAGAGAGAGAGAGAGAGAGACCACCTTGCATTGTCAAATGCCAAATCTGTATATGGATAAGTAGCCTATGGTTGTCAACTTATTTCGTACGGCCACACCAGCCTGGGAACGCCCGATCTCGTCTGATCTCGGAAGCTAAGCAGGGTCGGGCCTGGTTAGTACTTGGATGGGAGACCGCCTGGGAATACCAGGTGCTGTATGCTCTTTTGCTCATTCACTTAGAAACTGAAATCTTGCAATATGCACAAGTAGTCCTTCATGAAAGGAGCTGGAAGCTGTTTTCATTTTGACACGAGAGAGAGAGAGAGAGACCACCTTGCATTGTCAAATACCAAATCTGTATATGGATAAGTAGCCTATGGTTGTCATCTTATTTCTTACGGCCAAACCAGCCTGGCAACGCCTGATCTCGTCTGATCTCGGAAGCTAAGCAGGGTCGGGCCTGGTTAGTACTTGGATGGGAGACCGCCTGGGAATACCAGGTGCTGTATGCTCTTTTGCTCATTCACTTAGAAACTGAAATCTTGCAATATGCACAAGTAGTCCTTCATGAAAGGGGCTGGAAGCTGTTTTCATTTTGACACGAGAGAGAGAGAGAGAGAGAGAGAGACCACCTTGCATTGTCAAATGCCAAATCTGTATATGGATAAGTAGCCTATGGTTGTCAACTTATTTCGTACGGCCACACCAGCCTGGGAACGCCCGATCTCGTCTGATCTCGGAAGCTAAGCAGGGTCGGGCCTGGTTAGTACTTGGATGGGAGACCGCCTGGGAATACCAAGTGCAGTATGCTCTTTTGCTCATTCACTTAGAAACTGAAATGTTGCAATATGCACAAGTAGTCCTTCATGAAAGGGGCTGGAAGCTGCTTTCATTTTGACACGAGAGAGAGAGAGAGACCACCTTGCATTGTCAATTGCCAAATCTGTATATGGATAAGTAGCCTATGGTTGTCAACTTATTTTGTACGGCCACACCAGCCTGGCAACGCCCCATATCGTCTCATCTCGGAAGTTAAGCAGGGTCGGGCCTGGTTAGTACTTGGTTGGGAGACCGCCTAGGAATACCAGGTGCTGTATGCTCTTTTGCTCATTCACTTAGAAACTGAAATCTTGCAATATGCACAAGTAGTCCTTCATGAATGGGGCTGGAAGCTGTTTTCATTTTGACACGAGAGAGAGAGAGAGAGAGAGAGAGAGAGAGACCACCTTGCATTGTCAATTGCCAAATCTGTATATGGATAAGTAGCCTATGGTTGTCAACTTATTTCGTACGGCCACACCAGCCTGGCAAAGCCCCATCTCGTCTCATCTCGGAAGCTAAGCAGGGTCGGGCCTGGTTAGTACTTGGATGGGAGACCGCCTAGGAATACCAGGTGCTGTATGCTCTTTTGCTCATTCACTTAGAAACTGAAATCTTGCAACATGCACAAGTAGTCCTTCATGAATGGGGCTGGAAGCTGTTTTCATTTTGACACGAGAGAGCGAGAGAGAGAGAGACCACCTTGCATTGTCAAATGCCAAATCTGTATATGGATAAGTAGCCTATGGTTGTCAACTTATTTCGTACGGCCAAATCAGCCTGGCAACGCCCGATCTTGTCTGATCTCGGAAGCTAAGCAGGGTCGGGCCTGGTTAGTACTTGGATGGGAGACCGCCTGGGAATACCAGGTGCTGTATGCTCTTTTGCTCATTCACTTAGAAACTGAAATCTTGCAATATGCACAAGTAGTCCTTCATGAAAGGGGCTGGAAGCTGTTTTCATTTTGACACGAGAGAGAGAGAGAGAGAGACCACCTTGCATTGTCAAATGCCAAATCTGTATATGGATAAGTAGCCTATGGTTGTCAACTTATTTCGTACGGCCAAACCAGCCTGGCAACGGCCGATCTCGTCTGATCTCGGAAGCTAAGCAGGGTCGGGCCTGGTTAGTACTTGGATGGGAGACCGCCTGGGAATATCAGGTGCTGTATGCTCTTTTGCTCATTCACTTATAAACTGAAATCTTGCAATATGCACAAGTAGTCCTTCATGAAAGGGGCTGGAAGCTGTTTTCATTTTGACACGAGAGAGAGAGAGAGACCACCTTGCATTGTCAAATGCCAAATCTGTATATGGATAAGTAGCCTATGGTTGTCAACTTATTTCGTACGGCCACACCAGCCTGGCAACGCCCGATCTCGTCTCATCTCGGAAGCTAAGCAGGGTCGGGCCTGGTTAGTACTTGGATGGGAGACCGCCTGGGAATACCAGGTGCTGTATGCTCTTTTGCTCATTCATTTAGAAACTGAAATTTTGCAATATGCACAAGTAGTCCTTCATGAAAGGGGCTGGAATCTGTTTTCATTTTGACACGAGAGAGAGAGAGAGACCACCTTGCATTGTCAATTGCCAAATCTGTATATGGATAAGTAGCCTATGGTTGTCAACTTATTTCGTACGGCCACACCAGCCTGGCAAAGCCCCATCTCGTCTCATCTCGGAAGCTAAGCAGGGTCGGGCCTGGTTAGTACTTGGATGGTAGACTGCCTAGGAATACCAGGTGCTGTATGCTCTTTTGCTCATTCACTTATAAACTGAAATCTTGCAATATGCACAAGTAGTCCTTCATGAAAGGGGCTGGAAGCTGTTTTCATTTTGACACGAGAGAGAGAGAGAGAGAGACCACCTTGCATTGTCAAATGCCAAATCTGTATATGGATAAGTAGCCTATGGTTGTCAACTTATTTCGTACGGCCACACCAGCCTGGCAACGCCCGATCTCGTCTCATCTCGGAAGCTAAGCAGGGTCGGGCCTGGTTAGTACTTGGATGGGAGACCGCCTGGGAATACCAGGTGCTGTATGCTCTTTTGCTCATTCATTTAGAAACTGAAATTTTGCAATATGCACAAGTAGTCCTTCATGAAAGGGGCTGGAAGCTGTTTTCATTTTGACACGAGAGAGAGAGAGAGACCACCTTGCATTGTCAAATGCCAAATCTGTATATGGATAAGTAGCCTATGGTTGTCAACTTATTTCGTACGGCCAAACCAGCCTGGCAACGCCCGATCTCGTCTGATCTCGGAAGCTAAGCAGGGTCGGGCCTGGTTAGTACTTGGATGGGAGACCGCCTGGGAATACCAGGTGCTGTATGCTCTTTTGCTCATTCACTTATAAACTGAAATCTTGCAATATGCACAAGTA
>NC_140382.1:312500-322500 GCF_054491055.1 Hypomesus nipponensis
AACGCCCGATCTCGTCTGATCTCGGAAGCTAAGCAGGGTCGGGCCTGGTTAGTACTTGGATGGGAGACCGCCTGGGAATACCAGGTGCTGTATGCTCTTTTGCTCATTCACTTAGAAACTGAAATCTTGCAATATGCACAAGTAGTCCTTCATGAAAGGGGCTGGAAGCTGTTTTCATTTTGACACGAGAGAGAGAGAGAGAGACCACCTTGCATTGTCAAATACCAAATCTGTATATGGATAAGTAGCCTATGGTTGTCAACTTTTTCGTACGGCCACACCAGCCTGGCAACGCCCGATCTCGTCTCATCTCGGAAGCTAAGCAGGGTCGGGCCTGGTTAGTACTTGGATGGGAGACCGCCTGGGAATACCAGGTGCTGTATGCTCTTTTGCTCATTCATTTAGAAACTGAAATTTTGCAATATGCACAAGTAGTCCTTCATGAAAGGGGCTGGAAGCTGTTTTCATTTTGACACAAGAGAGAGAGAGAGACCACCTTGCATTGTCAATTGCCAAATCTGTATATGGATAAGTAGCCTATGGTTGTCAACTTATTTCGTACGGCCACACCAGCCTGGGAACGCCCGATCTCGTCTGATCTCGGAAGCTAAGCAGGGTCGGGCCTGGTTAGTACTTGGATGGGAGACCGCCTGGGAATACCAGGTGCTGTATGCTCTTTTGCTCATTCACTTAGAAACTGAAATCTTGCAATATGCACAAGTAGTCCTTCATGAAAGGGGCTGGAAGCTGTTTTCATTTTGACACGAGAGAGAGAGAGAGAGACCACCTTGCATTGTCAAATACCAAATCTGTATATGGATAAGTAGCCTATGGTTGTCAACTTATTTCGTACGGCCACACCAGCCTGGCAACGCCCGATCTCGTCTCATCTCGGAAGCTAAGCAGGGTCGGGCCTGGTTAGTACTTGGATGGGAGACCGCCTGGGAATACCAGGTGCTGTATGCTCTTTTGCTCATTCATTTAGAAACTGAAATTTTGCAATATGCACAAGTAGTCCTTCATGAAAGGGGCTGGAAGCTGTTTTCATTTTGACACAAGAGAGAGAGAGAGACCACCTTGCATTGTCAATTGCCAAATCTGTATATGGATAAGTAGCCTATGGTTGTCAACTTATTTCGTACGGCCACACCAGCCTGGCAAAGCCCCATCTCGTCTCATCTCGGAAGCTAAGCAGGGTCGGGCCTGGTTAGTACTTGGATGGGAGACCGCCTAGGAATACCAGGTGCTGTATGCTCTTTTGCTCATTCACTTAGAAACTGAAATCTTGCAATATGCACAAGTAGTCCTTCATGAATGGGGCTGGAAGCTGTTTTCATTTTGACACGAGAGAGCGAGAGAGAGAGAGACCACCTTGCATTGTCAAATGCCAAATCTGTATATGGATAAGTAGCCTATGGTTGTCAACTTATTTCGTACGGCCAAATCAGCCTGGCAACGCCCGATCTCGTCTGATCTCGGAAGCTAAGCAGGGTCGGGCCTGGTTAGTACTTGGATGGGAGACCGCCTGGGAATACCAGGTGCTGTATGCTCTTTTGCTCATTCACTTAGAAACTGAAATCTTGCAATATGCACAAGTAGTCCTTCATGAAAGGGGCTGGAAGCTGTTTTCATTTTGACACGAGAGAGAGAGAGAGAGACCACCTTGCATTGTCAAATGCCAAATCTGTATATGGATAAGTAGCCTATGGTTGTCAACTTATTTCGTACGGCCAAACCAGCCTGGCAACGGCCAATCTCGTCTGATCTCGGAAGCTAAGCAGGGTCGGGCCTGGTTAGTACTTGGATGGGAGACCGCCTGGGAATACCAGGTGCTGTATGCTCTTTTGCTCATTCACTTATAAACTGAAATCTTGCAATATGCACAAGTAGTCCTTCATGAAAGGGGCTGGAAGCTGTTTTCATTTTGACACGAGAGAGAGAGAGAGAGACCACCTTGCATTGTCAAATGCCAAATCTGTATATGGATAAGTAGCCTATGGTTGTCAACTTATTTCGTACGGTCACACCAGCCTGGCAACGCCCGATCTCGTCTCATCTCGGAAGCTAAGCAGGGTCGGGCCTGGTTAGTACTTGGATGGGAGACCGCCTGGGAATACCAGGTGCTGTATGCTCTTTTGCTCATTCATTTAGAAACTGAAATTTTGCAATATGCACAAGTAGTCCTTCATGAAAGGGGCTGGAATCTGTTTTCATTTTGACACGAGAGAGAGAGAGAGACCACCTTGCATTGTCAATTGCCAAATCTGTATATGGATAAGTAGCCTATGGTTGTCAACTTATTTCGTACGGCCACACCAGCCTGGCAAAGCCCCATCTCGTCTCATCTCGGAAGCTAAGCAGGGTCGGGCCTGGTTAGTACTTGGATGGGAGACCGCCTAGGAATACCAGGTGCTGTATGCTCTTTTGCTCATTCACTTAGAAACTGAAATCTTGCAATATGCACAAGTAGTCCTTCATGAATGGGGCTGGAAGCTGTTTTCATTTTGACACGAGAGAGCGAGAGAGAGAGAGACCACCTTGCATTGTCAAATGCCAAATCTGTATATGGATAAGTAGCCTATGGTTGTCAACTTATTTCGTACGGCCAAATCAGCCTGGCAACGCCCGATCTCGTCTGATCTCGGAAGCTAAGCAGGGTCGGGCCTGGTTAGTACTTGGATGGGAGACCGCCTGGGAATACCAGGTGCTCTATGCTCTTTTGCTCATTCACTTAGAAACTGAAATCTTGCAATATGCACAAGTAGTCCTTCATGAAAGGGGCTGGAAGCTGTTTTCATTTTGACACGAGAGAGAGAGAGAGAGACCACCTTGCATTGTCAAATGCCAAATCTGTATATGGATAAGTAGCCTATGGTTGTCAACTTATTTCGTACGGCCAAACCAGCCTGGCAACGGCCGATCTCGTCTGATCTCGGAAGCTAAGCAGGGTCGGGCCTGGTTAGTACTTGGATGGGAGACCGCCTGGGAATACCAGGTGCTGTATGCTCTTTTGCTCATTCACTTATAAACTGAAATCTTGCAATATGCACAAGTAGTCCTTCATGAAAGGGGCTGGAAGCTGTTTTCATTTTGACACGAGAGAGAGAGAGAGAGACCACCTTGCATTGTCAAATGCCAAATCTGTATATGGATAAGTAGCCTATGGTTGTCAACTTATTTCGTACGGCCACACCAGCCTGGCAACGCCCGATCTCGTCTCATCTCGGAAGCTAAGCAGGGTCGGGCCTGGTTAGTACTTGGATGGGAGACCGCCTGGGAATACCAGGTGCTGTATGCTCTTTTGCTCATTCATTTAGAAACTGAAATTTTGCAATATGCACAAGTAGTCCTTCATGAAAGGGGCTGGAATCTGTTTTCATTTTGACACGAGAGAGAGAGAGAGACCACCTTGCATTGTCAATTGCCAAATCTGTATATGGATAAGTAGCCTATGGTTGTCAACTTATTTCGTACGGCCACACCAGCCTGGCAAAGCCCCATCTCGTCTCATCTCGGAAGCTAAGCAGGGTCGGGCCTGGTTAGTACTTGGATGGGAGACCGCCTAGGAATACCAGGTGCTGTATGCTCTTTTGCTCATTCACTTAGAAACTGAAATCTTGCAATATGCACAAGTAGTCCTTCATGAATGGGGCTGGAAGCTGTTTTCATTTTGACACGAGAGAGCGAGAGAGAGAGAGACCACCTTGCATTGTCAAATGCCAAATCTGTATATGGATAAGTAGCCTATGGTTGTCAACTTATTTCGTACGGCCAAATCAGCCTGGCAACGCCCGATCTCGTCTGATCTCGGAAGCTAAGCAGGGTCGGGCCTGGTTAGTACTTGGATGGGAGACCGCCTGGGAATACCAGGTGCTCTATGCTCTTTTGCTCATTCACTTAGAAACTGAAATCTTGCAATATGCACAAGTAGTCCTTCATGAAAGGGGCTGGAAGCTGTTTTCATTTTGACACGAGAGAGAGAGAGAGAGACCACCTTGCATTGTCAAATGCCAAATCTGTATATGGATAAGTAGCCTATGGTTGTCAATTTATTTCGTACGGCCAAACCAGCCTGGCAACGGCCGATCTCGTCTGATCTCGGAAGCTAAGCAGGGTCGGGCCTGGTTAGTACTTGGATGGGAGACCGCCTGGGAATACCAGGTGCTGTATGCTCTTTTGCTCATTCACTTATAAACTGAAATCTTGCAATATGCACAAGTAGTCCTTCATGAAAGGGGCTGGAAGCTGTTTTCATTTTGACACGAGAGAGAGAGAGAGACCACCTTGCATTGTCAAATGCCAAATCTGTATATGGATAAGTAGCCTATGGTTGTCAACTTATTTCGTACGGCCACACCAGCCTGGCAACGCCCGATCTCGTCTCATCTCGGAAGCTAAGCAGGGTCGGGCCTGGTTAGTACTTGGATGGGAGACCGCCTGGGAATACCAGGTGCTGTATGCTCTTTTGCTCATTCATTTAGAAACTGAAATTTTGCAATATGCACAAGTAGTCCTTCATGAAAGGGGCTGGAATCTGTTTTCATTTTGACACGAGAGAGAGAGAGAGACCACCTTGCATTGTCAAATGCCAAATCTGTATATGGATAAGTAGCCTATGGTTGTCAACTTATTTCGTACGGCCAAACCAGCCTGGCAACGCCCGATCTCGTCTGATCTCGGAAGCTAAGCAGGGTCGGGCCTGGTTAGTACTTGGATGGGAGACCGCCTGGGAATACCAGGTGCTGTATGCTCTTTTGCTCATTCACTTATAAACTGAAATCTTGCAATATGCACAAGTAGTCCTTCATGAAAGGGGCTGGAAGCTGTTTTCATTTTGACACGAGAGAGAGAGAGAGACCACCTTGCATTGTCAAATGCCAAATCTGTATATGGATAAGTAGCCTATGGTTGTCAACTTATTTCGTACGGCCAAACCAGCCTGGCAACGCCCGATCTCGTCTGATCTCGGAAGCTAAGCAGGGTCGGGCCTGGTTAGTACTTGGATGGGAGACCGCCTGGGAATACCAGGTGCTGTATGCTCTTTTGCTCATTCACTTAGAAACTGAAATCTTGCAATATGCACAAGTAGTCCTTCATGAAAGGGGCTGGAAGCTGTTTTCATTTTGACACGAGAGAGAGAGAGAGAGACCACCTTGCATTGTCAAATACCAAATCTGTATATGGATAAGTAGCCTATGGTTGTCAACTTATTTCGTACGGCCACACCAGCCTGGGAACGCCCGATCTCGTCTGATCTCGGAAGCTAAGCAGGGTCGGGCCTGGTTAGTACTTGGATGGGAGACCGCCTGGGAATACCAGGTGCTGTATGCTCTTTTGCTCATTCACTTAGAAACTGAAATCTTGCAATATGCACAAGTAGTCCTTCATGAAAGGGGCTGGAAGCTGTTTTCGTTTTGACACGAGAGAGAGAGAGAGAGACCACCTTGCATTGTCAAATACCAAATCTGTATATGGATAAGTAGCCTATGGTTGTCAACTTATTTCGTACGGCCAAACCAGCCTGGCAACGCCTGATCTCGTCTGATCTCGGAAGCTAAGCAGGGTCGGGCCTGGTTAGTACTTGGATGGGAGACCGCCTGGGAATACCAGGTGCTGTATGCTCTTTTGCTCATTCATTTAGAAACTGAAATCTTGCAATATGCACAAGTAGTCCTTCATGAAAGGGGCTGGAATCTGTTTTCATTTTGACACGAGAGAGAGAGAGAGACCACCTTGCATTGTCAATTGCCAAATCTGTATATGGATAAGTAGCCTATGGTTGTCAACTTATTTCGTACGGCCACACCAGCCTGGCAAAGCCTCATCTCGGAAGCTAAGCAGGGTCGGGCCTGGTTAGTACTTGGATGGGAGACCGCCTAGGAATACCAGGTGCTGTATGATCTTTTGCTCATTCACTTAGAAACTGAAATCTTGCAATATGCACAAGTAGTCCTTCATGAATGGGGCTGGAAGCTGTTTTCATTTTGACACGAGAGAGCGAGAGAGAGAGAGACCACCTTGCATTGTCAAATGCCAAATCTGTATATGGATAAGTAGCCTATGGTTGTCAACTTATTTCGTACGGCCACACCAGCCTGGCAACGCCCGATCTCGTCTCATCTCGGAAGCTAAGCAGGGTCGGGCCTGGTTAGTACTTGGATGGGAGACCGCCTGGGAATACCAGGTGCTGTATGCTCTTTTGCTCATTCATTTAGAAACTGAAATTTTGCAATATGCACAAGTAGTCCTTCATGAAAGGGGCTGGAATCTGTTTTCATTTTGACACGAGAGAGAGAGAGAGACCACCTTGCATTGTCAAATGCCAAATCTGTATATGGATAAGTAGCCTATGGTTGTCAACTTATTTCGTACGGCCAAACCAGCCTGGCAACGCCCGATCTCGTCTGATCTCGGAAGCTAAGCAGGGTCGGGCCTGGTTAGTACTTGGATGGGAGACCGCCTGGGAATACCAGGTGCTGTATGCTCTTTTGCTCATTCACTTATAAACTGAAATCTTGCAATATGCACAAGTAGTCCTTCATGAAAGGGGCTGGAAGCTGTTTTCATTTTGACACGAGAGAGAGAGAGAGACCACCTTGCATTGTCAAATGCCAAATCTGTATATGGATAAGTAGCCTATGGTTGTCAACTTATTTCGTACGGCCAAACCAGCCTGGCAACGCCCGATCTCGTCTGATCTCGGAAGCTAAGCAGGGTCGGGCCTGGTTAGTACTTGGATGGGAGACCGCCTGGGAATACCAGGTGCTGTATGCTCTTTTGCTCATTCACTTAGAAACTGAAATCTTGCAATATGCACAAGTAGTCCTTCATGAAAGGGGCTGGAAGCTGTTTTCATTTTGACACGAGAGAGAGAGAGAGAGACCACCTTGCATTGTCAAATACCAAATCTGTATATGGATAAGTAGCCTATGGTTGTCAACTTATTTCGTACGGCCACACCAGCCTGGGAACGCCCGATCTCGTCTGATCTCGGAAGCTAAGCAGGGTCGGGCCTGGTTAGTACTTGGATGGGAGACCGCCTGGGAATACCAGGTGCTGTATGCTCTTTTGCTCATTCACTTAGAAACTGAAATCTTGCAATATGCACAAGTAGTCCTTCATGAATGGGGCTGGAAGCTGTTTTCATTTTGACACGAGAGAGCGAGAGAGAGAGAGACCACCTTGCATTGTCAAATGCCAAATCTGTATATGGATAAGTAGCCTATGGTTGTCAACTTATTTCGTACGGCCAAATCAGCCTGGCAACGCCCGATCTCGTCTGATCTCGGAAGCTAAGCAGGGTCGGGCCTGGTTAGTACTTGGATGGGAGACCGCCTGGGAATACCAGGTGCTGTATGCTCTTTTGCTCATTCACTTAGAAACTGAAATCTTGCAATATGCACAAGTAGTCCTTCATGAAAGGGGCTGGAAGCTGTTTTCATTTTGACACGAGAGAGAGAGAGAGACCACCTTGCATTGTCAATTGCCAAATCTGTATATGGATAAGTAGCCTATGGTTGTCAACTTATTTCGTACGGCCACACCAGCCTGGCAACGCCCGATCTCGTCTCATCTCGGAAGCTAAGCAGGGTCGGGCCTGGTTAGTACTTGGATGGGAGACCGCCTGGGAATACCAGGTGCTGTATGCTCTTTTGCTCATTCATTTAGAAACTGAAATTTTGCAATATGCACAAGTAGTCCTTCATGAAAGGGGCTGGAATCTGTTTTCATTTTGACACGAGAGAGAGAGAGAGACCACCTTGCATTGTCAATTGCCAAATCTGTATATGGATAAGTAGCCTATGGTTGTCAACTTATTTCGTACGGCCACACCAGCCTGGCAAAGCCTCATCTCGGAAGCTAAGCAGGGTCGGGCCTGGTTAGTACTTGGATGGGAGACCGCCTAGGAATACCAGGTGCTGTATGCTCTTTTGCTCATTCACTTAGAAACTGAAATCTTGCAATATGCACAAGTAGTCCTTCATGAATGGGGCTGGAAGCTGTTTTCATTTTGACACGAGAGAGCGAGAGAGAGAGAGACCACCTTGCATTGTCAAATGCCAAATCTGTATATGGATAAGTAGCCTATGGTTGTCAACTTATTTCGTACGGCCAAATCAGCCTGGCAACGCCCGATCTCGTCTGATCTCGGAAGCTAAGCAGGGTCGGGCCTGGTTAGTACTTGGATGGGAGACCGCCTGGGAATACCAGGTGCTGTATGCTCTTTTGCTCATTCACTTAGAAACTGAAATCTTGCAATATGCACAAGTAGTCCTTCATGAAAGGGGCTGGAAGCTGTTTTCATTTTGACACGAGAGAGAGAGAGAGAGACCACCTTGCATTGTCAAATGCCAAATCTGTATATGGATAAGTAGCCTATGGTTGTCAACTTATTTCGTACGGCCAAACCAGCCTGGCAACGGCCGATCTCGTCTGATCTCGGAAGCTAAGCAGGGTCGGGCCTGGTTAGTACTTGGATGGGAGACCGCCTGGGAATACCAGGTGCTGTATGCTCTTTTGCTCATTCACTTAGAAACTGAAATCTTGCAATATGCACAAGTAGTCCTTCATGAAAGGGGCTGGAAGCTGTTTTCATTTTGACACGAGAGAGAGAGAGAGAGACCACCTTGCATTGTCAAATGCCAAATCTGTATATGGATAAGTAGCCTATGGTTGTCAACTTATTTCGTACGGCCAAACCAGCCTGGCAACGGCCGATCTCGTCTGATCTCGGAAGCTAAGCAGGGTCGGGCCTGGTTAGTACTTGGATGGGAGACCGCCTGGGAATACCAGGTGCTGTATGCTCTTTTGCTCATTCACTTATAAACTGAAATCTTGCAATATGCACAAGTAGTCCTTCATGAAAGGGGCTGGAAGCTGTTTTCATTTTGACACGAGAGAGAGAGAGAGAGAGACCACCTTGCATTGTCAAATGCCAAATCTGTATATGGATAAGTAGCCTATGGTTGTCAACTTATTTCGTACGGCCACACCAGCCTGGCAACGCCCGATCTCGTCTCATCTCGGAAGCTAAGCAGGGTCGGGCCTGGTTAGTACTTGGATGGGAGACCGCCTGGGAATACCAGGTGCTGTATGCTCTTTTGCTCATTCATTTAGAAACTGAAATTTTGCAATATGCACAAGTAGTCCTTCATGAAAGGGGCTGGAATCTGTTTTCATTTTGACACGAGAGAGAGAGAGAGACCACCTTGCATTGTCAATTGCCAAATCTGTATATGGATAAGTAGCCTATGGTTGTCAACTTATTTCGTACGGCCACACCAGCCTGGCAAAGCCCCATCTCGTCTCATCTCGGAAGCTAAGCAGGGTCGGGCCTGGTTAGTACTTGGATGGGAGACCGCCTGGGAATACCAGGTGCTGTATGCTCTTTTGCTCATTCACTTAGAAACTGAAATCTTGCAATATGCACAAGTAGTCCTTCATGAAAGGGGCTGGAAGCTGTTTTCATTTTGACACGAGAGAGAGAGAGAGAGACCACCTTGCATTGTCAAATACCAAATCTGTATATGGATAAGTAGCCTATGGTTGTCAACTTATTTCGTACGGCCAAACCAGCCTGGCAACGCCTGATCTCGTCTGATCTCGGAAGCTAAGCAGGGTCGGGCCTGGTTAGTACTTGGATGGGAGACCGCCTGGGAATACCAGGTGCTGTATGCTCTTTTGCTCATTCACTTAGAAACTGAAATCTTGCAATATGCACAAGTAGTCCTTCATGAAAGGGGCTGGAAGCTGTTTTCATTTTGACACGAGAGAGAGAGAGAGAGAGAGACCACCTTGCATTGTCAAATGCCAAATCTGTATATGGATAAGTAGCCTATGGTTGTCAACTTATTTCGTACGGCCACACCAGCCTGGGAACGCCCGATCTCGTCTGATCTCGGAAGCTAAGCAGGGTCGGGCCTGGTTAGTACTTGGATGAGAGACCGCCTGGGAATACCAAGTGCAGTATGCTCTTTTGCTCATTCACTTAGAAACTGAA
>NC_140382.1:332500-335000 GCF_054491055.1 Hypomesus nipponensis
AGAGAGAGAGACCACCTTGCATTGTCAAATGCCAAATCTGTATATGGATAAGTAGCCTATGGTTGTCCACTTATTTCGTACGGCCAAACCAGCCTGGCAACGGCCGATCTCGTCTGATCTCGGAAGCTAAGCAGGGTCGGGCCTGGTTAGTACTTGGATGGGAGACCGCCTGGGAATACCAGGTGCTGTATGCTCTTTTGCTCATTCACTTATAAACTGAAATCTTGCAATATGCACAAGTAGTCCTTCATGAAAGGGGCTGGAAGCTGTTTTCATTTTGACACGAGAGAGAGAGAGAGACCACCTTGCATTGTCAATTGCTAAATCTGTATATGGATAAGTAGCCTATGGTTGTCAACTTATTTCGTACGGCCATACCAGCCTGGCAACGCCTGATCTCGTCTGATCTCGGAAGCTAAGCAGGGTCGGGCCTGGTTAGTACTTGGATGGGAGACCGCCTGGGAATACCAGGTGCTGTATGCTCTTTTGCTCATTCACTTAGAAACTGAAATCTTGCAATATGCACAAGTAGTCCTTCATGAAAGGGGCTGGAAGCTGTTTTCATTTTGACACGAGAGAGAGAGAGAGAGACCACCTTGCATTGTCAATTGCTAAATCTGTATATGGATAAGTAGCCTATGGTTGTCAACTTATTTAGTACGGCCATACCAGCCTGGCAACGCCCGATCTCGTCTGATCTCGGAAGCTAAGCAGGGTCGGGCCTGGTTAGTACTTGGATGGGAGACCGCCTGGGAATACCAGGTGCTGTATGCTCTTTTGCTCATTCACTTAGAAACTGAAATCTCTCAATATGCACAAGTAGTCCTTCATGAAAGGGGCTGGAAACTGTTTTCATTTTGACACGAGAGAGAGAGAGAGACGACCTTGCATTGTCAATTGCCAAATCTGTATATGGATAAGTAGCCTATGGTTGTCAACTTATTTTGTACGGCCACACCAGCCTGGCAACGCCCCATATCGTCTCATCTCGGAAGTTAAGCAGGGTCGGGCCTGGTTAGTACTTGGTTGGGAGACCGCCTAGGAATACCAGGTGCTGTATGCTCTTTTGCTCATTCACTTAGAAACTGAAATCTTGCAATATGCACAAGTAGTCCTTCATGAATGGGGCTGGAAGCTGTTTTCATTTTGACACGAGAGAGAGAGAGAGAGAGAGAGACCACCTTGCATTGTCAATTGCCAAATCTGTATATGGATAAGTAGCCTATGGTTGTCAACTTATTTCGTACGGCCACACCAGCCTGGCAAAGCCCCATCTCGTCTCATCTCGGAAGCTAAGCAGGGTCGGGCCTGGTTAGTACTTGGATGGGAGACCGCCTAGGAATACCAGGTGCTGTATGCTCTTTTGCTCATTCACTTAGAAACTGAAATCTTGCAACATGCACAAGTAGTCCTTCATGAATGGGGCTGGAAGCTGTTTTCATTTTGACACGAGAGAGCGAGAGAGAGAGAGACCACCTTGCATTGTCAAATGCCAAATCTGTATATGGATAAGTAGCCTATGGTTGTCAACTTATTTCGTACGGCCAAATCAGCCTGGCAACGCCCGATCTTGTCTGATCTCGGAAGCTAAGCAGGGTCGGGCCTGGTTAGTACTTGGATGGGAGACCGCCTGGGAATACCAGGTGCTGTATGCTCTTTTGCTCATTCACTTAGAAACTGAAATCTTGCAATATGCACAAGTAGTCCTTCATGAAAGGGGCTGGAAGCTGTTTTCATTTTGACACGAGAGAGAGAGAGAGAGAGACCACCTTGCATTGTCAAATGCCAAATCTGTATATGGATAAGTAGCCTATGGTTGTCAACTTATTTCGTACGGCCAAACCAGCCTGGCAACGGCCGATCTCGTCTGATCTCGGAAGCTAAGCAGGGTCGGGCCTGGTTAGTACTTGGATGGGAGACCGCCTGGGAATACCAGGTGCTGTATGCTCTTTTGCTCATTCACTTATAAACTGAAATCTTGCAACATGCACAAGTAGTCCTTCATGAATGGGGCTGGAAGCTGTTTTCATTTTGACACGAGAGAGCGAGAGAGAGAGAGACCACCTTGCATTGTCAAATGCCAAATCTGTATATGGATAAGTAGCCTATGGTTGTCAACTTATTTCGTACGGCCAAATCAGCCTGGCAACGCCCGATCTTGTCTGATCTCGGAAGCTAAGCAGGGTCGGGCCTGGTTAGTACTTGGATGGGAGACCGCCTGGGAATACCAGGTGCTGTATGCTCTTTTGCTCATTCACTTAGAAACTGAAATCTTGCAATATGCACAAGTAGTCCTTCATGAAAGGGGCTGGAAGCTGTTTTCATTTTGACACGAGAGAGAGAGAGAGAGAGAGAGAGAGAGAGACTACCTTGCATTGTCAATTGCTAAATCTGTATATGGATAAGTAGCCTATGGTTGTCAACTTATTTCGTACGGCCATACCAGCCTGGCAACGCCCGATCTCGTCTGATCTCGGAAGCTAAGCAGGGTCGGGCCTGG
>NC_140382.1:410000-415000 GCF_054491055.1 Hypomesus nipponensis
GAGAGAGAGAGAGAGAGAGAGACCACCTTGCATTGTCAATTGCTAAATCTGTATATGGATAAGTAGCCTATGGTTGTCAACTTATTTAGTACGGCCATACCAGCCTGGCAACGCCCGATCTCGTCTGATCTCGGAAGCTAAGCAGGGTCGGGCCTGGTTAGTACTTGGATGGGAGACCGCCTGGGAATACCAGGTGCTGTATGCTCTTTTGCTCATTCACTTAGAAACTGAAATCTTGCAATATGCACAAGTAGTCCTTCATGAAAGGGGCTGGAAGCTGTTTTCATTTTGACACGAGAGAGAGAGAGAGAGAGACCACCTTGCATTGTCAATTGCTAAATCTGTATATGGATAAGTAGCCTATGGTTGTCAACTTATTTCGTACGGCCATACCAGCCTGGCAACGCCTGATCTCGGAAGCTAAGCAGGGTTGGGCCTGGTTAGTACTTGGATGGGAGACCGCCTGGGAATACCAGGTGCTGTATGCTCTTTTGCTCATTCACTTAGAAACTGAAATCTTGCAATATGCACAAGTAGTCCTTCATGAAAGGGGCTGGAAGCTGTTTTCATTTTGACACGAGAGAGAGAGAGAGAGAGAGAGAGAGAGAGACTACCTTGCATTGTCAATTGCTAAATCTGTATATGGATAAGTAGCCTATGGTTGTCAACTTATTTCGTACGGCCATACCAGCCTGGCAACGCCCGATCTCGTCTGATCTCGGAAGCTAAGCAGGGTCGGGCCTGGATAGTACTTGGATGGGAGACCGCCTGGGAATACCAGGTGCTGTATGCTCTTTTGCTCATTCACTTAGAAACTGAAATCTTGCAATATGCACAAGTAGTCCTTCATGAAAGGGGCTGGAAGCTGTTTTCATTTTGACACGAGAGAGAGAGAGAGAGAGAGAGAGACCACCTTGCATTGTCAATTGCTAAATCTGTATATGGATAAGTAGCCTATGGTTGTCAACTTATTTCGTACGGCCATACCAGCCTGGCAACGCCCGATCTCGTCTGATCTCGGAAGCTAAGCAGGGTCGGGCCTGGTTAGTACTTGGATGGGAGACCGCCTGGGAATACCAGGTGCTGTATGCTCTTTTGCTCATTCACTTAGAAACTGAAATCTTGCAATATGCACAAGTAGTCATTCATGAAAGGGGCTGGAAGCTGTTTTCATTTTGACACGAGAGAGAGAGAGAGAGAGAGAGAGAGAGAGAGAGAGAGACCACCTTGCATTGTCAATTGCTAAATCTGTATATGGATAAGTAGCCTATGGTTGTCAACTTATTTCGTACGGCCATACCAGCCTGGCAACGCCCGATCTCGTCTGATCTCGGAAGCTAAGCAGGGTCGGGCCTGGTTAGTACTTGGATGGGAGACCGCCTGGGAATACTAGGTGCTGTATGCTCTTTTGCTCATTCACTTAGAAACTGAAATCTTGCAATATGCACAAGTAGTCCTTCATGAAAGGGGCTGGAAGCTGTTTTCATTTTGACACGAGAGAGAGAGAGAGAGACTACCTTGCATTGTCAATTGTTAAATCTGTATATGGATAAGTAGCCTATGGTTGTCAACTTATTTCGTACGGCCATACCAGCCTGGCAACGCCCGATCTCGTCTGATCTCGGAAGCTAAGCAGGGTCGGGCCTGGTTAGTACTTGGATGGGAGACCGCCTGGGAATACCAGGTGCTGTATGCTCTTTTGCTCATTCACTTAGAAACTGAAATCTTGCAATATGCACAAGTAGTCCTTCATGAAAGGGGCTGGAAGATGTTTTCATTTTGACACGAGAGAGAGAGAGAGAGAGAGAGAGAGAGACCACCTTGCATTGTCAATTGCTAAATCTGTATATGGATAAGTAGCCTATGGTTGTCAACTTATTTCGTACGGCCATACCAGCCTGGCAACGCCCGATCTCGTCTGATCTCGGAAGCTAAGCAGGGTCGGGCCTGGTTAGTACTTGGATGGGAGACCGCCTGGGAATACTAGGTGCTGTATGCTCTTTTGCTCATTCACTTAGAAACTGAAATCTTGCAATATGCACAAGTAGTCATTCATGAAAGGGGCTGGAAGCTGTTTTCATTTTGACACGAGAGAGAGAGAGAGAGAGACCACCTTGCATTGTCAATTGCTAAATCTGTATATGGATAAGTAGCCTATGGTTGTCAACTTATTTAGTACGGCCATACCAGCCTGGCAACGCCCGATCTCGTCTGATCTCGGAAGCTAAGCAGGGTCGGGCCTGGTTAGTACTTGGATGGGAGACCGCCTGGGAATACCAGGTGCTGTATGCTCTTTTGCTCATTCACTTAGAAACTGAAATCTTGCAATATGCACAAGTAGTCCTTCATGAAAGGGGCTGGAAGCTGTTTTCATTTTGACACGAGAGAGAGAGAGAGAGAGAGAGACCACCTTGCATTGTCAATTGCTAAATCTGTATATGGATAAGTAGCCTATGGTTGTCAACTTATTTCGTACGGCCATACCAGCCTGGCAACGCCTGATCTCGGAAGCTAAGCAGGGTTGGGCCTGGTTAGTACTTGGATGGGAGACCGCCTGGGAATACCAGGTGCTGTATGCTCTTTTGCTCATTCACTTAGAAACTGAAATCTTGCAATATGCACAAGTAGTCCTTCATGAAAGGGGCTGGAAGCTGTTTTCATTTTGACACGAGAGAGAGAGAGAGAGAGAGAGAGAGAGAGACTACCTTGCATTGTCAATTGCTAAATCTGTATATGGATAAGTAGCCTATGGTTGTCAACTTATTTCGTACGGCCATACCAGCCTGGCAACGCCCGATCTCGTCTGATCTCGGAAGCTAAGCAGGGTCGGGCCTGGATAGTACTTGGATGGGAGACCGCCTGGGAATACCAGGTGCTGTATGCTCTTTTGCTCATTCACTTAGAAACTGAAATCTTGCAATATGCACAAGTAGTCCTTCATGAAAGGGGCTGGAAGCTGTTTTCATTTTGACACGAGAGAGAGAGAGAGAGAGAGAGAGAGAGACCCCCTTGCATTGTCAATTGCTAAATCTGTATATGGATAAGTAGCCTATGGTTGTCAACTTATTTCGTACGGCCATACCAGCCTGGCAACGCCCGATCTCGTCTGATCTCGGAAGCTAAGCAGGGTCGGGCCTGGTTAGTACTTGGATGGGAGACCGCCTGGGAATACCAGGTGCTGTATGCTCTTTTGCTCATTCACTTAGAAACTGAAATCTTGCAATATGCACAAGTAGTCCTTCATGAAAGGGGCTGGAAGCTGTTTTCATTTTGACACGAGAGAGAGAGAGAGAGACTACCTTGCATTGTCAATTGTTAAATCTGTATATGGATAAGTAGCCTATGGTTGTCAACTTATTTCGTACGGCCATACCAGCCTGGCAACGCCCGATCTCGTCTGATCTCGGAAGCTAAGCAGGGTCGGGCCTGGTTAGTACTTGGATGGGAGACCGCCTGGGAATACCAGGTGCTGTATGCTCTTTTGCTCATTCACTTAGAAACTGAAATCTTGCAATATGCACAAGTAGTCCTTCATGAAAGGGGCTGGAAGATGTTTTCATTTTGACACGAGAGAGAGAGAGAGAGAGAGAGAGAGAGAGAGACCACCTTGCATTGTCAATTGCTAAATCTGTATATGGATAAGTAGCCTATGGTTGTCAACTTATTTCGTACGGCCATACCAGCCTGGCAACGCCCGATCTCGTCTGATCTCGGAAGCTAAGCAGGGTCGGGCCTGGTTAGTACTTGGATGGGAGACCGCCTGGGAATACTAGGTGCTGTATGCTCTTTTGCTCATTCACTTAGAAACTGAAATCTTGCAATATGCACAAGTAGTCATTCATGAAAGGGGCTGGAAGCTGTTTTCATTTTGACACGAGAGAGAGAGAGAGAGAGACCACCTTGCATTGTCAATTGCTAAATCTGTATATGGATAAGTAGCCTATGGTTGTCAACTTATTTAGTACGGCCATACCAGCCTGGCAACGCCCGATCTCGTCTGATCTCGGAAGCTAAGCAGGGTCGGGCCTGGTTAGTACTTGGATGGGAGACCGCCTGGGAATACCAGGTGCTGTATGCTCTTTTGCTCATTCACTTAGAAACTGAAATCTTGCAATATGCACAAGTAGTCCTTCATGAAAGGGGCTGGAAGCTGTTTTCATTTTGACACGAGAGAGAGAGAGAGAGAGAGAGACCACCTTGCATTGTCAATTGCTAAATCTGTATATGGATAAGTAGCCTATGGTTGTCAACTTATTTCGTACGGCCATACCAGCCTGGCAACGCCTGATCTCGGAAGCTAAGCAGGGTTGGGCCTGGTTAGTACTTGGATGGGAGACCGCCTGGGAATACCAGGTGCTGTATGCTCTTTTGCTCATTCACTTAGAAACTGAAATCTTGCAATATGCACAAGTAGTCCTTCATGAAAGGGGCTGGAAGCTGTTTTCATTTTGACACGAGAGAGAGAGAGAGAGAGAGAGAGAGAGAGACTACCTTGCATTGTCAATTGCTAAATCTGTATATGGATAAGTAGCCTATGGTTGTCAACTTATTTCGTACGGCCATACCAGCCTGGCAACGCCCGATCTCGTCTGATCTCGGAAGCTAAGCAGGGTCGGGCCTGGATAGTACTTGGATGGGAGACCGCCTGGGAATACCAGGTGCTGTATGCTCTTTTGCTCATTCACTTAGAAACTGAAATCTTGCAATATGCACAAGTAGTCCTTCATGAAAGGGGCTGGAAGCTGTTTTCATTTTGACACGAGAGAGAGAGAGAGAGAGAGAGAGAGAGACCACCTTGCATTGTCAATTGCTAAATCTGTATATGGATAAGTAGCCTATGGTTGTCAACTTATTTCGTACGGCCATACCAGCCTGGCCACGCCCGATCTCGTCTGATCTCGGAAGCTAAGCAGGGTCGGGCCTGGTTAGTACTTGGATGGGAGACCGCCTGGGAATACCAGGTGCTGTATGCTCTTTTGCTCATTCACTTAGAAACTGAA